>NC_067143.1:62100011-62458394 GCF_903995435.1 Acomys russatus | reverse complement strand
CCATAGTCCCACCTGCAATGAAGGAGTGTTCTCTCTCCCCACATCCTCGCCAGCATGTGGTGTCACTGAATTTTTATCTTAGCCATTCTGATGGGTGTAAGATGGAATCTCCGGGTTGTTTTGATTTGCATTTCCCTGATGACTAAGGAGGTTAAGCATTCTTTAAGTGTTCTCAGCCATTTGATACTCCTCTGTTGAGAATTCTCTGTTTAGTTCCAAGCCCCATTCTCAATTGGTTATTTGGTTGGTGGTGTTTAATTTCTTGAGTTCTTTATATATTTGGATATTAGACCTTTGTCAGATGTAGGGTTGGTGAAGATCTTTTCCCAGTCTGTAGGCTGTCGCTTTGTTCTCTTGACAGTGTTTCCTGCCTTATAGAAGCTTCTCAGCCTCATGAGATCCCATTTATTAATGGTTGACATTAAGGCCTGGGCCATTGGTGTTCTGTTCAGGAAGTTGTCTCCTCTGCCAATATGTTCCAGGCTCTTCCCCACTTTTTCTTCTAAGTGACTTAATGTCTCCGGTTTTATGTTGAGATCTTTAATCCACTTGGATTTGAGTTTTGTGCAGTGACAAATTATGGGTCCAGTTGCATTTTTTTTACACATAGTTAGACCCGCACCATTTGTTGAGATGCTATCCTTTTTCCATTGAATGGATTGGCTTCTTTGTCAAAATCAAGTGACCATATGTTGTGTGTGAATTCATATCTGGGTCTCCGATTCGATTCCACTGATCAACCAGCCTGTTGCTGTGCCAGTACCATGCTGTTTTAATTACTATTGCTTTATAGTACAAGATTTTTATTGTTAATACAAGCCTATACAATATAGTAACTGTTTAGGTTGTAAACAGCCAGTGTGTGAGACAACAGATAGTGAGAGAGAGAGAAAGGGGGGGGGAGAGTCAGAGAGTCAAAATTACCCTGCAACATCTTTTAGTGCCTGCAAATACAGTCACACACCACATAACAACATAACATTTGGCCAACAAAGCACCACAACCATGTAAGGTCATATGGTCAACTGATGACATCATAATACACAGGTCCTTGTTTGTGTCCTGCTGGTATAAACAAACCTTTTGAGTAGCTAGTGACATTCAAATACAGCAATACAATTATGTACAGTGCACGATGCTTGACAGTCATAATGAACAATCATACTGCTGGATTTTTTTTTTTTTTTTTTTTTTACTATTTACTACATAGTTCATCATTCCTTTAGAGTGGATTCCCACTTACTAGATATGAAGTCGGCCGTAGACACGTCTCCGCAGCGTTGTGCCTTGCGTTTATGCCTTGTGATTGTGTCTGCTGACTGCCCTGCACCATCAAGGTTTGTGTAACTGTACTCTGTAATGTTCACACAAACTCTGAAGTCTCTAGTGCACCTTTCTCAGAGAGTGCCCTGTGAGCAGCACACTAAGGCGAAGTAGACACTGAGGCAGGCGTATGATCCTGGCTAGTAAGTCTTCGGGCCATCGGAAATGTAAGACTCTCTCTCTCTCTCTCTCTCTCTCTCTCTCTCTCTCTCTCTCTCTCCATCTCACTCTCTTCTCCATTTCATTGTGACAGGTAGTATTGATAAAATGTCTTGTTCTCTGAGGAAAGTGACAACCTTTGGTCCTGAGCAGCCAACCTGGTGTGAGAGAAAGCTAATGGACAAATCCAGGAAAGGTGGGGAATTCCTTCAGTAATAGACACTGCCTTTATTTGTCCCCTCCCACTCCACTTCAGCTGCCTAGAGCCCTTTCCGTCTATTACGCTTTGATCTCTGCTCTAGTCCCCTCCCCACCCGCTGTCACTCCATCCGTCACACTAGCAGGTATCTGGCCCAGTGGAATTCAGCCACCATCCTTTTGTTTGTTTGTTTGTTTGTTTAGATGGAGTCTTTCTATGTTGGTCTCAAAATCTCAATCCTCCTGTCTCACTTTCCCAAGTGTTGGAATCACAGGGATGTGGCATTGTGCCTGGCCAGTCACCTTCTTTTCAGTGGCTTTCACAGCACAGAGAAATATCATGTGGCCCATACTTCCACAGGCAGGCATGAGGTGAAGTGCTTGTTACAGTAGGTAAGATGGGGAAGGAAAGCCCCGTCTGAGACTCCAGAGGTGGGGCAGGTGGGTGAGATGCACAGTGCTGGCAGAGCAGAGGTGCTATAGGGAGAGGGAACACAGGTTGTGCGCAGACGTGGCTCTCCATCTGAGTCCGTGGCACAATGGCCCTGCTACTGCCCTGGAGCTAGGAACATGGGGATGCTTGGTAAGAAAGAGAGCATATATTTAGAATGTTTAAAATGTCTTTGTCGTTGTTGTTGTTTTTGTTTTTGAGACAGGGTCTCAAAACTCACAGAGATCCGCCTATCTCTTCCTCCTGAGTGCTAGGATTAAAGGCATGCACCACCACACCAGGCTTAAACTTTTTTTTTAAAAAAATTGTGTGTATATAGGTGTGTTACCTGCATGTGTGTCTGTGTGCCATGTGCCTGGTGCCCACAGAGGCCAGGAGAGGGTTTCCCTGGAACTGGAGTTACAGATAATTACCAGCTGCCATGTGGGTGCTGGGAACTGAGCTAGATTCTCTGGAAGCAGCAAGTGTTCCTAAGCACTGAGGCATCCCTCCAGATCTCTGGTTCTAAGTCTTCCCAAACCAGAGAATTGGTGAGGAGGGAGGGAGAATGTGTGTGTGTGTGTGTGTGTGTGTGAGAGAGAGAGAGAGAGAGAGAGAGAGAGAGAGAGAGAGAGAGAGAGAGAGGAGAGTGCTGCCAGAGAGTCTTGAAAAGTGGGTCAGCCAAGGACCCAAGCTGACTAGGAGGCAGCCAGGCGTCTCTTCAGCGCCAAGATAAAATCAAGGCGTCTGTCCTGCCCAGGCCTGAGACCAATTCAAGGTCTGGGTCCCAGTATTGTTTTCCAAACTGTGTGATCTTTAAGCATAGCTTCCAGTTAAAAGTCTGCCCTCTCCCATACATTTTCAGTGAGATGGAGGCTGTCAAGTGATGAAGCAACAGGGTTAAGACTCTCCAGGGTCTTGGGATATGTTAGACCTTCTTCTAAGCACTGTGGATCCCATCGGTGACACAGATGCCTCTGAAGTGACACAGAAATTGGAAAGGACAACTCCCTTTCACTGGGCTAAGAGCAAGTAAAGGAGTCTGTGGAGCAATCTAAGCCCGGGCTTGCTTGGAATTAGCAACAGGGCTCAGATATGGAGAGCCTCTGCACGGTGGTGACTACCCATGTGTGTCCTGACCTGAATAGCATGGCCTGTAATTAGCCAGGTTGTACTAGAATTAGCAAATGAACTAATCAAGTTATACAAGGATAGTCGTAAAGCAAAACAAAACAAAAATGCCAGGCTTGCAAATTCTTTAACTCCATCTTGTAGTTTTCACAGCTCTATCCTGGCCAGTGTGATTTGTCCTCCCTGCTGTCCAGCCTAGAGAGAGGACTCTTCTGTGGGTGGTCAGGAGCTTGGGAGGGGAAGAGGAAAGGGAGGAGGGAGAGGACGGTGGGAGGGAAAGACAGGCCAAGTGTGACACTTCTGAGCAGATAAGTGGAAGATTCTGTAAACTGTGAGGATCAGTGGGGTGGGAGGGGGAGAAAAAAATCAGCAAAGGATAATGAAAGAAGAAAAGAGGAGCTGGAAAGAGTCGGCACAGAGCGTTTGCTTGGTACTCTGCTCCTAAACAGAATCCAAGCATTGTCCTTCAAAACGGGAGGAACAAAAGTGACAAAGCCTACAATGTTGAGACAACACCTGGAGAAACAACTGGCCCCTGAGGCTGCTCAGAGGAAGCAGTGGGGCACCCGACAAGAGCCACAGTTCAGCGTGGGGAGTGAGCTAACAGGGGTGCAGAGCTGCTGGCAGTGGACATTGAGGAACCCCTGGAGCCAGTATGCTCTACACAAGGAAGCAAGCTGCTTTCAGCCACAGCCCCCTTCCCAATTAGGGAGGATCAAAGCTCTCTTCCAGGGCCATGATGTGTCTCCCAGCACATAGCAACAGAGAGAGTGTAGACTCCAGGCCAGCAGAGAGATGGCAAGAGGCAGGTTCACAGGTGCAACAGAGCAGAGAAAGCATCGTGCACATCTGTCTCTGTCTCTCTGTCTGTCTGTCTGTCTGTCTGTCTCTGTGTCTATCTGTGTCTCTGTCTCCGCGTCTCTGTCTCTCTCTCACTGTCTCTCTCCCCTCTCTCTGTCTCTGTCTCTGTCTCTCTCTGTCTTACTGTCTCTCTCTTTCTCCTCTCTGTCTCTCTCTGTGTCTCTGTCTCTCTCTTTCTCTTTCTCTGTCTCTCTGGAGAACTAGGCTTTTGAAGTGAGCATTGGCCATGCCTCAATTCAAACTAAGTGGCAAAGGGTACATAAGAAAGCCTCTCCTCTTCATCTCCTCCTCCTCCTCTTCTTCCTTTTCTTTCTTCTCCTCCTCCTCCCCCTCCTCCTCCTCCTTCCCATACAGCCTCAAGATAGGCCAACAACAAGCTTCAGGCGAAGGTCAAGCAGCAGCTCAGACTCAGACAAGACAGTAGCTGCTGACTTCTGTTTCTTTGAACTTTGGCTCTGTAACAATCAGGCACTACCCTGAGAACGTGCTTCTCTTCTGTCATAGATACTTTTCTCTCCACTGTGACCAAACATCCCACAAGAAACAGCTCGGGAGGGAGAATTAGTTTTGGCTCATGGTCCAAGACGGATACAGTCCAACATGGTGAGAAGGCAGGAGAGTGAAGCAACTGGTCACATCACGTCCCCAGTCAGAAGGCAGATAAAGAATGGTAAGTGGAACCAGGTTGTAAAACTCAAGGTCCACCCAGTGACCCATTTTCTCCAACAAGTCTCTCTTCCCTAAAGGGTTCAAAGCCTCCCAAAACAGTGCCACCAGGGACCATGCTCATGTAGGGGACATTTTACATTCAAACCTCATCTCCCGAGCATCCTACACAGCTGCCTCTGAGCATGCTTCTCTGCCTTCCTGTCTTGTAACAGTCTTCGTGGGCCTTCTGCCTTAAGTCTCAATCAGTTAATCCCACCTCATGGTAGTCTGTCTCCTTGATAATTCTTGAGCCCTGGGATGGGACCTGGTTTTCTGCTGGAGTGAGTCGGAAGCCATTTCCTGGATCCCCAGTGTTCATTTCTACCTACGGGTTTCTGTACCATTTCTGAAATATGTGCAAAGAATTCCATGTCTAGAGAGACAAGCTCCTTAGACCTAAGTTTGCCCTGGAGGTTATTCCAACTTGTCCATTCTAGAACCAGAAGTTTTCTTCTCCAACTTTGATTATTTAGGCATTAATATTGAACAGTATGGACCACTAAAGATAAGACTAGAAACATGACAGAGATAAGTCTGGTACTTTGAGATTGCCTGAGCATGTTTTCTAATGAGGTTCATGCCTAGAGCACACTAGGGACCTTGGGGCTGCAGTTCCCCTCTCATTTCCAGACAATGGACCCGTGGCCTTGACCTCATCTTAGAGTATCTTCCAGTAAATGATATGATGTGGGAACCTAACACTCAATCTCATTTGACATTTATTGCCCCATTTTTGAGGTCTGAATGTGAAACGTCCCCCAGAGACTCATATATTTAAACACGTGGTCCCCAGATGGCGGTGGTGTTTTAGAAGGTTGAGGAGCTTCTAGAAGATGGTAGGGTCTCTCTGAAGGAAGTGGGTCACTTGGGGTAGACCGTAAGGTTTTTATAGACCAGGCCTACATCCTGTCCTACCCACTCTCTGTTCCCTTCTCTGCCAAGATGTGAGGAGGTAGGGAGTCCCAGCCACACACCCCTGCCACCACGGCTCTGTTTGCTAACATACTTTTCTGTCTGTGATGAACTGTATGCTCTCAGACTGTAAGCCGATAAAAAAATCTTCCTCTTTTAATTTGCTTCATATCAGACATTTGGTCACAGCAACAAGAAGAGTCACCAGTGCAGCCGTAGGTCCGTTTGGGCTTCAGACTCTTAGGAAGACACTTTAGATGAGACTATTCATCCATCTAATTGTGGGTTTATCAACCTAGGGTACATCCTAGGGAACATCCATGTAAGAGATCCAAGTTATGGGTATTGGCTTACACCTGAGTTCAAATCCTGGGACTGCTATTCATGATCTATTGTACTCGTTCTTGACTCAGCCATTACCTTCTGATCTTCACTTTCTCCACTAGTAAACATGACAATAGTGTCTAGCGCATGGTGGTCTATAACATAGAGCATATGGTGGCTGCTCAGTACCTATTGACTTTTGTTGTTTGAGCTTCATCCCACTTGGGTTGTTAACTGTCACTCACCATGAAATGAGGAGGGATGTCTCAGCCAATAAAACAGTGGGAAGGGAAAATCTTAGACTCCCCTTTATCCTCTGAGATGATCTGGTCTCTCCTTAAGCTATGCCCACGTCAATGTCTGTTCTACCAGGAGCACAGGGGCTTCAAGTGTTCACTGGTGATAGACAAACTTTCAAAGGAACCTTCTTTGGGATCTTAGCAGGTGTGGCCCACTTCCTTACCCCATATCTTGCCCTTCTGATCTTCTTAATCTGCATGTGGCCATGCTTCCCAGTGCCTGGCCGCATCCAGAAGGAAGCAGAACATTTGCCAGTGACCTCCATCTTGCATGGCTTAGGGTGCAGTTGCTATTCAGTTTTGGATCTAGTGTCTGGTCCTATGGAGGAGAGGCCTCCTTCTCATCTTAGTTTCCCTTCCTCCCATCGAATCCGGCAACCACCATGCCAGGAGTACCTGTGTGTCCGCCATGCTCGTGTTGGCTCATCCTAAAGACTGGGCCTTTACCTAGGTGCCTCCTTCTGCATTCTCACAGGGGTGACCTCCTCCCTGGATAATAACAATATAGATGCTCTGCATCTTAGCCAATGGCCAAGGCCCAAATCCTGACCTAGATTCCGGATCCTTCTCCTCCTCCAGGCTGAAGTCCCCTTCCCGTCCTCAGGCCATAGATCCATTTGCATACCCCTTGACCTAGGTACTTGGGTACATCTGCCCTGTCCACTGGTCAGGATGGCTTTGGTAGTTGGTTTTCTACCTCTGTATTTACCCTGTTTCCTTTGGGGCTGACTGAACCCCTGGTTATATATCAGAACATTTTATCCAGCCCCAGCCCCCCCTGTACAGATGCACAGGCTTTAAAGACTCTAGATCCTAGACAGGCGTGGTGGTGCATGTCTTCAACCCAGCACTCAGGAGGCAGAGACAGGAGAATCTCTGGTTCAAAGCCAGCCTAATCTACAGGGTGAGTTCCAGGACAGCCAGGGCTACACAGAACCCCACCCCACCCCCGTCTTGAAAGACCAAACCAACCTAAACAGAGCATCTAGCTTGGGAAAGAAGCTTGACATTTTTTATGTACCTGTTTTCTCTCATCTACAATTGGAAACTGGGCCTCTCTCCTGGGAACAAGATGAGACAGTTCACATAGATTAGCTCAGTGCCCAGCACAGCCACAACAACAGGCAATCAGATGAAAAGAGATTTGATCTTTGCTGGGAGAGCGGGGGGGAGGCTGGGGGTGCAACCTTAGCTTTGTGTTTACAGTTCTCATGGCTCCCTAGAAAGCTGTGGTGATGCCCCTCCTTCACCTAGCCTTTGCTGTTTCCCAGCTAGCACACAGAACACAAAAGGGCATAGCAAGGGCTCTAAGGAGGGATGACAGAGCTAACTTTCAGGTATTGGGCAGAGTGGTCCAAGGGCCCAGCCATCTCCTGGACCAAAGATACAGGAGCTTCTAGATAGAAATACCAGCCATGGAGAGTAGGTGAGAGGGAGAGGATGGGAGTGGAGGTGGGGACACAGGAAATGAGGGTGGAAACACCTAGGACAAAGGCTCCTCTGGACAAGGACAGAGTTTACGAAAGCCTGGTGCTCTCCTAGTCTACTCTGTCAAGCTCACGGGCAGGGCTGAGCTGGGATTGAGCTGCTTGCTCAACCATTAGCCTAGTTAGCTTCAGCCCTCCAAGGCCTTGCCAAGCTCTAATTACACTTCCCATTAGAAACGCACTTCTGCCCACCTCACAGATGAAGGGCTGATAAAAGCACAGGGCGCCTAGAAAGTGGATCTGCCTCTGATCCTGGTGGCTGTTGACACAGCACACACTCCCTCTGGATCCACAGCAGAAAGGAAGAACCTTGGAAGTTCTTAAGCCTGGAGCCAAAAGACACAAAACAAGTCCCTTGGATCTTGTTCCTCTGGCCTCAAGAATGTCAGCTCCTGCAGAGTTTATCTGGAAAAAAATTTATGCTACGGCTACAGTGAGAGGCAGTTGAGGATTGCTGCAGCTGAGAGTCTTGCCAGAAAGACTGTTGGGAGATTGCAGTTCAAGGGCAGTGTGACCCCTGACTCCCCAGTGTGAACAAGTTGAAGATGTCAACCACCATGAGCATCATCCCCATTATAACCCTCCATCCTCATCAGGAGATGATGTGGGGTCATCCCAATGGGGCTCTGAGTTTCCGGCCCCTGGTGGGCTTTCTTTGTGCTGTCCCACTTCGGTGGCAATGCAATGTATTTGAATGTATAGTGGGCAATTGATTTAAAAATCAAACACATAAGGAAGCCAATAGCAACACTACCCCAGCTGTGTCACCAAACTAGGCGGCAGGCTAGGTTCTGAACACAGCATGGGCACTTTTCTTTCTTTCTTTCTTTCTTTTCTTTTCTTTCTTTCTTTCTTTCTCTTTCTTTTTCTTTGTACAGAGTCTCACTATGTAGCTCTGGCTAGCCTAGAACTCACTATGTAGACCAGGCTGACCTTGAACTCAGAGAGATACACCTGTCTCTGTTGGGATTAAAGGAATGCATAGTTTTCTGCTCTTATAAAACATAATGGTTTAGCTGTGGGAAGCATGAAAATTTTGTATTTTCCTCCCTTCAATCTCTTCTCAGTGTGTATGCCACTGAACTAAACTCTGTTTAGATGTTTAGTTTTACAAATTTCTGTTTGAGTTGGTGATTTGAGTTTTCTTTTTTTAAAAAAAATCAGCCACACATAATGGCACATGCCTTTAATCCCAGCACTCAGGAGGCAGAAGCAGGCAGATCTCTATGAGTTCAAAGCCTGCGTAGTCTACATAGTGAATTCCAGGACAGTTATATAGTCACATCTTGTCTTGAAAAAACAAATGAGTGCACACACACACACACACACATACACACACACACACATACACACACGCACGCACGCACAAAACTGCAGTTAAGAGCACACACATACCACTCTTGTTGCCAGGACCCATGTCAGGCAGCTTGCAGCCACTACCTGTAGCTTCAGCTCCAGGGGATCTTATGTCTCTGGTGAAATTGTTCAGTTAATTTATTTTGGGATTTGGACAAATTCCCAATACTTTCTGCAATGGCTCGGAACATAGCTGTGCCATTTAGTACTACATATTAGGCAAGGCCATGTCTCAGCATTGATGGCTACAAAGTAAGAAACACCAGTAAGTTCTGCAGGAACACTGGTGCATCTCTGCAGCCCGAAGAATCACACAGTCGACCACAGTTTAATCCTTCACGTAGACGCCAACATGTGTCGTTACCATGCAAATTTGGTTTTATCTTTAATAGGTGATAAAATTATATGTATACCAAAGAGATGTTTTAAAATAAATTTCTTTGTGACTTATCATCAGTAAATGCTTGGTGTGCGCACCTATTTTAGACACTTAAATATCCCAGCTGTGGCTGTGGCCGAGAAGACACAGTCAAGAAGAGCAGGTAAGGGAAGGCAGGGTGACACAAAGGAAAGAGTGTCAATGCTAGGCATTGCTAGGACCAGCTGTGGCAGCCTGCAGCTGGCCTCCGCAGAGCTCAGCCCTGTGCATCTAACTGGGCAAACTGGCCTCTGCTTGATAGTCAGAGATGCTAGAAAATACTTGTGCCAGATCCTAGCCAGGACCAGTTGAGGGAGATTTGATATTTGTGCTTTGTTTTGTTTTTGGGGTATGTGTGTGTGTGTGTGTGTGTGTATGGTGTGTGTGTGTGTGTGTGTGTGTGTGTGTGTGTGTATGGTGTGTGTGTGTGTGTGTGTGTGTGTGTGTATGGTGTGTGTGTGTGTGTTTGGTGTGTGTGTGTGTGTATGGTGTGTGTGTGTGTATGGTGTGTGTGTGTGTGTGTATGGTGTGTGTGTGTGTGTGTATGGTGTGTGTGTGTGTATGTTGTGTATGGTGTGTGTGTGTGTGTGTATGGTGTGTGTGTGTGTGTATGGTGTGTGTGTGTGTGTGTATGGTGTGTGTGTGTGTGTGTGTGTGTATGGTGTGTGTGTGTGTGTGTGTTGTGTGTGGTGTGTGTGTGTGTATGGTGTGTGTGTGTGTGTGTATGGTGTGTGTGTGTGTGTGTATGGTGTGTGTGTGTGTGTGTATGGTGTGTGTGTGTGTATGGTGTGTGTGTGTGTGTATGGTGTGTGTGGTGTGTGTGTGTGTGTGTATGGTGTGTGTGTGTGTGTATGGTGTGTGTGTGGTGTGTGTGTATGGTGTGTGTGTGTGTGTGTATGGTGTGTGTGTGTATGGTGTGTGTGGTGTGTGTGTGTGTGTGTGTGTATGGTGTGTGTGTGTGTGTGTGTATGGTGTGTGTGTGTGTGTGTATGGTGTGTGTGTGTGTGTGTGTATGGTGTGTGTGTGTGTGTGTGTATGGTGTGTGTGGTGTGTGTGTGTGTGTGTGTATGGTGTGTGTGTGTGTATGGTGTGTGTGTGTGTGTGTGTGTGGTGTGTGTGTATGGTGTGTGTGTGTGTGTGTGTGTGTGTGTATGGTGTGTGTGTGTGTGTGTGTGTGTGTGTGTGTGTCCGCAGGAGGGCCCTGAGGAAGCTAGATGTGATGTCAGGATGTCTTTCCTTTATCTCTTCCCCATCTTATCTTTAAGGCAGGACTTCGGCCTCTTACTGAACCAAAAGCTTGCCATTTTGCCTGCCTGGCTAGCAGCAGGCCCCTGCGATCTATCTGTCTCTGCTCCCTACCACCCCAGTGCTGGGGTCACAGGCAGGTGAAATCCGTGTCTGGCTTTGACATGAGACCTGGGGCTCTGAACTCAGGTCCTCCTGCTTGCTCAGAAGACACTGAGCCATTTCCCCAGCCCCAGCACTTGTCTAATTTTGAAACAGTTAACAATTACTAATTGCTCTTGTGATTCTAATCTGAGCTGAGCTGGAACAGGGCAAGGGAATGGGACAAGGAGGCAGGACAAAGCTGACTTGGGTGGGGGACAAGTTCGCCTGGATTCCTGAAGAGCCAACGTGGTTTGTGTCTACTAATGACATATCAGAGTTAAGGTATAGGCTTTTCCTTCTCAAGTGCTTCTCCCCTAGACCCAAAGGCCTCTCTCTCTCTCTCTCTCTCTCTCACACACACACACACACACACACACACACACACACACACACCCCACATGCACATACACACACCCCACACACATATACACATATAAATACACACATATATACATACACACACCACACACACACACACACACACCACACACACACACACACACCACACAGACCACACACACACACCACACACACACACACACACACCACGCACACACACACACACACACACACCACACACACACACACACACACACACACACACACACACACTCCAGCAGTCTGCTTAGGCTGTACCTGTTCTGCAATGTGAGACCCCAAATAGCAACTGTGATACAGGTGGGTCCATCTGGTTGAAGCTCCTCTTCTGAGCAGTACCTAAGGGGATATGTCACGGAGGACCACAAATTAAAGGCAACACATTATCTGTCACTAAGAATCAAACCCACACTGTGGGATAAACTATGAGTAGTGTTTACAAACATACACCTACAGTCCCCCATGCGTCAGTGACAAAGCCTCACTGCCATGCAGAACTCTGCTTTGGCCAACAGGTCCGTTGAGAGGGCTGTCTGTGTTCAGGGGCTGTTCAAACAGGAAACCACTTGGACTTTCTTATCCATTCCTTCAGCTGCGCCACCTTCCCCTCAGGGCTCTGGCTGCTTTTGTGGACCTAAAGGATTTGCTCTGATCTAAAACTTGGCGTGTTTGATCTCACACACATTTCAAAGGTGTCTCTCCTACTGCTGCAGCTTCTCAAAGCCCAGAGCAGAGCTGCTGGTACCAGGGTATTAACCAGGAGACCCACAGTGGGGGTGCACAATGCTGGGGCGCTTCTTCCTGCTACCCCTTTCCCTCTTTCCTGCTGTTCATACCTCCAGGGCTAGGCAGGAAAGCATATATACCTCCATCTTTCCCTGTTACTGCAGAGGCTCCCCTCTCTTCTGTCACCTCTCCAGGAGACACAGGTGTCCAAAGCATACTCTACCACAAGCCCATGGGCTCTTGGATATGGGGTACACTTCCTAGTCACTGCTAGCCCTTCAGAAATTTCCTCAAACTTTACCCTGACAGCTTCCCTTGTCAGGTCTACACTGGCAGGTCCCAACTCCATTTGTTGTCTTCTCAAAGGATGGATTTTTTTTCATTTGTTTTCTGAAACAGCGTCCTATGTAGCCCAGGCCATCCTCAACCTCTCTATGTAACCAAGAATGTGACCTCAAATGTCTGATTCTCCTGCCTCCACCTGTGAGAGAGAGAGAAAGAGAGAGTGTGTGTGTGTGTGTGTGAGAGAGAGAGAGACAGAGACAGAGAGACAGAGACAGAGACACAGAGAGACAGAGACAGAGACAGAGAGAGAGAGAGAGAACACTCCAGGTTTATGCAGTGCTGAACGTGGAACCAAGGAGTTGAGCGCTCTACCAACTGGGCTAACCCCATCCTAAAAGGAAAACATGCACACTTCCTTTTACAATAAAAGCTCACCTGTTTTCCACTCATCTTCAGGACCCTGGCTTAGTGAAAGGGAACAAGTGTGACTTTTGCGTAACAATTCCAGGTGGCTTCACAGTTTCTGAAGCTCCTGGTGACTGAGATTTCTGTCCTTGTGTTTTTCCAGTGTCAGTGTCTGTCAACCCCTCCCTGGGTGTGGAGGTAACAGGAAATGGAAACACCAAGGCACTTCCTGTGAGGTTGACAGTCCTTTCTCTCAGAGCCTCTCCAATATGGCCCCCTTCATGCTTCTTGCCTGAACTCAGATAGGTTCACACTTGCTAGAGCTGTTTTTGCTAATCCTTGGGAATTCCAGCAGGGTGCAGATGTGCACGATGCCTTGTCATAACATCAATAACACGTTATCCAAAATCTATGCACACAACATAATTTAATCTATATTATATGACATATAATATATAGCTAAGTATATATGAGGAATTTGACCCCTGTGACTTCAACTTTAAGGATTAATTGGTCAAATTAAAAAAGAATTCTGTTTAACAACATTTAATGCTGCCAGCTCTGATGCCCTGGGACCCTGAAACAGGAAAATATAGGAGATGGTCAGTGTCGACTCTCCCAGACTCTCATGCTAGGTTGGCATATTGCTTGAACATTGACTGGGGACACCGGTAGCCCACCAGGACCAAAGTCCATGTGACTGGCTGACTTGTATCACACTGGGGGATACTATGAACCTAAGTCAAGCTGCTCAAGCTCCTTAGCCCCAGAGCTTTGTGGGGGTTATTTGATTCTGTTGCTGTATGGAGCCTGTTGCTAGGTGGCCATCGCAGAGATGCTGAGGGTGTGGCTCTCCATATTCAATCCCAGTCCATCTTCTTAGCTGATGAAGAGGGGGAAAGGAGAAATGCAGAGGAGAGGAAGTGAGGGAAGGAGCAGAGGAAAAGAAAAGAAAAAAGTTGAAAGTCCTGGCCTGAATTCCCTCACCCTGGAAGGCTTTCAAAGGGCTCGGGAGCCTGTCTCCGGGCTGCCTGGTGTCAAGCTGCAGCACCCACAGGACGCATTTCTTGTCTAACCCTGAGTTTCACACTCACTTTCTTGTGGGTTGTATGCCTTGGCGCTTGCTCTCCCCTCCCCCCCTCTTCTCTCCCCCCTTCCGCCCTCCTTCCCATTCTCTGCTGGTTCTGTTGTCTCTTCTTGTTTGTTGTTTTTCCTTCTTTTCCCCACCTGTGGCCTCAGTGGTACCAGAGACCCTGAAGGGGCCTGTCTGAGCTCTGACTAAAAGCTCCAGGTGATTGGACCAGTGGTTCTGTTTCTTCTGGCTGCAGGCCACTTGCGCGCCAAAGTCACCCTGCCAAAGGCTGTGTCTCACCTGTAGCTGTTCTGCCCTTTCCATCTCTGTGCTTGCCAGCCTACTTCCAAGGGCAGCACCTGGCCCTTGTGCCTGAGGCTTCCTCCAGCTGCAATAGCACACCTGGAGCAGGCCAGGTGCAGAGAACCAGCCCCACCCCCTTCTCTCCAGCAGGGGCTTGCCACCAACTGACAGGAGCTGGTGGCCCAAATGCCCAGTGCCCTTAGGTAAGAGAACTCTACACTGATCCCAGGGCTGCACAGGGCAGGGGTAGCTCCATAGCCCTTATGTGTTGCCCTTCATCCTCTGGCATGTCGGGTGCTAGCTGGCTCAGGACATGCTTCCAGGGAAATGTGAACTCAAGTTTTCCAAGCCAGGTCAAAAACTATCATGGGCTGATAGATGGATAGGTAGGCTCTGGCTCAGACCAGCTTCCAGCACAGACACATTCCCAGCCTCAGCTCACAAGGAGAGGCTGCGTGTGGACAGGGAATCTTTTTTTTTTAAATTAATTTATTCATATTACATCTCAATGGTTATCCCCTCCCTTGTATCCTCCCATTCCTCCCTCCCTCCCATTTTCCCCTTACTCACCTCCCCTATGACTGTGACTGAGGAGGACTTCCTCCCCCTGTATATGCTCATAGGGTGTCACAAGGAATCTTTTGACCTAAAAACAGGCAACTAAAGAAAGGAGAATTTACCTTCTCGTTTGTCCTTCCTTCCCTGCTTCTCCTACTTTGACTTCTTGCCTTCTCCCTTCCTCCAGAGGCTGGGACCCAGCCTCTCTCCTTCTGCTCACATCCCCCAGGCTCGGGCTTACCTGTCTGAGGATGTCTGCATCCCTTTTCTAGTCCTGGGAGCCGGCCTAACATTGTCTGTGGGCCACTCCACCATGCCATCCATAGTCTTTGGAAGGAAGTCAGCGAAACCACTCACAGACTGAAGACTTCTCCCAGGAAACAGAGCCCAAGGTAAACCTACACTGTCTTCTCTCCTGTCAGACGACCGGCAACCCTTTATCTCTGTCAGCTGTGCCAACCAAAGCAGTGATGAATTCATTAATATTGGCAAAAAGGACTTAAAGGGCTTCAAATGAGGCCAAGAAAATGCATACAGCAGCGATAGGTACAGGTGGAAGCATTGCCCCACTCCCTGCTCCAAGCCGGTCTGAACTCTCTCTCTCTCTCTCTCTCTCTCTCTCTCTCTCTCTCTCTCTCTCTCTCTCTCTCTCTCTCATCTCTCTCCTCTCTCTCTCTCTGTGTGTGGTGTTGTGTGTGTGTGTGTATGTGTGTGTGTGTGTGTGTGTGTGTTCACATTCATGAGGTTATACAAAACTCTACCCACTGACTTGGGTGGGGGTGGCCTGAAGGAGAAAGGCTTGTCCTTACAGCAAAGTCACACCCGTTAAAAGCCAATGATACTGGGAAGAATAATAACCCCAAGGTTCAGAGACTGGAGGGTGCTGTGGTACACAGGCTGCTCTCCAGCCACGACACCGGGGTTGGCATCCTTGGCCCCAGAGCACCTGTGGTTGCTTGCACAAGATCAGTTCAATCAAGGCTCTCTCAGGTGGCTTATGAGCACTCCCCCCATTTCTGAGGGTACATAAGGAATTAACTATTGCTGGGAGGCCTGGAGGGGGGGGACTTTTCTTTGGTGGTGTAGCTGCCTATAAACTGACCTGTAAATTATCCATCGTCCAGGTGCCTATAAATATCTCTAATTAAATTCATTGGTTCGACAAGCTAGACGTGGGTGGAACCGTGGGTCTGTTGCTGCCTTCTGTGTTTGGAGTGGATAGAAACTCCAGAGGAAATCACAGAATGCTTGGTATATAAACAGGAGCACGGCAGAAGCCAGGATGGGTGAGTGCAGATCAGTTGCACAGCCCTTGGGTTGGATGTAAGATTTATGACTGCGTCAAGTCATCTGAGGGTGGGTCGTCTGGGTACCAGTTCTGATGTGCTGCTCTTCCCTGTGAGGTATGAAATGGCGTGCCTCCTTACTACAGCACCAATTGCTCCGCCCCCGCCTCTCATAAGAAACACAGCTGAGACTGTTCCATTTGAAGGTAGAGTGAACATGGAGGGAACTCCAGTTGGCTGTTCTAATTTGTCTTTTTATTGCTGTGGTAAGCCACTCTGACCAAAAGCCACTTGAGGAGGAAAGAGTTTATTTTAATCTATACTTCCACAACCTAACCCCCAAGTCAACATGGTCAGATTCATCACAGCAACGCCCCATTCTTGGTACCGATTTCTGCTCTAGTTTGTTTTCTGTATGTATGATAAAGCTTACCAAAAGCAACTTGGGGAGGAAAGGGTTTATTTAGCTTACACTTATGTTCCAGGTTACAATACATCACTGAACAAATTCAGAGCAGTACCTCAAGAAAAAATAAACCATAAAGGAATGTTGCCTATTGGCTTTGCTGTCTGAATTGCACATAGCTGGCTTTCTTATATAGCCCAAGACCATCTGCCTAGGGGGTGGCACCACCCAAAGTGGACTGTGCCCTCTCACATCTCTCACAGATGTGGCCCCAGGCCAGTATGATCCAAGTAATTCTTCAATAAACCGTCCTCTTCCAAGCACATCAAGTTGACAATAAAAATTAATCAGCATACCAGTTGCGGTGGTGCATGCTGGTAGGATATGCTAAAGGAGGCAGAGGCAGGAGAATTATGAGTTCCAGGCGAGCCTGGGCTACATATCTTGGGGGGCTAGAGAGATATCTCAGTGGTTAAGAGCACTGGCTGCTCTTTCAGAGGACCTGGGTTCAATTCCCATCATCCACACAACAGCTCACAATTGTCTTGTGACTTCAGTTACAGAGGATTCAACATACTCTCACACAGACAGACATGCAGGCAAACACCAACACACACAAAATAAAATAAAAAGAAAAGTTTTTAAAAGAAAAAAAAAAAGCAACCAGTACAATGGCTATCTTTTTTGATGTGGTGTAGAGTGGCACCCCTTCACGGTGAATGATCATGTGAGCACAGGGGTGACCCCAACAGAGCTGACGGACTAGGAAATTACCTGCGATTGCTGAAAACAGCACATGTGGCAGGAGACTGTGAGCAAGCAGCGCTGCCTCACGTGGCCTTTGCTGTGAGAAGTGTGTGGCTGAGGCTCCGCTAGCTCCTCTGGAAGATAAAGGGATATGTGGGTGATTCCTCCACATTAGCTTCTGGTTTGGCAGAAAATCAGGGAGAGGAGGAGGGAAGCAAGTGAGGAGGAAACAATGAGGTAGAGGTGATAAAAGCTGCCCGTCATGGCTAACCTTCAGTGCAGACCATGGGGAGGCTGTGATCCAGCCACAGGTGGGAGCTATGATGACGGTTCAGCAAAGCAAGGGGCAGAGCAGTGTTAAGGAATGCTCCGACTGAAAAGATTGAATTGGGAAAGCCTTTTCAACAAGAGATGGAAGAGCCTCTCACAGTGTAACGGAGGGGGTGGTGGGACCCAGGCCTAAGAAACTGAGTGATGTAAGTCTACCCGTGCCTCCTTGAGACAAAGGCTGTGTAATCTGAGGCGAGATGAAGAAAGTCAGTCCCAGAACACTGACTTGGGACAGCCAGGAGGGACACTTGGTTACCACTGGTTGAGGCCTCAGAAATACCAGGGGCTGGAAGGCAGGAGAGAAACCTGGGCATCACTGAAGAGCAAGGCATGGGAGAGGCAGTTTAATGCCCCTGCTCACTGGGCATGATAGACCACCTTCAAGGGAGAGTGAAGAAAGAAAGAAATTGTCAGGGACCTTAGGACTGCTGTGGAGCTCTTGTGGCTTTGCTGAGCCCCATGGTGGGTCATGATGTATTTGAAATATGGGAAACTCTGACAGATCTGAGTGACAGGCTAGCAGGCAAACTGGGTGCTAACGAAATCAAAGTGGATGTGAACATGAAAGGCCACGTAAGAGAGCCTCTCCAGGTTACCTAAAAGTAAATGAGGCAAGATTTGTGTCAGGCCAGAGTTCCTAGGGAAGAAACCAACACAAGCCAGATGCTGAGCCTGAGCACTTCTAGAAGGCTTTATAGCCTAAACAACTGCTCATTTAAGGTTCTGTGAAAGATGTGCATTTTAGCATTGCTGAACTTGCTCCTATGGAGAAAGGAGATCTCACAGGAACCATCTTAACCACTTCTGTGATTGGGTAGCCGAGGTTACCTACAAGTGAGGACCTCATAGGGTACAAGAGATCCCAAGCTCAATCAAGAGTCTGTTGGCATCTTGCTAATAAAACATACATAGGCTTCAGAGGCAGCTATGTCTTGGCTCCTGGAGGCTTCCAGAAGCATTGGGGGCAGGAGACATCAGTGTAGCTACAGAAGTAGTGTAGTACAAGTGATTAGGCTTATCCCAGACAGGTGGGACTATCCCCCTAGACAATGCTGTATACATTCCAGCCCTGAAGGTACACATTGACCACCCACCCAGCTAACCTCCAGCAGCTAGGTGTGTCCAGTGAAAAGGCAAAGGCCACAGCACTGGTCGAGAGCTTGTCGGACCCAGTGTCTGGAGCTGTAGAAGGTGGCAGAGTCCTGCTTCCCCTGGGCACCCAGATGAGCAGAATAATCCATTCCCCCCAGGCCTGTCTGGGATGGGGAGACACAACAGCGTCACAATAGTGGCCCAGAATGAGAAAGCTGAACTGTAGCTGGACTTTTGGCTACTCTATTGGGTTCTTTTTCCTACCTCCCTACACCACCCCATCCCCTCCAACCCCCAACACTAGGAAGGAGAGAAAGAAGGTTAGAGGGGAAAGGGGGCATTGGTATGGCTAATTAGGGGGCACTGAGTTCCCTAGGGCAAGTTTGAGCTTTGTTGTCAGGATATTTCCACTGAGAAACCAGCAACCAGCAACAACAACAAACAGCAACCCAGCAGCAGGGGCAGCAGGGGCAGCAGGGGCAGCAGGAGCAGCAGCAGCAGGGGCAGCAGGGGCAGCAGGGGCAGCAGGGGCAGCAGGGGCAGCAGGAGCAGCAGGAGCAGCAGGAGCAGCAGGAGCAGCAGCGGCAGCAGGGGCAGCAGGAGCAGCAGGAGCAGCAGGAGCAGCAGCGGCAGCAGGGGCAGCAGGGGCAGCAGCAGCAGGGGCAGCAGGAGCAGCAGGGGCAGCAGCGGCAGCAGGGGCAGCAGGGGCAGCAGGGGCAGCAGGGGCAGCAGCGGCAGCAGGGGCAGCAGGAGCAGCAGGAGCAGCAGCAGCAGCAGGGGCAGCAGGAGCAGCAGGAGCAGCAGCGGCAGCAGGGGCAGCAGGGGCAGCAGGGGCAGCAGGAGCAGCAGGAGCAGCAGCAGCAGGGGCAGCAGGGGCAGCAGGGGCAGCAGGGGCAGCAGGGGCAGCAGCGGCAGCAGGGGCAGCAGCAGCAGCAGGGGCAGCAGGAGCAGCAGGAGTAGCAGGAGCAGCAGGAGCAGCAGGGGCAGCAGGAGCAGCAGGAGCAGCAGCAGCAGCAGGGGCAGCAGGAGCAGCAGGGGCAGGGGCAGCAGCAGCAGCAGGGGCAGCAGGGGCGGCAGGGGCGGCAGCAGGGGGAGTAGCAGCTGTCCCCCTCTCTCTTGGGGCTCTGGCATCCATATACCCTCTGAAGCATCCCCAGAATTCCGAAGGTAAACTAGCCTCAGCTGGCAAAATCACACCCCTGTTAGAGCCCAAGGCAAACCACAGCTGCTGTGGTCAATCTGAAGCAGCCCAAGCAAAATTAAACAAAATGAAAATAAAAACCTATTAAAACAAGACATATAAGAAAAATTAATTGGGATTAAAACAAAAACATATTCCCATAACATTTTGTGTGTGGAGAATGATTAGGGGTTAAAAGGAGCTAAGTGAGAAAACGCCTTCCACCCGTGCCGCTGTACCCATGCGCCCAACCCTGTTCTTTGGAGGAAGCGACTGACCACTCTGATGAACCTCTGTGGTTTTTTGTTTGTTTGTTGCCCCTTATGTGCTAAATCCTGAGACTAATTAGCTTGAGCAGATGGCAGTGGTCTTTACAGATTCTGGTCACCCTCTGAAAAGAGCACATTGTATAATGCTAACCTCTGAGGTGTTTGTTTGTTTGTTTGTTTGTTTGTGTTTCCTGATTCAGAACATCATTTGAAAGACATACATAGATGCCTAATGGAGTGAGAGTTGGAAGTCAGCCTCAGGGTCCAGGGACCAGGCACAGCTGTGAGCATTCTAGGAGTTTTATGGTTGGATAAGGGGCAGAAAGAAGAATTCAGGATGATGGAGAGAAATACTTTAATTGTCTCTACCTATAAATGTAAAAACAGTGATTAAATAATTCAAATTCAGAAAGTATCTTGCATGAATGCAGGACGAGGAAGCATACTCATAGGTTTTTAAAAATGAAATCCCCAGTGCCAAGCATGGGGCTCCTCTATACAAGTTGTTGGCTGGAGAGGGTCCTGCCCTGCCCTCCCAATACAGGCTCTCACCACTGCAAGTCTCTGTCGCTTATGATGACACTGTACATTTTGGTTTGAGGACAGGAAGAAATCAGGCTGAGCCTGAGCTAGAAGCTCTCTCCCTACGGGCTAGCACTGAGGGTGCCAGAAGAAACTACGGAGGCTTCTGGGAGAGAATGTTCTTTACTCGGCAATGGATCTTTTCATTCCAGGAAGATGTGTCCACTGGGGCAACCATGGTATGATTGCCATGGGTGAAAACAACTACTTTCTGGTTGGCTTTAAAATAGCAAGCCATATAAAGGCTTTAAGCAAGAGGAAACCCATGTTTGGAACCATAAACCAGGGCAACAATCTGTGGCTGGGGAGGGCATAGGCCTAGTGGGAAAGCTACTGATGCCATTTTGCTGAGTGTGGAGAACTTATGTTTACGCCCGTTAATTATAGTTATTGGTAAGGGATACTTCTTTTTGCAGAGACTTAGCAGTTACTGCAGACACTCACACTGGTCAAAATGCTGCAAATAAAGTGCCCATTGCCATGGCATGGCAAAAGCAATCATGTGTTTATTTCACTCCCCTCTAAGGATCAGGCAACATTGGTGAAAGTACGGAAGAAAGAAAGAACGGGGTGAAGTGCTGAGGAACTCTGTTCTCTGAGCATGACATAACCATGGCTGACTTGAAGTCAGAGCAGCTGTGGTCAGACCCTCTTACCATCCCCCACGGACGGAAGGGAAGGCTCAAGAGCCGGAGGCCCTTCCCTTTCCTGAGACCATGTAATCTGTTAACAACTACTGTGGAGGATGGGGACCTTTCTCTTCAGCCATGCATCTTCCCTTAAGTCGTCCATTCTCCTGTAACTCCCTACCCATGCTCCTGTCAGAACCATTGCTTCATCAAGCTAGACTTGAGTGAAATCGTGCCACTGACCACTTCATTCGCAGTGAAGATAAATAGACGCCCCGAGAACAGGCAGGGGTATAACTCAGTGGTGGAGCACATGCTTAGAACATGTAGGCCTGTTCTCCAGCACCCCAAATAAAAAGCATAGAGGCTCATGGCGGAGGTATTCCGTGACAACACCTTCCAGTGCAAGTCCCCACTGACGAGGTTTTGACGAGCCCACCTGGAGAGTATGTGCACTGATGGGGCATGCCTTCCCCTCCTGTCCCAGGAACGAGCTGGGAAGGGAGGAATGCCACAAAGGTGGTCTCTCCCCAGCAGCGGCACTCCTATCGCAGAAGGCTCCAGTCCCCAATGCCCTGGGCAGGTCAGAGCACTGTGCTCCAAGCTCAGTAGCTGGAAGGGAACTTTCCCTGCGTGTTTTGCCGACACACTCAGATTTTGGCTGCCAAGCACAATGATTTATTTGTATGTCTTCATCGAGGGCAATTATGTTTTAGCACCTTTGCTGAGCATGCTGGGTGATCTCATCTTAGGAAAGAGCTTGTCTCCTTTGGAGTGAAAGTGAGAGGCACAGCCTCTCTTTTGCCTCAGCTAGAAATTCTATCCTCTCACTTTTGGCCTCTTCCAAAAGAGGTGAGGAACCAGGTGGCCTTTGTCTCAGGAGAGTCACATACAGGTTTACCTATAAAAGCTCACCTGGAGTTGGATGCCAAAAACCAGTTCCCTTTTGGAAAGAGACAGCCTCTCCTTCAGAGAGAAAAACAAAAATAAAAACATCTTCATTCTGCCTTTCAAAAGTTGAAAACAGGTCACATAAAACTTTACTCAATAAGTAAACCTCACATGACCAATGCCTTCCATCCCCTGATGGATTGTGGGGTAAGGGGCAAGGGGAAAAGGAAGGAAGAGGCAGCATAGTGAGGGACCTGCAAAGATGACCCAGTGAACTAAGTGGCCATTTCCAGTGGCCAGGAGAAGGATACTGGGGCTGACCATCGGCCAGGCAGAAGACTCTAGGCAGAAGGAAAGGAAGCAAGAGGGATGCAGAGAGCCTTCCAGAAGCCCCTTGCTTCTTTTGCTGACTGAACAACATCTCCCCAAACCCCACCCCACCCCTCAACCAGAATTTGAACCCCTGAATTCACTGTCACCTGTTTCCCACAGGAGGTCTTCTTGTCTGTGTGTATAAAGTGTGCCCTGTGGAGTAGGCAGAAGGGGCAGCCCCGTGAACCGTAGGTGTTTGAACAGGAATCGAACCTCCCAAGCAACCGCTCTTCCTTTCCTTGTTCCTCGGCGTCTCATTCTCTGTGAGTGACCTTCCTCACAGCCCACCTTTCCCTCTGCCCACTCCTCGACTCCCCCTGCCCATCTCCTCATCTGCTTACTCAACAGTAAACCTATAGCCATGACTTCCCAGCCCCATCACCAGCCCATGGCTCTCCAGTGCCACAGACCAGGCTGGGCAGCATGTGTGTTTCCATGGCCACGAGTGTCCCAGAAGGATAGGCGGGATGCCTTGGCTCGCTTCAGCCTAAGCAGCTGAAAGAAGTGTGGCTTCATGGACACACTCAGTTCCCAATGCTAACATGGAGCTCATGGTACCTTGTGGAAATACTTTCATTCACCCAGGAAATAGTCGTGATAAAACCTGGTCAAGAGAGGTCATCATCCCCCACCATGCAAGTCACTAAAGGACAGCATCTGAGCTGTGAGGCCACAAAGGCACATTTAGGGCTGGAGGTTCTGGGGCACCTCCCAAGCACCAGAGATTGTGGGACCTCAGGAGGATGACACATCTGCTGGCAAGGGAAAGATCTAGCTCAAGGGGGCGGGCAAAATAACACAGCGATTCTGATCTTAGTCTAGGGAGACAAATCCTGGCTCTGCTGCTCACTAGTTGTGTGATTTCAAGCTCACCTCTTCACCTTTCTCTGCCTCAGTTTTCTTGCCTGGAGAATGGGAATAAGAGCAATTACCTGTGTGGAGCTGACGTGAAAGTTTAACAAGACAGGTTGGCATGAGTTGCCTTGAGGAAAGAAAGTGCCACACAAGGATTTATGAAACAAATGCTACATTTACTATGAGTGGAATTATTGATCGAAAGTTGCATGCTTCTTGCTACTCAGAAGGCTGTGGAGGGGGAGCTGCAATGCCTTGACAATGAAAGGTGGACACCATTGTTTCTCCTGTCAGGACCTAGTTCATCTTCCTTTGCACCTAATCATCTCTCTTTGAAGTGATACCAGACAGAAGTTCTCCTCCCTTGCCAGGGAGTCCTGGCGTCAACCGCTTTCTGTGACCCATATGTATCCAGGCCAGTGACATCACCAGGTGAGAAGGATGTGCTTGTACAGGCAAAGGATGACGTGCAGGGAGGGCTAGAAACTCCTGGGGACCTGCTTCCCTGCACTTTGATGTACAGCAGGTGACTCAGCTGCATAGCGTCATGGGTCACTGTAGCACTGTGGCCGCAAGGGCCAGAGAGGGGCAGGAGCCTGGCAGAGAGAGAGAAGTGTCAGGGATTTGGGCCAAGGGAACAGGACTGGGATGGTAGGAGGCTTGTCTTGTGGGCAGGGCTGCTCTTCATATAAGGACGTGGAGGAGAGACGACCCATGAGCTGTTTTACTTACCTTACAATGGAGCAGCGTCCTGGCAGACAGCCTAGGTTGAAAGTGTCATAGCCAACAACATGTTAGGTATACCTGCCAACCTCCCACCACAGCTACCCCTGCTCTGTGGAGGGTTAGAGTCTCCCCTGTGATATTTTTGTGACTCTCTGGGAGCCGTGGCTCTCTGTTAATAAAGACTGGGCCATATATCATTAGCTAGGGGCAAGATCAGAAACGCAGAGTGTGAAATACAGTTTCTATTGAACCGATGTTGTTTTTGTACCATTGTAAAGTGGACACCTCTGGGAGGGATCGTCGGGACAAGCACAGACATACGTACACAGGGAGGACTATTTCAGTCTTTTGAAAGGACATCCTGCTATTTGTGACAGTAAAGTTGGACCTAAAGACTAGTATGTTAAGTGCAATAAGCTGGATACATAAAGGTGAGAAGCTTGTGATCTCACTTCTCCGTGGAACCAAAAAACAAACAAACAAAACAAAAACAACCCATGAAAGCAAGGAGTACATGTGGGAGGGATAGGTGATAGGTGCAAAGTCTCAGTGATGCAGGACCAGTATGCTCGAAAGTATAACCTGAGGCTGTAGCTATCAGTATTGCATTATATAACTAACATTTGCTGAGAGCAGACCTGTGTTCTCACCCCACACCCTTAAAAGAAGGATGCCCCGAGGCATGATGGGTAGGTTCACCAGCTTGATAACAGCAATCATGCGTACCATATACACAAATTAAAGAGCATTTTGGGTACCTGACATTAATATAGCTTCTATTGTTCAGAATACCTTGGAGAAGCCGGGTAGGAAGTGAGAGCGAAGGGTCAGAACTGGAGAGAAAAAGGAAAGTACATACAGTCATGCGGAATCTAGCACCAGGCACCGAAGGTTGTGAGTGAAGGTCACGTAGAAGTGAGGGTGGCCAGGATTAAACTGCAGAGGGTGTGGGTGGGTGTGTCTGACTCTGAGGCCTGCGCTGAGGCCTGACCCCTGACTTCTAGCCAACGCCATCTCCCAAAGCTTCCTGTGCCCATGGGGTATCCATCTGAAGCAGTGATGCTCGCAACTCCTTCGGGTGTCATTCGGCCCTTCCACAGGGACCGCCTAAAACCATCAGAAAACACGGGTGTTCACGCCACAATTCACAACCATAATAAAATCACAGTTATGAAGTAGCAACAAAAATAAACAACACGAGGAACTGTGTTAAAGGGTCACAGCCCTAGGAAGGCTGAGAACCGCTGCTCTAGAGAATCTTTCTGACCCATGTGGCTTCCCAAAGGGGGGAGCGGCCAAAGAAACAAACAAACAAACAGCAACAACAGCAGATCAAACCCTTCTTGGTGTGGCTCCAATGCAGCCCCGTGGTGTGAAGTGGGAGCCTGGTTGAGGCTGAGAACTTGATGGAGCTTCTCTGCTATCCCAGAAGACCTCGGGGCACAGCCTCTGTGGGGCTGCAACACTCTTTCAATCCTGAACCTTCTGCAGGGTGTGCAGAGCTACTTCTGCCTCTCCTACTCAGCCCCGAGCCCTACAGAAGTGTCTGCAGTGATCCCAGCCAGGGTCCTGTCGTGCCACATCTCTTCTCTGGAGCGTGAGTTCGTTCAGCCACGGACCCAAGTTCCACCATGATTGGCCATGGCCTTGGATAAGCTGCTCTTCATACAGAGTCCCGTGAGACTCCCACTTGGTTGATAAAAAGCTTTGGTTCAGAGAAGACACCAAGGTCAATGACAGACACATATATTAGGTCAATGAGATTCCAAATCCTCTAATTTCTGGGCCCCAAGGAGGAGCAGAAATCTCAGCAAACACACTGGGACAGCTTCGCTGCTTTACCTCTGACCATCTGAAATACAACCAGGCAAATTCAACCAGCAGCCACCTCCGTGTGTTAGACAAAGGGCCTTAGAAAGCAGCCCTTGCTATTTGCTCAGGCCATTGGTGACAGCAGCTACGTGAGACTCCTTCATGAGACTTTGTGTTCTCTGTGGGGAGGTGCGTGTGCACATGTGTGCAGGGAGATATGAAGACTGGAGGACAGTGTCAGCTGCCTTTCTCAATTCTCCACCTTAACTCTTTTGAGACAGGATCTCTCTTTTTCCGAACTTTGAGCTTTCTAGTTTGGCTAGATTGCCTAGCCAGCAAGCCCCAAGATCTTGCTGTGTCCTCCCCGGAGTGCTGGGATTATAAGGGAGCCTGACACACCCAGGGATTTGCATGGATGCTAGAAAGCAAACTTGGGTGGTCCAGGTACAAATGCTAACAAGATTCAAGATGTTGGGGTTGGGTAAGTGGAATGATCTGGGTGCTTCTGAGAAATAGGACACTTGCTTTTCTGACGTAATCTCAGGCATGTGACTTTGACCGGGAGAGGGATCGAGTTGGTGGGACTTTTGGATACAGAACTTCTCATCAGCACCCACCAGACTGCAACCTAGCATTTGCCTGCCCTTCAAACCATTCTCCTAGAACCTTCCTCCCTCTCGTAGGAAGAGCCATGCTTTGCAGCATTCGATTGCAGAGTTCAAAGAGTGGCATCCTGTCACTCATTCATCTACCCAGTCACTCTGGCAGGCAGTGGAGATGCCTCAGCAAGCAAGCCTGAACATGGCTCCTGCCCTCCCAGGTGCTGGAGAGCGACAGCTTTGGAGGCAAATGGATGAGGCCTTCCAACTCTAGTAATGACAATCAGATCATCTCTCTCACCCCTAAACTCTCTGAACCCCAGTTCTCTCAAGTCTGAGCTGTGTGCAGTGATGCTTGCCTCCTGGGACGCAAAGAAAGTGGAAAGATTATGTGAAGTCAACAAGAAAGTGTAGGCTCACCACAAAGCTCACATGGGGCATCTCCTAAGAAGGCTGATCAGTGACTAAAGGCTCATTGCCTGACCAAAAACCCAAGAGTTACTTTTCAGGGTCTGTTCTGGACTGGTTGAGCACTTTGAAAAACAGCTTTATTAAGACACAATTCGCAGGCTACACAATTCACCCACTTAACATACACAGTCCAGCGTTTGTACAAGGTGTTTCCAAGATGGACCAGCCGTCACGTGACCTTAGACAATTTCCTCCTTCTAGTTATTCTTAATCTTTAAAGCATTTTCCTGGTCTGGATCTGCAGTTTTGGCTTTATGACGTAAATTTACAATAGTTGGTGCCTGTTTGTTCACTTTATTAATTAATTATGTTTAGAATGGTTGGCATAAACCATACTGTGTAAGGCAAGCTGGCTTCAAACTCACAGAGATCCTCCTGCCTCTGCCCCGTGAGTGCTGAGAAGAGGAAAGGCATGCACCACCATGTCTGACTTACTTCTTCCTTCCTGCTATGAAGTTTCCAGTCTCTCCAAACCTTCACCAGCACGTGTTAATCTGTCCTTGGTGATACTCAGCCTAGGGAGCCTGAAGTTACGCTATCTCACTGTAGTTGTAATTTGCATTTCCCTGATGACTAACATTGGACATCTTTTTTTTTTTTTTTTTTTTTTTTTTTTTTTTTTTTTTGGACATCTCTTTATACGCTTATTGAGCATTTATTTGTATATTTTCTCTGGAAAAATGTCTACCATGATCCTTTGCCCATTATTGTTACTAATGATTAATTGGCTGGTGCCTGGTATTGAACCTAGGCCCTCGTGCACGCCAGGTGAGCACTCTCCCACTGAGCTACTCCCCAGCTCCCTTTGCCCATTTTGTTTGTGGAATTATTTGCCTTTTGATAAGTTGTAACATTCTTCGTATATTTTGGTGCAAGTCTCATGCTTTGCAATACTTCCTCCCAGTCTCTGAGTTATCGTTGTACTTTCTTAGGCTTAATATTTATAGCTTGGAAACTCAAATTTGAAGTAAGTTTGTCTACTTTCCTTCTGTTGCTTATGTTTTGGGCTCTATATGCTAGACTATTTCTTTTCTTTTCTTTTCATTTCTTTTGTTTGTTTGTTTGTTTTTCCAGACAGGGTTTCTCTATGTTATTTTGGCTGTCCTGGACTCACTTTGTAGACCAGGCTAGCCTTGAACTCACAGTGATCCACCTGCATCTGCCTCCTGAGTGCTGGGATTAAAGACATGCGCCCAGCTAGATTATTTCTTAAATGAGTCTATCTTTTTATTTTTTAACTCACTTATAGTCAGGGTGCCATGTAATCTAGGTTGGCCTCAAACTTGATATACAGTTAAAGATGGCCACCTCCTCCGTGCCCCGCCCCCACGTCCAGCACCTTGCTCTTTATATTAGATAGCACGTGGTTTATTTTGACATTTTAAAGACTGGGTCTATGTCTCTGGCAATAGTCATACATGTGTGCAGGATGCCTGGGTTAGAGACAGGAGCTCCGCACACAGTATGCCCCAAAACAGTTTAGGCAAATAGATAAGATGTTTCATAAACGAGCCCTGATGCAAATGGATTTGGGAAGGCATGGGCTGCCACAGGAGGAGGAGGAGGACTCCCCAAAGCGGAACTGTAGCTAATTCTGTTCAGGGTTTCCAGAAAGCTGAACTCCTTTCTTCGGCAAGGTCCCTTTCAGTGAACTGCAGTGGTAACATTTGCTGACCTCACATCCGGCACACAGATAGATGCTCAGGTTCCAACAGCAACCATCCCTCAGCCCACTTCCTTCCCGGTAGGTGGACCTCATGGGCAGCTCTGCTCCCAACTGGCTCCAGGTTCCCTGCCCGCTCTGGTGGTCATCACTTCCCACACTTGAGTGTGTGCCTCAGAAACCACCTCACGGGCGGGCGGGGTGCTTTTGTTCCCTGCCAGCTGCAAATGAGTGGCCCCTTTAAAGTACAGGGACTGGAAATCTCCCCCACAGTGACCCCAATGCTTTCTGAGAAGTCTGTCTTCATGATCCTCATGGGACCTCCGAGGGTCAACTGTCTAAGGGGACCAGGTATGGCCACCACTTTTGCAGACCAAGATAAGAGAGGCGGAATTGCTTGCATGGCAGATTCTCCTGGCTGCTCCTTTTCATGGGCTATGGTGTGCCCATATCAGTCATGATCATAGGTCATAACCAGATGGCGTTACATTCGCTGTGCTGGGGTCCAGGTGCCTCTGCAGACTTGTGCACTCTGAGTAGAGCCTCTGGGTGCATGTGAGATGTAAAAATTATCCTTGAGTGTTTATGCTGTAGAAATACTATATGCATAGAAATACTCTAACTGAATCCACTTAGAGGAATATTGGGGGGCAGGAAATAATTCTGCATATAATCCCTGGTGCTTAACCTGAAAAAGAGGAAATCATTATCAGAACCCTTTAGAACGAGAGAACAAAGAGACCTAAGAATTAATTTAGTCATCACTGCTCAAACTTTCGTGTGTTCCATGTGTGTCTGTGTCCATGTGTTTGTGCCGCGTGTGTGTGTGCACCCATGTGTGTGTACCACACGTGTGTAGGTGCCCAAGGGCCGCTTTGGATTTCCTGGAACTGGACTTAGAGGTGGTTGTGAGTCCTCATGCTGGGAACTGAACTCAGGTCTTCAGCAAGAGCAGCAAGTGCTCCTGATAAGAGCATTCTAAAGCTGGATTTGTTCTTTGGAAACCGTGTGGTATTTTCAGGTCTTTCCTCTGCGACTCTTCACATGGGTCCAGAGCTCTGCTCTGCACTAAGATAGTTACTCGCTCCTGAGGCAGCTCTTCGAACAGTCAGCTCACGGCCCCGAGAACGGTGCAGTCCCTCTTGCAGAGCCAATGGGGAAGAGACTGTGCACAGTGGGAACAGTTTCACTGAGGGTTTTAGACACCCTCCCTCCAGATTGGGGGTCTTTTCCTCAGAGGCGCTTGCCCGTCCTTCCTGGGGAACACCTGAGACCTGCAGAGCTCAGGGCTTTTCTCTCCAGCTGCTGCCGCCTCCTTGTCCTCACCGCGGCCCTGCACACTTCAGGCGCCGGTGTCTCCTCGGTCTCCGCTCCATCCGCACACCTCTGCCCCCCTAAGCCGAACCACAGCTAGGGGGGTCCGCGAGGCCCTAATCCTCATTTGGTTTCCCTTTCTCCTGTCACCCGTTATCTGTGTCTTCACAATTCCTTCGTATGTTTGAGTATTTTGTTTTTTCTTAGGGCTTCCAAGCAGGAAGTGTGTATCCAGTCCCTATTATTTCATCCCTATCGGAGGTGAAGTCTCTCTCTCCATATCTCTCCCTTTCTCTTAAATATGATTTCTATAGGAAAAAAATCCATCCATAGGCGCTCAGATGCTCTCCATTGGCCCTGACTACCTGAATAATGTGGTTTTTAAATTTTTCATTGCTGCCTGAGTTACGCCCCCGTTTGATTATAACAACAACAAAAAGCGTCTTAGACGCTTGATTCGATTTTTTTAAAAGTATAGCACTTGGACCAAGGAGGTGGCTCAGTGGGCAAAGATGCCTGCTGCTAAGACTGACCATCTGAGTTCAATCCCAGAATTCACCTAAGGGGAGAGACCTAACTCCTGCAAGTTGCCATATGTCACGTGCACATTTGCGTGCATTAAATAAATAGAGAAAATGTAATACTATTTCCTGAAGTTATACCACTGTTCACTGACATCCAGAAACTCAAATCCGATGGAGCCTTGGCTACATTTAAAAACCACCTCTAATAAGACAAGGTATTCTGTCACCCTAAGAGTGGAAAACTTGACGTGGCACCTCTCCCAGTAGCCTGCAGGCTCTGAGCAGAGTAGGGTGGGGCCTAACAGGGGCACCCAAAGCAGCAGTTCATCCCTAAACTGCAAACCACATGCTTACCTGTGATGCTTATCTTCAGAGATTCGGAGCTGGCCCTGATTCAGATATAATCCAGGTGGCAACGTGGGACACCGGCGAGGCTTTGGAGAGGACAGTCTCGAGAGAACATAACTCAGAGCCTTGGCTTCCCCGGGTTATATTTTCCTAGACCTGTAGGAATCACTACATCTGGCAGGATGAGGAGCATCAGTAACGTCTCCTCCCTTGAAGTCTCATTAAAAATCATCTCGCTTCTGAGGTCTGCAGAAAGAACCTGGTGCCTGTAAATACAGCCCAGGACATCACTGGGAATCTTCGGATCCTTTCTTTTGCAAGCTAGATGTTCAAGACCACACACACCTCTTCATCTTCCTAATAAAGCCGCACTTAGACTTAAAAAGCAAGTCACCTCGGCTAGCAGTCCTCTGGAGCTTGGTAGTACTCCATACGGTAGTTTAATTTTTTAAAGTTTCTTATTTAGGAAAAAAAAAAGCTATACAGGCTGATAATTGTTTCCAAAGACTGCCTGCAGGTGGCCAGAAGGGTGAGTGCCTAGTACCCTAACACTTAGAAAGCTCAGGCAGGAGGATGGGAGCTTGAGACCAGACTTGGTGACATGAGAGGCCCTATCTCAAGAAAACAAAAACAAAGGCCAGAGCCCAAAGAAAGAGCCCTGTGCCTATTGACACTGCTTTGCGAATTAGGTTCTACTCTTTTACTTGAAAGTAATTTTTTCATACATACAATATTCTGACCATAGTTTTCTCCCCAAACTGTTCCCGGATCTCCCCACCCACCCAACTCGACAACTTCTTTCTCTCTGCCTTTAGAAAACAAACAGGCAAACAAAACAAAAATTTTTTAAAATAATAAAAATGAGAAGCACAAGAAACACACACACTCACACACACTCATACACACAATACACACACACACACACAAAATCACAAACCATAATAAACAAGCAAAAGATCAGTAAGACCAAAAAAAATCCCCAAACAAAATATTATAAGGCAAATTAAGTTCATTTTGTGTTGGCTGTCTACTGCTGGGCATGGGGCCTACCCTTAAGTGTGTTTTATAAATCCAATGAGACCCCCTTTGGAGAAAAGTAATTTTTCCCATGCAAGCAGATATCAATTGGGGCGAGCTTCTTGGTTAGGGATAGGAACTTATGGCCACTTCCCCCTCTCAGTGTGCGGGACCCTGTCTTGCTTGAACCTGCTCATGATGTCACAGTCTTTGTGAGTTCATGTGTGTGAGTACTGTAGTGCCCTTGGCGTCAGCCATCATCATCTCTGGCTCTTACAATCTTTCTGCCTCCTCTTGCACAAGAGCTCCTAAGCCCTGAGGGAAGGGGCTTTCTATTTTCACCGACTGGCTAAGAAAGCTCTGAATGGCTAGGGCTTCCTGCCACTCATCTGGGTGGTATCAATACCTTCTATACCAAAGGAAACAGAGACACAGAGAAGGACTGATGGATGGTCACAAGGACATGAAGCCTGGAAAGAGTGTGCCTGAACTGGGTCAGAGACTGAAGGTCGGCAAGCGAGGAAGCCTGCAACTGGGTCTCTGAGGGCAAAATGCAGAACGAAGTCTGATTCACCTAAATATCACTTGTAGTGTGGGAAAGAAATAAGCTCTTGTCAATCTTAGGCCCTAAGAGTCCGAGGATGTTTGTTATTATCGCATAAACAAGCTTGATCTTACTGATGAAAACATTCATACCTACACACAGCTCTTTGTTTAAACATCGTTTCTATCACGTGTGTTGTGGGGACCTGTAGCTGCTGCTTTTTGCCCTATTTTATGTAGGATTTCCTTATGCCTCTGCCTTTTTTCCAACCCCCCAACCCTAGGTAGGAGAGAAAGAAGGTTAGAAAGGGCAGGGGAGGTAGACATCTTTAGACTTAGCTCTGGCTGGTTAGGGTCGTTGAGTTCTTTGGAAAAATACCCATCTAAGGCATCATGATATCTAGCAGTCCAGCAACAGCAAACAGCAAGCACAGCGGGACAAACAAGCAGCCTCTTCCTCCTCCCTCTGTCTCCTCGCAGCCCCTTTCTCTCTCTGGGCTCTAATATTTATACTATCCCAGAGTCCTCAGAATTTCACTGACTCCAGCTGACAAACACTATGCTCTTCTCTGTGCCACACCGGACTATTACCAGCTGGCATAGACCACACCCAGCATGAAACAATTAATAGCTATGGACAAACTAAAGGCAACTCCATATCCCATGCTTGGGATTAAAAAAAATTTTTTTTAACTGCTTATATAATGGAACTAAGTTTCTAAAGAAATCAAAACTTCCACTATGGGGACTGTAGGCATAATACTACTGTGTAATTCAAATGCTGATTTCTGTACCTCCCCTGCCCCAGATTTGGTTGCAATCCTTGTTTTGAGAATCTCCTGTCTCAATGTCATGTAAACACTCCTCTCCAATTGTCCCCTGGTATACCAATAAAGCAACTTACAGCCAATCGCTGAACAGGGATGAGAATAGGGCTGGACTTCCTGCCAGCCAGAGGAGGAGGAGTTAGAGGAAAATGGTGGGGATTTATCAAGAAGAGAGGTCGAGGTGAGGAGAGAGGAGCTTGAACAAGGAAAGCTACAAGTATCTTTGGGAGGTAAGCTGGGAGGAAGCCAAACTAGCCTAGAGGATTAAAAATAGAGTAATGACTGCTCTGTTATTGTGCTGTGAAGCTTATTATTAAACAAATATAAAAGAACGGCAATTATCTGTGTGATAGCTGGGTTAAGAGCAAAACTGAGAAACAAACACAGTTTTGTAAAAATAGCATTAACAAGGCGCCTATTCAAATCAGGATAGAAGAAGGCAAAATCTGGAACATACACTGCTATACACATGATTTTTTAAGTGTGTGTGTGTATGTGTGTGTAGTGTGTATGGGTGTGTGTGTGTGTGTATGTGTGTGTAGTGTGTATGGGTGTGTGTGTGTGTGTAGTGTGTATATATGTGTGTGTAGTGTGTATGGGTGTGTGTGTGTGTGTATAGTGTGTATGTATGTGTGTGTAGTGTGTATGGGTATGTGTATGTGTGTGTGTGTGTGTAGTGTGTATGGGTGTGTGTGTGTGTGTGTGTGTAGTGTGTATGTGTGTGTGTGTGTGTGTGTGTGTAGTGTGTTTGAGTGTGCATGTGTGCTGTATAGATGCCCTGCCATGGGTATGGATGTGTGCATGTGTGTGTGCATGTGTGTGCGTGTGTGTGTGTAGGGTGTGTGGATATGTGTCTAGTGTTTGTAGATGTGGTGTGTGTGTAGTATGTTTGAGTGTGCTGTATAGTTGTACTGCCATGGGTATGGCTGTGCATGCATGCACGTGTGTGTGGAAGCCAGAGCAGAGTATCAGGTGTCTCCTCTATCGCTGTCCACATTATTCCCCGAAGAGAGATTCTCTCACTGAATCTGGAACTGCACATTTTCCAGCCAGGCTGGTGATCAGCAAGCCCCAGCCAGTCTCCTGTCTTTGCCCCACCAGCACTGGGACTATGAGGAAATGTGGGTACACACTGCTCTTTGCATGGATGCTGGTGATACAAAAGTGAACTCAGGTCTTCACGTTTGCACAGCAAGCACTCCTACCCAGCGCACTGTCTCCCCAGCTCCTAGATGGTCTGTCTGAGTGAGATGCAAGCATGTAACTCTTCTTGAAACCAAAATGTGTGTGTGTGTGTGTCCACATGCAGTGTGTGTGTCCACATGTAGTGTGTGTGTGTCCACATGCAGTATGTGTGTCCACATGCAGTGTGTGTGTGTCCACATGCAGTGTGTGTGTGTTCACATGCAGTGTGTGTGTCCACATGCAGTGTGTGTGTGTCCACATGCAGTGTGTGTGTCCACATGCAGTGTGTGTGTGTCCACATGCAGTGTGTGTGTCCACATGCAGTGTGTGTGTGTCCACATGCAGTGTGTATGTCCACATGTAGTGTGTGTGTCCACATGCAGTGTGTATGTCCACATGTAGTGTGTGTGTTCACATGTAGTGTGTGTGTCCACATGTAGGTGTGTCCACATGTGCAGGTTCCCGTAGATGTACATATGTGGATTCTCTTGGGATTTTTACACTCTACTCCTCTGGTTAGTTCAACAATAAATAAGTCATGCTCTCTCAAACCCGTCATCTTCCACTGTTTTGTTTTTTTTGTTGTTGTTGTTTGTTTGTTTGTTTGTTTTTTTTACAGGGTTCTATTCCACACCTGTAGGGCAAAGTAAAACTCTGGGAGCCATCACTGACACTCTTCCCTGCAACATCCACACTCTCCCTGCATTGACTCCATCAAGTCCTGTCGCACTCCAGTTCCCAACCCCCTCCTGAAGCAGTCCCCATTTCTAGGTCTCCATATCCACAAACTGGCTGAAGTCGTCATCATCATCATCATCATCATCATCACCATCATCATCATCACCACCATCATCATCACCACCATCATCATCACCATCACCATCATCACCATCACCATCATCACCATCACCATCATCATCATCACCATCATCATCATCACCATCATCATCATATCATCTTCTTCATCATCATCATCATCATCATCATCATCATCATCATCACCATCATCATCACCATCATCATCATCATCATCACCATCATCATCATCATCACCATCATCACCATCATCACCATCACCATCATCATCATCATCATCATATCATCATCATCACCATCATCATCATCATATCATCTTCTTCTTCATCACCATCATCATCACCATCATCATCACCACCACCATCATCATCATCACCATCATCATCATCATCATCATCACCACCACCATCATCATCATCATCACCATCATCATCATCATCACCATCACCATCATCATCATCATCATATCATCATCATCATCATCACCACCATCATCATCATCATATCATCTTCATCATCATCATCATCATCATCACCACCACCATCATCATCATCATCATCATCATCACCACCATCATCATCACCACCATCTTGGTTCTATTGTCTATTAAAGTGGATCCAACCTGTCTCCACAGCATACAGCCATTGGACTCAGTTGCACACTTCACAGGGAGTCACATGCCCTGTGACTGACCACAGTGGCAGTTTCAAAGCCTGGTTGCATCAGCCAGCGTCCCCCAGAATGATGGTGGGAGCTCTTAAAGCTGCAGTTCTATCTAGGGTCTGCTCCTGGGGAGCTCAACCTGCAGCCCATCTTAACCTTACTTACCCGCGGCTTTGCTCACAGGGCAAGCACAGCAGTAGTTTTATCATATAAACCAAACATCATCACTCTCCTGCTTAAACACCTCAGTGCAAGCTCAGTGCTTCGAGCTGAAGATCAGCATCCTGCGCAGGGTGGATCTGACCTCCCTATCACTTCTCCACAGCACAGTTCAGCCATGCTGATTCTTGGGGTCCCTGCAACTAAGTTCCACAGGCTTCTGGAGGTTCTCAGTCAGCAATCAAGTCCTCTGAGGATGGCAGGGAGACCCTTCCTTGCTATTTCCTAGCTCTTAGCTATTGACAAGCAATCCTTGGCCTTCCTTGGATTGGATGAGCATCACACCAGTCTCAGATCTCTGTCACCTGCCACTCTTCTGGCCTCTCTATCATCATATGCCTTTCTGCAGGAGGCCCACCCTACTCAAGTGTGCCCTAATCACACCTGCAATGACTCAAATCCATACACTGCTATGGAGTGGGCGTGTCTCCCAACGTTTCATATCCTGGAAGCTTGATGCCCCTGTAGTTGTAGGTGAGAGCTGTTGGGGCTCTCAAGATACGGGACCTTGTGAGAGACTATTGTATTCCCTTCTCTGGTTTCTTGCTTATCGTATGATCTCTCTCTCTCTCTCTCTCTCTCTCTCTCTCTCTCTCTCTCTCTCTCTCTCTGCCTCTGCGTCTCTGTGTCTGTGTCTCTGCCTCTCTCTGTCTGTCTCTGTCTGTCTGTCTGCCTGCCTGCCTGCCTGCCTGCCTATCTGTCTGTGTCTGTCTCTGTCTCTGTCTGTCTGTCTCTCTCTCTCTCTCTGTCTCTGCCTCTGCATCTCTGTCTCTGTTCTCTGTCTCTGTGTCTCTGTCTGTCTGTCTGTCTGTCTGTCTGTCTGTCCGTCCATCTGTCCGTCTCTCTCTCTCTCTCTCTCTCTCTCTCTTCTGCTCTCTACTGTGAGATCCTTAGAGACGAGCTGGTGCCAATACCATGCCTTTGAACCAGCAGAGCCAATAGCAGAATAAACACCTCCTCTTTATGATGTTCCCAGCCTTGTAGCAATGGAAAGCAGAGGGGCTGGCAAGGTCAGGACCTGAGTGAGCGTGTCACTTTTCAGAGGGCACAATCCAGCGCTCACTTGGTTCCTGCGATGAGCTGCGCTCATCTTGCTCAGATCCACGTCCGGCTCCCACTTCCCCACCCCGTGGCCCTCAACTTCTCCATCTCGGTTAAGTTTGTTCTCCCTCGCTGAAGTTTTCTTTCTGCTTCGTACTCCAGCTAGTCAGCTCTTTCCACTCATAATGGTCTCTATTTAGAAGCATAATGCAGGCTACATTTCTCCTTTGGAACTCAGTGTTATCTTGTTTAAACCTCTGAACCACACCTGTCACTTTAACTTACCAGTTCCACGAGGGCAGGCTGCTGGATTTCCAGTGCTGGGCACAGAGCTGTACTAGAAGCTCCCTAAGGAGGTGAACAATTTCAGAGACCTCCCGCTGGGTTGTTTGGTCCTCTTCCTCCTTGTCTCTCAAGTCTTGGGTGTTATTTCCCAGAAAATAAAGACAACAGGTAGGGAAAGTGAGGAAATACTTCCTGGAGAGTAGTGTTGAAGTCGATTCCCAAGCAGGAGTGAGGGACCATATTCTTGGTAGCCGGGACCTTGTTTAGGGAGGGGGTCAGATGAAACTCTTCCTTACCTGACAGGGAGGGAGGGAGGGAGGGAGGTCAGGACTGACCTTCTCCCCTACAGTCAGGGCTGTGCAGGCAGCAGGCTCCTCAGTGGGACACAGCAGAAAGCTGATGAACACGGGAGCCTGGATGATTCCTTAAATACCCTATCAAGAGAGAAGAGGACATCTCATTCTAGAATGTTTTAGAAGGTACAGCACTTGTACAACGCTTGAAACAGCCCAAGGATGTGGGAATAATGATTTCATGCAGAAAGTGAGAGCCAGTTAGAGATGGCGTGAAAGCCCTGCATATTAATTAAATGAAGGCTTTCTGCTCAGCCACTGTCAACCCTCAAATAAAGAGTAGCTCTCAATTATTTACACACTGTGACTCTTTGTTTGTTTGTTTTGTTTTGTTTGTTTGAGACAGGATTTCTCTGTGTAATAGTTCTGGCTGTCCTAGAACTCTCTTTATAGACCATGCTGGCCTTGAACTCATAGAGATCTGCCTGCCTGCCTCTGCCTCCCAAGTGCTGGGATTAAAGGTGTGCACCACCACTCCTGGCTCGCCCTGTGCTTCTTAAAGCCCCCTCCATTCCCCTGCAGGAGAAAAGCTTCCCAACTCTTAGCCAACCCCACTCTCCAGGGGGCGGCCCAGCCTGCCTGTCCATGTGGCACCAGGCAACTTCCTTGGGATGGGGCCTTTCCACATGTGTCGTGTCCTTGGCAATACCTTAGGGGCGTATCAGCAAACTGTTGTTTAAATGACTGAGTCCACAATATATGGTGAACCATGCAAAACTGTTAATTTGAGGATAAATATAGTTACACCAGGAAAAACAATGGCACATAATTAAAACGACCACATGGGTCTGGTGTTCACTCTGTTTCTCCCAGCTAACGCAGGCAAATGCGCTACAGTCTGTTACCTATTTTTGGTCCAAATTCTGTCTGCAGTTATCCCTGAGGCCTTTCTACATGTCCAACCTGTGATGCATTGGGCCATAGTTCACTGTGCTCTTTTGTGCCATTGGGTACCTCTTTTCTCTGTATCTGGGCTGAAGCAGGAAGAGCAGAGGCCGTATAGGTCTCCTTAGCCCTTTTGCTGCCCTGGGAGTAATGAGAGATTCCATACTCTCAGCTACTTGACAGAAGATGCTTTTCCGAGACTTTATGCTGCAAGGAAGCATGGATTCAGACCTGCTCTCTGCTTTGTGCCGAGGCTGCTTTCCACGGGCCAGGCCGGCTGTTTCAGTGATTGATCGGTGCATGGAGAGGATTGACTTGATCCAAAGGAAGCCCTTGGCTACAGAGGTAAGAAACCCCCTCACCCCCCGCTTTCTAGAGCAGGGCTTGGAGACGCCAGCCTGTGACCAGCACTAGGTCAGCTGTTTTGAGGTCTCTGGCTGTGATAGAAAGCCTGTCACTAAGCACACCACCACCACCACCCCCTTCCTCCTATCCTTTCCGTTCTTGTAGATAGAGTCTGGCCATCTGGCCCACTCAATCTTTGAACACTATGTTTCCAATTCTGCCGCTACCACCAAAGTGAGATGTCACAGGCACACAGTACCCACCCCTAGTCAAAGTACTTTCTGAGACATGTGGGGAGTCAGCTTGGCCTATCTTATGATTCCTACCACAAGCAAGAAAGAACGGTCCTGGGCCCAGGCAAGAGCATCAGCAGTAGCTAGCCCTTGATGCTAAGAAAGTGATATGGAATCTAGTCTTCCAACACAGGGAAGGTGGGAATGGGAGTGGCAAATAGACCCTCCCATGTCTTTGTCCATGATCACGTGGAACTCGAGGTACCAACATTTGAGCAAGCCGGAGGGTCATCCGTGTTTGCGTGGCCAGACTTAACCAGAATAGACAAGGCAATACCCTCGCATATGGGCTCCATGAGGAGGCCTTGTATGCCAGCTGACACGCAGGTACTTGACAGATGATGAGTGAATGACTGAAGGAGGGGGAAAGAACCAAATTTCTTGGGAGGATCTGTGAACAGGAAGTGTTCCCTGGGAAGGGAATCTACCCATAAGCCTTCTCTTTTAACAAAGCACCCCAACCCTCTTAGACTCATCAGTCACACGCTCTCTTCAACACACTTTGCTGCAAAGGTGTGTACTGGGGGGTGGATCTCTGCCTGATCTCTTAAGTTTTGCCCTTATGCCTGCACCAACTTTTCCAAGGGCAAGAAAAACTGGTCTATCCAGTTCCCCTTGGCTGGAGCAGAAGCCACCATCTGCAGCTCCTGAGCCATGGGCTTCTTCGCCAGTAGCTGGGCACTTCCACTCTCACAGGCTGGTCTCAGACTGGTCTCCCCAGTGACAAGCATCCTGCAGCAGCCAAGCTCTTGGGTTAGACCGCACAGGTCACCTGGTGACAGGTCACAACCCTTCTGGACTTAGCAACTGTCCTCTGGACTCCCTCTGCTTTCTTTGTCTCTTTGTCCCTGGGGAGCCTGCAGCACATGTGACTAAGAGTTCCACAGCTCTTGGACCAGACACAAGTTTCTCAATTTGACCTTAACTCTCTTATCTATCAAACTTGAATAACAATGGTGGCAGCCTCTCACGATCATTAGAAATACAAGTATGGATACTGAAAGGATTTAAGTTTTTTGTTGTTGTTTTTAAATTTAGGTTTATTTTGTTTTGTGTGTGTTTGTTTGCATGTATGTATCTATGCCTCATGAGTGCCTGGTGCCAATGGAGGCCAGTAAATGCTGTCAGATTTCCTGGACCTGGAGCTAGATATGGTTTGGGAGCCACTATGTGGGTTCTGGGAAGGGAACCCCATGTCCTCTGCAAGAGTGACAATTGCTCTTAGCCACTGAGCCATCTCTCAAACCTATAAAAATGTTTATGTATTAGTTATGTTTGCTTTGCTGTGACCAAACCACCTGCTGGAAACAATTTCCGAGAGGAAGGTTTGGCTCATGGTTCAGAGGGCTTAGACTCCTCATGGTGAGAAAGTCATGACAAAGAGGCTCAATTCATGGCTGCGGGATTGGGTGACAGAGACTGTCCACATCACAGTGAATCAGGAATCAGCGTGCTTACTTCTGCCAGTCTCCAAGTAGTACCACCACTTGGGGGACAGAAATTCAGACCGTGAATCTGTAGGGGACATCTCAGATTCTAAGTGTAGTCTTTCTCCCTGGCTCCCAAAGGGGCACAGCCATCCGGTGATACAAGATACATTTAGCCCAGCTTCAAGCATACCTGTGATCATTACATTGTGTTGACTAGTTAACTAGATTTAGGAACTCTGAGTGACTGAGGCACAGCTCGGAGTATAACTGTGGTAGGATTTCATAAAGGGTTAGCTGAGGTAAGGACCCACCATGGGTGTGGGCGACCCCAGCTCATGGCTGGAAGCACAGAAAGTGGGGAAAGGAGAAAGTGAGCAAAGCGCTCATCTGCCTCCTGCCCAGCTGCCCCACACGCCTGCCTGCCACCACGCTCTCCTCACCACGGTGGACTGTAGAGCCTCTAGCAGTGACAGCATAAAGTCTTCCTCCTTAGGCTGCTTCCTATCAGGTTTGTGGTCACAGCAAGGAGAGGAGTAACCATACAGTTAACATAACCCCAGGTCTCCTCCAGGCCAGTCGTGTGCAAATGCCTTGGTCTGCTCTGTGGTTCAAGGCAGTCTCCCAGCTCTGGGTGAGCTCTACAAAATAAACAGCAAAGTCCCATGCTTCTAATACACCATAGCATAGAGTAAACATCCCCCCCAAATGAAGAAAAGGAGGGTGGCAAGGAAAGACTGGGCTAAAGCTAGACTGAACTTGGCCAGCACAAAGACTGAATCCTGTAGCTCCACCCTGTATCTCAAGCATATAGGGTCATGATTGAGTTTCAGTGGGTTGACAAGGCCCCACCTCTACAGTCTTCCATTACAGTCCATAGTCTTTCCTATTGGGCTGGCTTTACATGTCTTGTAGTCCTAGAATCTCCATCATCCTGGGATCTCCATTGAAATTTAGGCTTCACTCTCACCTCTTCATGCATAGCCCTCTAAAGGGCAACCCTACAGAGAATCCCTGCCAGCCACACATTACCTGGCACCATAGGCTTTCCTCCAATATTTTGATGGGACCCTCCACAAGCCATGACTTTTGAATTCTTTACACCTGCAGAACAGTACCACACAGATAATGCCAGCCAAGTTCTACTGCCACCTTGAATAAGAGTAGAGTGCTATTGAGCCAGAGCTGCAGTAACACAGCTCTGTGCAAGTAGAACACCCAATGGCATCCTTTCTCTAATGAAAAGACTTTCAAATGCTTTTGAAGTTAAAACTCTACAGTCTACAATTCCTTGTCAATTCGTGGAATGCTTTCAAGGCACTTTTCTTATCATTTCCCTATAGAAAATTGGTACTAGTAATGGGATTGTTATGTGACTAAATCTGACAACGTGGTTCCTAGGCCTTTGGAACTTTTGTGAGAGGAATTTGGAAGACTTTGGAACTGTGGGCTAAAGCAGTTTTACATTCTATAGGCAGACCTTAATGGACAGTTCTGGTGAGGGTCATTTCAGGTTAAACTATAATAACTTGGCACATAGTAATAGCTCAATAAGGGCTAATATAAATAAATTTTCACTTTTCTGTTTTCCCTATAAAGATTCAGAAATTTTACTCTAAAATAAATTATCAGTTGGCTATGAACTGAGGAGCATAAAATGTATTAATGTGCAGAGACATGGGAGTAATACCCAAACTCAAGAGGATTATATTGGTGCTTCTATAGTGCTAAGTGAAAGAGGCTTGGGCTTCTGGGAAGGGAGGTAGGATGTGCTATGATGGGCCCAAGGAGACTAGGTGCATAGCATCAAGGACTGTCTTGTCATGCAGATAAAGACATGGAAAGACAGAGTTGCCATGAAGTCCCAGCTTTTCCTCAGGTGGGATGCTTGACTTCCCCACTTCAACTGCTATCCTTTCTGTTTGGTGTAGTTTGCTCCTGTTCTCTTACAAACAAACAAAACATACAGCCCACAATCTAAATAAAAATAAAAGAGCCAACCATCATCATCAGTACATTTAACAAAGATTCTTCTGGGTCCATATAGGACCTGGAAGATTTGCAGAATACAGGCAAAGAGTGTGAAGTCTTCTGAGATTCACATAGGTTGACCCCTCAAACAGGACACACGCTGTTTATTTGACTGCCTCATGTGACGCTTTCCTAAACTCAGCTTATGACGTCTCTGGCTGGTTGAACCCCTGGATCCATATCCTGGAGGACACATACAAGCAGTAGTTCATGGTAAGTTCTCCAGCAGGTGCTCTTGGCCTGGGAAACTGTGTAGGAAAGAGAGGAGGGCTGGCAAACCCGAGAGAAGCCCAGGCACTGTGCAGCCCTTTGGAAGCCCACAGTGGCTTCCTAAGCATGTCTCAAGTGGAAAGGAATAGTTGGATTGTATATGCCCAGGCAGGATAAATCCCTAGGTGCGAGATACCTGCCGAAGGTGTGACCTTGAGAGAGATGGCTTCCCATGATTCCTCTCTGTCTGGAGGGATCCCCAACCTCCCTGAAGCTGCGTAATTAATCAGTCATTCTGAAGAGGAGACTGGGAGGTGCAGCTTGCCCCTGCTGCAGCCTACCTTAGGCTATAGATAAGAACATGTTGATTTCACCCATCCACCCCCAAGCTTGCCTCTCAGTCAGGTAAGAAAGGAGGTGAGGAATTGCAGAGCTCCATTGGCATCTGTGCACGAGGGTCGTTTCCTTTCCAGAGTCCTGGGCCTGTCTCCACTGTGAAGCACTCCTGACACCAAGGCAAGGTCTGCAAAGGAAAGAGCTTGAGATTGTAAGGTAAGGAAAACGTAAAGGAGGAACCAGTGGGGAGGAGTAGCCTGGGCATATTTCCAGAATGGTCTGGACCTCACTTCCGACCGTTTGTGGTTACCTCTGCTGCCTTTTCTGAAGTGAGAAGAAGGCAGGTCTTAACCTTTCTGGCAGAATGGGGACTTATTTCCTTGAACTCTCTCCGTTCACTGTCGTGTGGAGCTCAGTGCAGCCAGGATAATGAAGTGTGGTTGGTGGGTCTACTGTCTGCTGGCATGCTCCAACAAGACCCACGGTAAGACTTACTGAGCATAAGTGCCTGTTGCAGTGAATTCTAGTACAGCACAGTATATTTGCAAACATGTCTTCAATTAGAAGTTGCTCCTGGGAAGAAACTACTGCTACCTTCCCACCTCAGAAAGAAAACACCTCAAATCCAATAGCACAGTGTGAACTGACTTGCACTTATGACTAATAACAAGTTGTTTTTTAAGATTTATTTTACTATTTATTTGTGTGTGTGTGTGTGTGTGTGTGTGTGTGTGTGTGTGTGTACACATATGTGTGCACATACCTTTAAAGGCCACAAGGGCTGTCATAGCCTCCATAGCTGGAGTCACAGGTGGTTGTGAGCCCCTCTGATAACAGCTTTTATTAGGGGCTCTGAGTTTTCCAGAGTTTTTATTTTTTTTCACATTGCTCATAGTTTAGCCACTAAGAACAAAAAATCAAAGCATGCACACCATGGGTGAGTTTGCTTCTGTGTTGGGACAGGTGAAGCTGTTTCTACAGGAGTGTACACGCTTCACAACGCTGAGGAGTGAGCGAGAGTGTGCTTGCTGCTGACACCCAGTGCACACACTTCGCAACGCTGAGGAGTGAGCGAGAGAGTGTGCTTGCTGCCGACACCCAAGGCTTCGCTGTGGGAATAGCTGTGAAGAGAAGAGAAGAACTGGCAGAAGGTGAGGAAGAACCCAGTGTGGAAGTGGAAACATCAGTCTGTCCTGCGGCTCCTAAAGCCTGTGTGTGTGTGTGTGTGTGTGTGTGTGTGTGTGTGTGTTTGGACAAGTATGCTCTGTGCACTCGTGTGTATATATGTGTGTGCATGTTTATACACCGTCATGTATCTCCTACCATTGCAACAATTAAGAAGCAAGGAGACTCCACTCAAAGTGAGCACATCCAGACCCCAGCCTGGGTGAATGCTGCTCCCCACCCAAAGGAGCAATGCTCTGTAGAGAGAGGGCTTATTCCAGGGTTAAAGGGAAGAGAGACAAGGTGAACCTAAGAAGTCGTAGTGTGCCGGTAAGGAAGAGGTGAGGGCGGGAGGTGGGGGAGGGGGTGGAGCACAAGGACACAGGAACCAGATCAGAGGGGCTCCATTTCACCACACTGATTATGGACACTAATAGATTATAAATCACTGGAAAGAGGAAGTCTAGGCTCTTCACCAACAATGAGTGGTGAATAACTAGATACATGAAAGGGGAACTAAACTGCCAAGTTAGATGAGCTGGGCAAAGTCAAGAGAGGGCTGTAGTTGGAAAAAATGTTCATTTTGCAAACATCACCTTAATGACAGAGGTGAGAACCGCCAATGCAGGTAAACCTAGGGAGATGTTTGGACGAAGAGTGCGATCTTCTGAACCATCTTCAAGTGTTTCCCTCAGACCGGTTATTAGTTGCAAGGAAAGAGAAAAGGAGTTTCAAGTGGGAAAATTAAACAGCAGCCCAACTGGTGATCAAAATTAATCTTAGCAAGGAAAGAGAGAAAGAGACATCACAGCTTCCAAAGGGGCCCGCCATCTCTCTGGTGTCCCAGGAAGGAATGTCACTGTGACAAAACATAATTCATTCTATTTATGCACAGAAAGAAGCTTGTGTACTTCAAAAAATGTCAGCTTCATAAAAGCCAAGAAAGAGCCGTGGATAAAGAGGACTGAAGAGCAGGGGCCTGTGGAGACTCATTCCAAAAAAGTTCTTACTGTGCAAGACGGGGTCCTGAGGTCCCCACAAGCTTGAGGACTTTATTTTAGATTCCCAGCACCCACATAAAAAGTCAGTTGTGCTGGCCTGTAACTCCTGGACGGGGAGGGAGGGAGGGAGGCAGAGATAGTTAGATCCCTGAAGCCGGTTGGCCAGTCAAGCCTAGTTGAATCAAGACCAGTGTAAATTTCTAACAACACTCCCTAAGCTTGTTCAGGATCTAGAACATTCTTTCCTCCTCTACCCATGACACTTTCCTGGTGGACCAAGGAGAGTACACAGGCTGCAGACTCTCACAGGGCCCCACCCTCTGCCTGAGGACCTCTTCCAAGAGTTCACTGCCTTCTCAGCAGGGCCCAGGCCTCCACTCAGGTCTCAAGCGAAGGCTTGAGATCACATCAAAGGCCCTTCAGTGAAGCAGATTCGCCTCCTTCCACTCGGGCTGAGGCGGGGCCTGCCTCCTGCAGCAGCTTCCTCAGAGTGTGTCACACCCCACCACGCTTCACACAGCCTTTCTTCTGTCTCATAACCTTACATAACTCTGGCTCGTGTACAGAATAACTCCCTGGGAGGCCTCTGAACTTAGATGCTTAGGGATTTGGAGAAGAACAGACTAAGTTAGGGAAATGCCAAATTCCCATGACTGGGAAGGTGACCGTCTGGGCCGTCGGTCACACTTAACCAACAGATATCTGAGTGTGTGTTTTCCCGTGGCATGAGAGTCAGAGAGGTTGGTTAACAGCCGCAGCAGGGTCACGGGAGTCTCCTGGCTCTCTTCTGACCTCTGATAATATGCATAAACGTATTTTTAGGTTCTCCCATTCTGTAGATAAATGGATACTTTCCTTACTCAAACAAATGGGCAGTCTTTATGTTAGAAGGCCAGGCATGGTGGCACATGCTCATAATCCCAACACTTAGAAGGCTGAGGTGGGAGGATCACAAGTTTGAGGCCAGGTTTCCTTGTTCCAATGAGAGAAGTGAGGAGGGAGGGAGAGAGACTGGGAGCAAAGAGTAAACCCTTACCAAGGACTTCTCCCATGCTCAGCCTTGTGTTTGAAGCTGGAAAGTCTAGCCGAGTCTCCAGTACTTGCGCTCCAGGAGCAGTCAGCCAGTCACTGTCTGTTATTGACAGGTGAGTCCTTAGAGTCTCCTCATATAATTAGTCAAGATGACACCTGGTACTAAATGTGTCAAGAAGCTTAAACACAGAAGTGTTTATATAGTGCTGACCCCACTGGGTACGCAATTCCAGTTGGTTCTTTGTCCGAGTAGCCAAAAAATGAGTACTTCCCCCCCCCCAATTTATTAAGTCGATGCAATAACTGTGCTGATCAATCTTGACTGTTGACCTGGTGAACTTAGAGTCTTTCAGGAGACAAAGTGCAGGGCATGTCTGCAAGGGTGTTTCCGGAGAGGCGTGACTAAAGAGGGAAAGCCCACCCTGAATATGGGTGGCTGCAGCTCACGGACCAGGGTCCAGAGCTAAACTAACAAAGGAGGAAGGGACGTGAACCAGACACCAGCCCTCATCTCTCTCTCCTTCTTGTCCAGGGACAGCATGGCCACTTCCCTTGCACTCTTCTGTCACAGTGCCTTTCCAGCCACAACAGCCTCTACCTCAGACCATGGACCCGAAGAACGCCCTCTTCTTTGAGTTGTTTGTGTCAGGTGTTTTATCTCATCAACAGCGACAATAATAACACCGTACTGCAACGCTGGCTTCAAACTTGAACTCGCTGGGCTTACATTCGGCTTCCCTCTCTTGAACGCCAGTGACCTTGACAGAGTCCTTCTTTGCAACACCCCATTTCTGTCTTCTGGAGAGTGGAGTCAACACCCTCAGTCGTGTGCTGTGTGGATTGAGACAACAGCCTCTGGTGTGTAGCAAGTGCTCAATAAATCTTAACTGTGGCATTCCAGGCACTGGGAGGCATGGGCGTTGAAGGCTGAAGTTTCTACGTGACTTTGGCATCATGCAGAACAATTTCAGGTTTTGTTTTGTTTTGTTTTTTTAATGAACACATCTGCAGGCACACTCACACATCTGCAAAAGGCCTGGCTGTGACATACCCTGTAAAGTGCTGTTAGCTCTCGCCCTGAGAAGTGAAATGATTTACTCTTCCCACTCTAAGAAGGTTAGTGCCACCGGGGCATCTCCAGGGACAATGCACGCTTTTGTTGGAGAATGACATTTAAAAGTATTTGATTGTTCAGTATGGGCTGTTTGAAGGGTTGCCTTACTACAGGTTAATGGTAAATTCCACCCTGGATTTCCTGCCAACAAATGTATAAAGCTTTGTTTGAGGCTGAAAGCACCCAGAAGTGTTTGTTTTTCTGGTTTTCCCTTCCCCCCAAGGAGGCTCTGGGTGAACATTAAAAGAAAAGAGCAGAGGAGAGAGGCCTCCGTGCTCGGAGTGTTTGCTGGGATACCCGGTTGGGCCCAGAGCCGAGGAATTGCAGGCACTAGAGAAAGGAAGCGAGGAGCTCCATCCTCGCCAGCCTCCGCTCTGCTTTTCCTCCAACCCCTTTCATGGGTGAACCAACGTGATGACAAAGCAACTTCCAGAACCTTCTACCCATGACGTACCATTACATAACACCTGCTCCACCAGAGGCTGCGGGTGTTGCTGTCAGGAGCCAGAGCCAGCATTCCAGGACTAGGTTGGGAGTGAGCAGCCAGAAGCTTCCACACCAGTGTTCACAGAGGACGCCTAGTGAAGACCTCCAAGGCGTCATCTGTGAGGTCCTAGTTCCGCAAACCAGCCTATATCTTCTATGGCCAACGACACAATGACAGTCTCTGCCACTAGAGCACTTACTCTTTTTATTCTTTTATAGGTTTATTTATTTATGTGTCTGGGGGGTTTGCCTGCATGTATGTCTGCACCATGTGTGTGCCAGGCCAGAAGTGGGCTTCAGATCCATGGGACTGGAGTTACAGACAGTTATGAGTCGCCATGTGGGCGCTGTGCATCGAATCTGGAAGAGCAGCCAGTGCTCTTAACAATTACTCTTTTAAAGATGGGTAGCCACAGCGAGCATAGTGTTGAAGAAACGGGGCGGGGGGTGGGGATGTGGATAAGGAAAGCAGTGTGGGGAAACATTTTAAACTTTTAAAAACTTTAAATTTTTATTAAGTGTGTGTGTGTGTGTGTGTGTGTGGGTGGGTGTGTGTGTGTGTGTTTGCAGAGATGCCGCCTGAGCAGCATATGGAGAGCTCTGAGGGTAGAGGTGAGTTTTTGTCTTCCATTTTGTGGGTAGAAGAAATTGAACTCAGGTCATCAGTCTTAGTAGCAAATGCCTTTAGCCACTGAGCCATCTTGCTAGTCCCCCAATAAGTAAGAATAAATAAATAAATAAATAAATAAATAAATAAATAAATAAATATACTACATATGTGAGGGGAGTCCCTACAGGTGTCCTGGTGGGCAGGAAAATGATCTGTGAAAAGATGAGAATAAAATCCTGATTCAGTCTGACTTAGTCTGCCAGGCTGGATGAAGTGTCCAGAGAGCCTGATGCTAAGCGGTTTTACTGCCACCGCATTTAAGCACAATATAACTCAGAGAACAGTCTCCTGGCCTAACACAATGCCTGATTCACAGGGAGGTAATAACTACACTGAAATTTAACTGAAAGCACATGTCATTTCTTCCAAGAAGATGGGTTCTAGACACAGGCTAGGCTACCTGTGCCAGCTTAAGGGGATAAGCAAGGACCTGGCCTGGTCTCAGTCACACGGACAGTGTAGAAGCCATTCAGACTATTAGCCACCTCTGATCCTGGCTGTGTGAGTTTGGGGGAGCCCCTGGATGTACAGGCAATATAAGGGTCATTTAGATTACTAGCCACCTCTGATCCTTGATATGGCCTGGCTTTACAGATATCGCAGATCACCAGGCTATTAATCACTTCCAATTCCCAGCCTTCTGGAAATTTGTTCGTTCTTTGAAAGGACAAGCCTCAGTGTGTAACACTCCTGGCTTCCTTGGAGACCATTGTGCTCCCCACACATATGCTTTAAAGAAACAACTTTAACATTTCTTAGAAGGTACAGAGCATGTCCCAAAATCATGTTATTTATTTATTTAGTTAGTTAGTTAGTTAGTTAGTTGTTAGTTAGTTAGCACTAAAGAGCAGGGAGACAGAGAGGGAGAACAGGAGCAGGGCCTGAGTCAGGAATAACACGACCTAGAACTAGTATGCCTACTAAACCTAGGTGAGTGGATCTCTGGTCCACACTGTAGATATTTCTATTTTTTTAATCGTCACAGTTTTAAATGTGAAAAAACACTGGTACATTTATCCAACAGAATGCCATGTAGCCATTAAAAATGTAAAGGAAAAAAAATATATATATTTTTTTAGGCCAGGTGTGGTGGCGCACGCTTTTAATCCTAGCACCCAGGAGGCAGAGGCAGGCAGATCGCTGTGAGTTTGAGGCCAGCCTGGTCTGGTCTACACAATGAGTCCAGGACAGCCAAGGCTACACAGAGAGACACTGTCTCGAAAAGCCAAAAAAAAAAAAAAGTAAAGGGGCTCTGTACAGATTGTCAGAGCCTGTCTATATGGAACACTTTAGACCAAGTGAACAGGTTACTGTCATCTATTTGTACTTAATATCACATGCACACAAAATCTGTTTAAAATGTGTGCCTCTAATTCAAAATATTCCCATAGGCTCCACGCCCCTATGTTGAGTAACATCCTGTGTGTGTGTTGGTTCAAAAGCAATTAAGGGAGGAAGGGGGTTTGTTTGGGTTTTTTCTCTCTTTCTTCCTTTTCTCACAGTTTGAGGGGATACAGTCCATTTGACTTGTTAGTGCCTATTTTAAAACTGTATTGCAGTTTTTCTCTTAACCCAGCTAGCACCCAAATAATTGAGACTGGACTAGTATAATTATTTAACAGTCTTTTTGGAACAACAACTAAGCAGTACTGGTCTATTTTAACCTTATAAGAAAACCTTCCAGCAGAAATCCCCAAGATACTTGCATTTATGGCTTTCTCTGCTCCAGCCACTCTCTCATGATGTCTCCTGGACCCCCCCCCTCCTGGATGAACCCTCTCTCTCTCTCTCTCTCTCTCTCTCTCTCTCTCTCTCTCTCTCCCTCCCTCCTCCCTCCCCCACTCCCCCCTCCTCCCCTATCTGGCAGGAAGTGCTGCCCTGTTCTCTCCCCTGCTCAGTCATTGGCTGTTAAATCAGGGAACAATTGGGGAGGAATGTTTACACAACACCGAGAGAGGCTATTCTCAGAACAAGGACTGCAACCACATATGGGAGCACAGAACCCCGCATCTGGATCTCTACACGATGCACAATGGCCCTATGCCTACAGTGGTGTGAGAAGCAAGAGGCAGCTGGTCACATTGCAGTCAGGAAGCAGAGGAGGATGAGCACTGCTTGATGCTCATCTGGTTCATCCTTTCTGCCCTTTTCATTCAGGTTGGAAGCATAGTCCAGAGGATGATGGTACCCACATTCTGATGGGCCTTCCCTCCTCTCTGGAAATGCCCTTACAAACACGTCCAAAGAAAGGTCTCCTAGGTGATTCTAAGCCTAGTCAAGTTAATAATGGAGATGAACCATCATTGGTCCAAACCAACCTGCAGAGGTCTCCTCACCACTCTTCCTCTTCACAGCACAATGCCACCTATTGGTCCAGTAAAACTCCCAGGAGCGAAGGAGGAGAGCTCCCAGGAGCGAATGAGGAGAGCTCCTTTTCCCGCAAGTCTTTCTGCTGGTCCTTCCTGTCTGTATTAGTTTACTTTTCCATTGCTGTGACAAAACACCATGACCAAATCATCTTATGGAAGGAAGTTTACTTGGGCTTGTGGTTCCATTAAGAGAGGGGAAATCCATTAATGAAAACATGCAAAGCATAAGACTAATAAAAGCAACGTGTACTATCTGCTTCCAGGAAACACATTTTAATTGCAAGTATGGATAAATTATGATTACAGGATCAAGACAGATGAGCAGCAGCATCCGTCCTGCTCTGCTTCCTGCCTGTGTAGCTATGGCTGGGAGCTCTCAAAGCCCACCCCCAGCCATATACTTCCTCTGGCTGCACCATCTCCCTGAACAGCACCACCAACTGGGAACCAAGTATTCAAATTCCTGAGCCTGTGGGGGACATTTCTTATTGAAACCTCCATACTGTCCAACCTCTAACACACACACACACACACACACACACACACACACACACACACCACCCCCTTACCCTGTCCCTTGTCCTCTGCCCTTCACTCCTGGGATGCCTTGCACTCAGTCCTACCATCTACCACTGTTTCTCATGTCAGCCTTTATTCAGTGCCCGGAGTGGTCCCAAGAGATAGAAATTGTTCCTACGGAAACGTCTCAATATTTCCTTTGTTCTCACTCTTTGATTACTTGTCTGGTTCTGTTCTCATTACCTGCTTCATCTGGGGCCCATCTCCTTACTTGCCTCCTGTGTTCTACTCTGGAGCACTGGAATTTGCCTAGGCACATGGCAGTCTGTGCTGGCAGGGCTACCTTACATCTTGTCCATCTTACTGAAGCTGCCTGTTCTACCCGCCTCTCTCACATATCTCAGGCTGACCTCCAACTCCTTATATAATCAGAGATGATTTTGAACTTCTGATCCTCCCACCCATATCTCTCAAGTGCTGGCATTAAGGCATATGTCACTATACCCAGTTTATGTGCTGCTGGGGATTTATCCATGCTCACAATTAAACATGATCCCCCTGGAAAAAGATAACACACTGCGCTTTTGTTGGTGTTACAATTTCCACATTTACTATTCTATTGAAGGTGATAAAGATGGTGCAGACTCCTGGTGTTAGTTCACAAGCCGATTGGCTAGCCTGCCTCTAGGTTGCTTAGCTGCCTCTGACATCATCACCATCACCAGGGTCCCAGGATAAAAAGGACAAACCTGCCACCTAGCTCTCTCTTGCACTCCTTTTTTTGTTTTGTTGTTGTTCGAGACAGGGTTTCTCTGTGTAGCCTTGGCTGTCCTAGACTCACTTTGTAGACCAGGCTGGCCTCAAACTCACAGCAATCTGCCTGCCTCTGCCTCCCGAGTGCTGGGATTAAAGGCGTGTGCCACCACGCCTGGCTCACTCCTTTCTTACCCCTCTCTTTTGCACTCTCTCTGTCTTTCTCTGCCTGTCCGTCAGTCTGTCCCTTTGATTCTCTGTCTCTCGCGCAGCTCACTCAAACTGTATCTTCTCTCCCTTGCTCTTCTCACAATAATAAACTTCCTTGTGCCACATCTGTTGCGCAGCTCGTAATTGCATAGCGACAACACCCAGTCCTGTTCTGGGGCTGCCTACACCCTGCTTCCCTGCTCAGCAGTTGCACCTCCACCCCCATTATCAGAAGCTTCACTGGAGGGTCCTTTGGATCCTGAGTCTCTACTGCATGATGGGACTCCATAGAAACCCAAATGCTCTGTCATCTCTCACTCTGGGACTAATCCTGAGCCAAACATCCCCCAGCAACCCATTTTCCTCTTACCATAGCTACAAGTCTAAAACCAAGTGAACTCCTCCCTATCCCGTAGGCCAGTCCTTCTGAGACCTGAGCCTTCCCCTGTGTGCAGCTCCCTGATGCTAACTTTTGCATCTGGAGAGTTCCCTGGAAACTGGCCAGAGAGTTTCATGGTTGGATCCCTCTGTGTACAGTTTCTGGGATACACCGCCAAGTCTCCAGTCCACACAGCGTTGTATCCTGGGACACAGTTCAGATTCCTAACACATTTCAAAATCTTTGGAGTCAAGAAAGAAAACGCCTCTGTAAAGTTCTCTGAGGTGATCACTGGTATTAAGTCATTTCCTTTTTAGTTTTTGTTGTTGTTGGTTGGTTTTTATCTTTTTTTGTTTTCACAAAATCTCTGGGTGGACAAAAGAGCATTCAGAAAACATTTGATTGTGAAATTAACAGAGGTGGGTTATCCTAGAGTTGAAAGCACAAGCTAGGCACGCTCTTTCCTTCATAACTAGATCTTGTGCCTGTAGTCAAACGTCTACACATCCATCAACACTCACACATTGCTTTGGGGAAAAAAATCATTTCTCCAATGCAACCAACCTAAGGAGGGAGTTTTCTTCTTTACTGGGATTCCGAGAGCACACTAATATTTCTCGTTTAGCACTAGTCACACCACCTTTGAATAGCTCATTCACTTGTGTTTTCCACAGAATAACTAGGTCCTTTAAGGCCAGAACTGTACTTGGCTCCAGCCAGCATGAGGTCTGTGCTGTGGTACGGTACCCAATGCTGTGTTAGGAACCAATGAAAGTGGATTCCAATTCTAACTCAACATCCGGCTTCCCGTTTAGCCATAGAAAGTCATTTCCTCTCTTGTGTCTAAAGGACAGCTGCTTCTTGGAGCTGCTAAGAGAACTGAAGTAGGCAGTTGCCGCAGGGCAGCCTGGGAAAATCACCAGTCAGCCATGCATGGCAGGAATTGCAACCCATTGGTCCTGGAACCTCCCAGCTCAGAGGAGCTTTGGGGCTGGGAAACAGGTGGGAAAGGAACTCTGCTTTCTGAGGCTGCTGGTACAAGAACACAGCTTCCCAGCACTAGGGAGGCAGAGGCAGGCAGAGTGCTGCACGTTCGAGGCCAGCCTGGTCTACAAAACAAAGTCTAGGACAGCCAAGGTTACACAGAGAGGCCCTGTCTCAAAAAACAAACAAGCAAACAAACAAACAAAAACCAAATAAAAAAAAAACAAAAAACAAAAAAATCAACCAACCAACCAACCAAACAACAACAACAAACAAAAGAACACAGCTTTCAAAAATCTGTTGTGAATATCTTTCCATTTTCGGCTTGTTGCACACCAGAGCTGGGTCTGGACTTCTTGCAGGAGGGGTGGGAAGGCCTCGCTCCTTCCTGCTGTCATGCCTTCTTACAGAGACTTGTAGTCTCAGGATCGCAGCAGTCTGGTTTCTGTGGGCTTCACACTGCTCAGACAGAACTGCTCAGCCGTGACGCAGAACAAAGAGCCCTAGATGGCGAAGGGAAAACAGACAGTAGCAGAGGACGCAGAAGAGTTCTGTCAGAGCTCCTGAGACAAGAAACACACTGAAGAGCAACAGGAAGGATCGCTGCTTCTCCTGTAAATGCACTCCAGAGGCTAGAAGAGACCACTGGATCCCGTGGAACTGGAGTGGTGCCACGTGGGTGCTGGAAACCAAACTGTGGTCCTCTGGAAGAGCAGCCAGTACTCTTAACCACCTCTGTAGCACCTTTAAGAAAACTTGTCTTCAGCCGGGCAGTGGTGAACTTTAATCCCAGCACTCAGGAGGCAGAAGCAGGCCGATGTCCAAGCTGAAAGGAAGTTTGGTGTGCAGAGTGAATTCCAGAACAGTCAGGACTACACAGAGAAATCCTGTCTTGAAAGACAAAACAAAGTGCAGGTGGGTGCCAGTAGGATGAACACATTGCAACAGAGAGGTGGGGAAGATGAAGGGCGGAGCAGCGCACGCGCCTGCGGAAAGAGGCGGAACTGGAGGTAGAGTTGTTGTAATGGAGGTGGCGGGTTTGAGAAAGGGCTGAGCTAGGGGTTGTGTTGCAGTCTGGAGTTTATGCACGCGCACGTGCACACAGACACACACACTAGGGGTTGTGTTGCAGTCTGGAGATTATGCACGTGCGCACGCGCACACAGACACACACACACACACACACACACACACACGTCATTAATTTTTTTAAAAAGGGCCAGGCACACGCCTTTAATCCCAGCACTGGGGAGGCAGATACATGCAGATCTCTTGAGTTTGAGACCAGCCTGGTCTACAAAGGGAGTTCCAAGACAGCCAAGGCTACACAGAGAAACTCTGTCTTAAACAAACAAATAAAATTATTTTTTTTTTTAAAGAAAGAAAAAGAAAGAGACTTAAACTAAGCACCCTAAGGAAATGCTGCATAGAGAATAGTTTATGCTGAGGAATGTGTGACTTTTATTGTTATTATTGGTGAATGGACATTGTAGTCTCTGCTCAGGGCCCCTTCCTGCCAGCTGAGTCAGTGAATGAAGAGGAGCAGGGGCTGTCACAGGCGTTGTCTGCCTTTCTAAAGCACAGTGAATATCTGGGTATTTTAAACAGCCCCTGGTACTGGGCATGGCAGTGCATGCTTTTAATCCAGCACTCAGAAGGCAAAGGCAGGTTGACTTCTATGAATTTGAGGCCAGCATGGTCTACACAATTAGTTCCAGGCTAACCTGGATTACAGAGTGAGACAGTGTCTCAAAATAATAATAATAATAATAATAATAATAATAATAATAATAATAAAAAATTACTATGATTGATTGATTGATTAAATAGTTCTGTGGAGAAGACTTGCTAGACTAGTGGTTCTCAACCTGTGAGTTGCAAGCTGTTTGGAGATGAGACAACCCTTACGTAGAGGCCCCATATCAGATATCCTGCCTATCAGATATTTACAGAACAGTTCATAATTGTAGCAAAATCACAGTTGTGAAATAGCAACGGACATAATTTTATGCTTGGGAGGCCAGTATAACATGAGCCGCTGTATTAAAAGGTCGCACCATTAGGGAGTTTGAGAACCACTGTGCCAGATCAAAAGCAAGCTGACCCCTTCGTGACCCCTTGCCGAGTCAAATAACTCAAAAGGGTCTTTCTTAGACATTTGGACACACTGACCAAAAATAAACTCAAACCAAACACTTAATGGATCTGGCGCCCTTCTGTGCTGTAGTCAGCAACCTTACTGCAGCCGTGATTCGGAACACACGTGTGCTTTACACATTGACATAACGTGCTATTTTGTACTATATATTGTGGTAAGTAATGTTCTCAGCACCGGCCATTATAAAATCAAAACATTTATTTACTCTGAAAAACACTGAAGATGCTTGTGTCCTGTAGGATCAAATATTTAGACAGGATTTAACTTTGGGACAGGCTCATGTAGCCAGGGCTAGCCTGGAACTCGCCACATACTCAAGGATGACCTTGAACTCCCAACCCTCCTGATGCTGCTTCCTGAGACCTAGAATTATAAGCATGTGCCATCACATCCGGCTTCCAAGTTTAATTCTTTCTTTAAATATATTTGTATTTATGCTTTAAGAATATCATACGTGTGTGTATGCTTTTTGATCACGTCCCATCCCACTATCCTCTTTCTACTCCTCTCAGATGACCCCCAAGTTCATGTACCCCCCCTTTTTTTAATAGCCCAATGAGCCCAGTTAATCTGCCTCTATGCACATAAGTGCAGTAGGCATCATGGTAGGTCTACCAGGGACGATATCCCTGAAGAAAAGTGCTTCTCTTTATCCAGCGGCCATCAATTGCCAATAGCTCCTGGGCTAGTGGGTGGAGCCTAGTGAGCCCCTCCTCCTATGCTAGTGGGTGGAGCCTAGCGAGCCCCTCCTTCATGCATGCTGAAATGGTGACAAGTTTGTTCTTGAGCAGGCTTGGTGCAGGTGCCACAGCTGCTGTGAGCTCATAAGCACAGTGGTCCTGCCATATCCAGGAGACACTCTTGCAGCAGCCCTGCCGGACAGCTGGCTCTCACAGTTTTTCTGCCTGCTCTCCTATGATGGCCCGAGAGCCTTGAGGGAGGGGTTGTGATACAGAAATCCCAGTTAGGGTTATATACTCTATAAACAAGGTACCGTCACTTGTTCTCTGCACTGTGACCAGTTGCGACCAGTTAGCTATCTGGTGATGTCTAAGACTGCACTAACCTAAGGGCACATAGTTAAGTATTTAGGAGGCAGTTTGATGCAGTGTTCACTTAATAAGATAGCAGTGTGTTCAACCCTAGGGCCTATGAGCTTTCCAGCCACAGGTTCTTGGTGAGGTTTACAGTACAGGTGTGAACAGTGGCCTGTCCTACCTATGACAAGGACCTTGAATCTGATGATGTCATGCTTTCTTGTCTGTTCTCCCTCCCTCCCTCCGTCCCTTTCTTTCCTTCCTTCCTTCCTTCCTTCCTTCCTTGAGACACGGCCCCTCTATGTAGCCCTGGCTGGCCTGGAGCGTAATATGTAGACCAGGCTGGCCTGAAACTCACAGTGATCCCACCTACCTGTGCCTCCTAAGTGATGGTATTAAAGGCATGTGCCACCACACCCTGCTCAGATCTAATTCTTTTTGTAAAAATAAACCAGCTTATCCGTTACATTAGCATACAAATTTGCCCTTATCTTTAATCAATGGCAAAAATTATATATACATCAAAGGATGGTTTTAAACGATTTTGTAATGGTGTTTCATCTGTAGATGTTCTATTCATATATCTATTTTACATACCTATATACCAGGGGTGGTGTGAAAATTTCTCCAGAGAAAGAGGGTCTGGAACAAAAACCACATGCAGTCTGCTCCGGATGGCTCTCCAAGCAATTACCATCCCTGCCAGGCACTGCAGTGAAGGCGTTGCAAGGCGGTTTCATCTGGCTTGTTGGGGCAAGTGCGTGTTCTCTGAGAGCCGTCAGGAGACGGCTTAATTGGTGGTCATTAGAATAGATGCGACTGATTACGAATCACTTGAAAGTATTTCAGCTGCTTTTGCACTTTGTAATCTTTCTTCCCTTATCCTTCCCTGGCAGCTTTTCTGCTTACTCCTCATTGAAGTTTCCCAGATAGACACTTTATGTATATATAAATTTATAGCCTGTTATTCCGCCACAGGCAATTCATTCTTTCCTTCACTGAGACCAGAGCATACCTACTGTGTGCTCTGAGAATACCTACTGTGTGACCATGGTCTGTATAGTGACTGCCTGCTCTCTACGGTGCTGGGTGGTCTTGCCTCCCCTGCCCTGAAGCCCTAGCCCAGCCTTGACATGCAGAGCATCATTTCCCTGGCTCCTCCTCTTCTCCATCCCCTAGCAAGCACAAGGGAAATCTTTGTTTCCTGCTATATCCCCTAAAGTGTATGCGCATTCATTACTTGTCTTGCTGCTGTAACAAAAATACCTAACAAAAGCAACTTAAGAGAGGAAAAGGTTTACTAGCTCACAATTCCAGGTGTAAACCATCACGACCGCAAAGGCACAGCAGCAGGAGGCATGAGGCAAATGTTCACCACACTGCACTCAGTCAGGAAGCGGAGCGTGATGCACACCGGTGCTCGCCTGGCCTTATATTTTTTATCCTGTCCAGAACCCCATCCCATGCATGGGAGGGTGCTACCCACATATAGGATGACCTTTGAACCTTAATTAGTATAACCTAGAAACTCCCCTCAGATGTGCCCAGGGGTTTGTCTCCTAGGTTATTTTAGAGTCTGTAAGCCATCAACTATCACAGTAGAACAAACAATATGAAGCTTGTGGTAGAATGGTTGTCCAATAAACCACCTTAGCATCCTCTGTTGTCTCGCTGCACTGAAGTGCCTCTACCTACTGCTCTCCCTAAACTCAAGCCAGGGCCCTCTGCAGCCTCTGTCTCTCCAATGGCAAGTCCCCATATAGCATCTGCTGTAATCCTGCTGTCATCTTCCTCCCCTTCTTCCTCCAGCAGCTATAGCCCTCAACCTCCCACTGCCGGGATCAAAGGTGGTCTGGGCTACAGCTATTCCTTCTTAGTGTCTGCCTGATTTCTAGCACACGGGCTGTCATGGCCTGGAAACTCCCCCAACCCTGCAAGCCTGTAAAAGGCAGAAACCCTACCTTCTCCCTCAGTGTTATTCCCGAGGGCTAACTGAGTACCACAAGTGGGATGGCTTGAAAGAACTGGAAAGGAATTGTTAGGTTTAAGGGGTGGGTGTTGACACTCTGACAATTCTGCCTGTCCCATCATCTAGCATTGGCTGGTTGTCCTCAATGTCCCTGGAAGACACAGCAATCTGGTCACACAGTGGTCTTCCTCCTAGGTGTTTTCATACCTTCCTCCCTTGGCATCTTTTTCTGGTCCAGACTTCCCTTTTATAAGGACACTTGGGCATATGGTCAGGGTCATCTCTCCTAGTGGCTTTAATTTTATGTAATGGCCTCCATAAAGATCTTGTTTTGGGGGGCTAGAGAGATGGCTCAGAATTTGGGAGCACTGGCTGCTCTTCCAAAGATCTTAAGCTCAATACCCAGCAACCACATGGTGGCTCACAACCATCTTTAATGAGATCTGATGTCCTCTTCTGGTGTGCAGGTGTACATGGAGGCAGAACACTGTATACATGATAAATAAATACTTTTTTTTGTTTGTTTGTTTTTGTTCTATGAGACAGCATTTCTCTGTGTAGCCTTGGCTGTCCTGGGCTCGCTTTGTAGACCAGGCTGGCCTCGAACTCACAGTGATCCGCCTGCCTCTGCCTCCCGAGTGCTGGAATTAAAGGTGTGTTACCATGCCTGGCTAATAAATATATCTTTTAAAAAGAAAAAAAAAATCCTGTTTCCAAAGAGGGTCATGGACATGTTCTCCTCTCTCCAAAGTTGTACTTACAAACTGCCAAGAGTGATGGGCTCACGCCATTGTGTGTCTTTTAATCTAGCCTATCTACAACAGTTAAACCCCCTTCCTTCTTATCGGTGCTTTTGTTCTGTAGGATGTCTCGAAACATGAATTTGGCTGATTGCATATTGAAAATCACATCCCACGTATTCCTCTGTGGCCAGACTCCTCTTCCTCAGTAGAACGACACTCCTCGTTGGATGTAAGTGCACCATGTGAGAAGACCATTTGTTAAGTAGGGTCCAGGAGGTACAGTGAGACTGGAGAGGCTGTGGGTCTCAGTGGCACAGGCTGGCACTGTAGCTCAATGTCTCCCTGACACCAGCTCTTCTCGGCATCCCTTGGTGGTGGTCGTGAGGTCACACAAAGGAGATCTAGCTCACTCCCACCCCCTCCACTGCTAGCTGAAATTCCTGTGAAAAGAATTCACCCTTATCAACTGTTTGATGACTTAGAAACACGGTGTGTTCAGGAAAGGCAGAATAAATGTTCTTTTTATTATTGATGTGGAGAAAAACAACTTGGTATCCTAGCAACCCCCAAAGGTAATTAACAAGCTAATGTCTTTCCTTTCTTCGGGTCATTTAGAACATCTATGTTTCTGTATTTTAGGATGAATCCATTACAGTTGTCATGATCATTAAAAGTCAATTTTTCTCACTTTTAACCATCAGGAGCCCCACAGGTTGATCCAAAATTCTGTAGACGTAAACACAGTTTGTTTTGTGTTACAATTATTTCTACTGTGTGGAGGAGTAGGAGAGCTCAGGTGCCCGGGTGACTGTGTGGCAGTCAGATGACAACTTTCAGGAATTCTCTGCTTCTCCAGGGTAGACTCCAAGAGTCAAACTCAAGTCCCCTCGTTGGCAGCAAGCACCCCAACCCTGCAGGACTCCATCTCAGCTCCTTTGTGCCTTAGATTCTGAGCCAGTCAGATTCAGGTCCCTTTCTCTCTTCATGGAAAATGACACTTAGGATGCCACAGTCTAGGGGTGACGGGTGCTCAGGACTTTGATTGCAGGCCTTTTCAGAGGACAATGCTAAGACACCTATACTTCGTAGAGCTTCAGGAATCAGGAGGTTTATGCCACTCCCACATGTGTGTGTCCCTGATCCGCACAATAGTAGAAATGCTCCTCCAGGCTCACAGTGCACACTTGTGTGATTAAGAAGCCATATGATGAAAAGTAGGATTGTAACAGTCTGTAGAACCAGTCTGTAGACCAGCGAAATGGTCTCTCATCTCCCCCTCTGACACACAGCGATGTAGTGAGCTCTGTGACTGCACACTTACATGGGCAGATATTCTGAGAGGTTCCTAAAAGTGGAGTTGGTGTGTTGAAAGTGTGGAGGTGACGGGTTGGAGCTATCTTAAAACCGCAAGACCAGGCCAGGCAGAGTGATGCATACTGCACACAATTCCTCTCAGCACCTGGGAGACAGAGGCAGATGCAAGCCTTGAAGCCAGCCTGCTCTGCACAGTAAGTTCCAGGCCAGCCAGAGCTACATACTAGACAACTGTCTCAATAAACAAACAACAAATAAATCCTCAAGCCAGAATCCCTAAAAAATTTTAAATTACATTCACGTGTGTGTGTGTGTGTGTGTGTGTGTGTGTGTGGTGTGTGTGTGTACCACAGTGTGCTTATAAAGTCAGGGGACAATTTCCAGTGTCAGAACTCATTTTCCGGCTTCTTGAGGCAGAGTCTTTTGTTCACTTCTGAAGATTCTCCTATCTTCAGCTCCATCTCCCCGTAAGAGCACTCACCTTACAGATGTGCACTACCATGTCCAGATTATGTGGGCCCTGGGGATTTGACCTCAGATCCTCACGCTTGCATGCACACATGTTGTCCATGAAGCCTCCTTCTCAGCCTTGTTATTTTACGGCTTGAGTGACTTGGCAACATAACGTTATCAGTGTGCTCAAGGTAGTGTATACATTTCCTGTAATCCCAATAAATATACTGATAGCGGCTATTACTAGCTAAGGACAACTTTCTAGAATAATAATTGTGAAACCATTATGAAAAGAGAAACAGAGACGGGAGAGCGGGGTGCTATCCGATCTTCTCTTGCTTAAGGCAAACATAGGTTGGATAAGTTTCTAAGTTGGTCAGACAGAAGAGCCATAAGTATGGTTCTTGGTAAGTTTGGAGAAACAGTAAGGCTAAATTAAAGACACCACTTTCAAATTGGCCCAAGAGAATTCTACCCATCCAATGAAAGGGAAAACAGGAAACGTCCTATTTAGTGTGCTAGCTGAGGGGCACCATGAGGATCTCTAAAAATGCCACTTGTCAGAAAAAACAAGAAATCTCCCAAAATTCTGCAGATTCCAACAACCTAACAACCCAAAGAGACCTGTAACCTCAGAACTTAGGCAGGAGGATCTCAAGTCTGGGCCTCTGTAATGAGAGCCTGTATCAAAAGAAAGGGGCAGGGCAAGGAGAAGGGAGGGAGGGAGGGAGGGAGGGGAGAAGGGAGGGAGAGAGAGAAGGAGGGAACTAACTGAATGAGAAAATCCAGCATACCTGTGCTTTCTAGTGTTGCACTTACACTATTCCCACCCCCTCCCCCAGTTCCACAGAAGCCTTGAAAACCAGTAGCCCCAGAATCACAAGGACACCCCCCCCAGCAACCCTGCAATCAATCGCAGTGCAAACAGGCAGCCCTGCAAGCAATTACAGTGTAAACCAGCAGCCCTGCAGCCACAGTGCAAACAACAGCGGCCCTGCAAGCAATTATGTGCAAACCAGCACCTCAGGAGAGACTGCAGAGGAGCGGATGAGTTCCTCTGAGTGTCACCATCCTTTGACTTGCTTAGCTGGCATTTATTTCACCTGACCTCCCCCCTGCCCCCCCCCCACGCCACCCTCCCGCAGGCGTTGTTGGTCAGGAACAATCACAGGCAGGTTGTTCAACATCACAAATGCTCAAAGCAGAGATTATAGCAGAAAATCAAGAATCTGACCCAGAAAGGTTAAAAAGGAAAAGCTAGTGAATAAAATGCTCACAGAGGCATGCAAAGGAGACAGGAAACATGGCCTACAAGCAGGAAGGAAAGCAGCCAATAGAAACTACCCACAATGCAGTTCTTGTGTACAAATTATTAGACAAAGGCAAAATCATCTATGCTGTTGTTGTTGTTGTTGTTGTTGTTGTTGTTATTATTATTATTTAGATAAGATCTTACTATGTGGCCCAGGTATCTTAGTTCAGGCTACTATTGCTGTGATGAAACACTATAAGCAAGGAGGAGGAAAGGATTTATTCCACTCATAGTTTCATAAAGTGATGTGGGCAGCAATCTGGAGGCAGGGGTTGATACGGAGGCCATGGAGAGATGCTGTTTACTGGCTTGTTCCCCATGGCTTGTTCAGCCTGATTTCTTATAGAGCCCAGGACCACCAGCCAGGGGGTGGCACCACCCACAACTGTCTGGGCCTCCCTGACCAATCACTAAGAAAGGGTCTATAGGCTTGTCCACGGCTACCTTTATGTCAACAATAAGCTGGAGTGCCAAGTCAGCCTGGAACTCTTAGCCCTCATGTCTCTGCCTTGAAGGTCCTGAGATGACAGGAGTGTGCCACCGTGCCTGGTTCAAAGTCCATGATTTTAGAAAGTCCTTAACCAGAAATAGTGACACGGGGATGTGGTCCCAGTTACTTGTGAGACTGCGGTGGGAAGTTCACATGAACTTAGATAGTCAAGACCAGACACTCAATGGGCAACCTAATGAAACCCAAACTCCATGTAAATATTAAATAAATAAGCACGTGGAAATGGTGTCACAACAAATAATGAAGAAAAGCTCATTTTAGATTCAAACACAAAAATAGGCTAAATGTGAAATAATAGAAAAATATATGGCAAATAAATAGTAACTAAACAAGAGCTGGGGTAGCTTTGTTAACACCAAACAATAAGAGCCTCAAGTCAAAATCTGTTACAAAATAAAGAAGGATGTCAAGTATTAATAAAAAGATCAACATTGCAATTATAAAATATATTCACCAAGTATAGAATCCCAAAGACTGAAGCAAACGTCAACAAAACTGGAGGGAGGAACAGTTCGGTACTAGCTCTGCAGTTACAGTGGGAATCTTTGACAGACTTCTTTCAGAGAGAACGAAACTAGAGGAATGACATGGGCCCTTGAACCACGCCCTAGGCCAAGGACACCCGGAGAAACAGACAGAACACCATTCCCACCAAGAGTCCAAAACACATTTTCTCACTCATGCCCAGAGGCTTCTCTCGCAGGTGATTCTAGGCTCTAGAATCTGGAGCAGCGGTTGTCAACCTGTGGGTTGCAGCTCCTTTCAGGGGATTAAAAGAGCCTTTCATAGGGCACCTAAATACAGACATTTTACTTTATGATCCATAACAGTAGCGAAACTACAGTTATAAACTTATGGGTAGAGTCATCACAACATGAGGAATTGTACCAAAGAGTTGCAGCGTTTGGAAGGTTGAGAGCCACTGGCCTAGAGCCTTCAAATCGATGACTGAGATTAACCATCAGAGACAGCAATACTGTAATTCAGATCTGCAATGAACCCCCAAAAGTCTCTGGGACCCATTTTATTGCTCTTGGGACGTTGTGGAAACTTTAAAGGGTAGATGTAATGGAAGGCTTTGAGGCATGGGGGCAATGTCCTCAGAAAGATGATAGAACTCTGTCCGGCCTTTTCCTGCTCTGGTCCTCATTTTTATTTCCTGGCCATGAGCTTGAGCTGTTTGTTCTATCATGACCTCCCTGATACGATGTGCTTTCTACACACAGGTCCAAAACTGCCCACGGATAGAGACCTCCAAAACGGGGACCCCAAATAAACCTTTTCTCTTTTTAAGACGATTTCTCAAAGCATTTTGTTACAGTAACGGAATGCCAGCTACCGCAGGGAAGATGCAGTGAAGTTAAGTAAGATAGAGGAGTGCCTTTGAGTGAAACTGGGGGTTAGGGTGTGGTCTGAACGACGAAGTAGAATCAATTCAACTCTGCAGTCTTCACTGAGGGTCATGCTGGCCTAAAAAAAGGGCCTTTAGAAGGAAAACCAACAGCTTCAATCTTGCTTTAAAAAAAAAAAAAAAAAAGGTGGATGTCATCCTAAAAGCTCCAGGGACGTCCTACAAGCATCTAAATGATTTATAAAGGAGTGGATAGGAAGGCAGAGTGTGGGACAGTGGTCTTCAGGCCTTATGTTCACTCGTGGAGCCTTGCGGCCAACAGTGTCCTTAACCCAGCTGCACGGGCTTAAATGCATGGGAACAGGGTCTTGTAGGGCACAGTAACTCTTGCAGTTGTCTCTTCCCTAAGATTCCTGCATGCAGCGGCTCACCAGAAAAGATTCAGTTAAAAGGGCTGAGTGGGCCAGGATCTGTGGCTCAGTTGGTAGAGTGCTTGCCTAGCATGCAGGAGGCCCCGAGTTCTAGCCCCAGCTCCACGTAAACTAGCATAGCGTCCCATGACTTCCAGTTCTCAGCTGGAGGCCAGGGAGTCAGAGCTCAAAGGCACTCTTGGATACATAGGGAATTCAAAGCTGGGCTGGGTTACATGAGGCCTGTCAATAAAACTAAAAAGCTAGAGACAGCTCTGGTTCAGCTTGGTATGTCACCATCAAGGACTTTATGAGGCTGACCACACAGCTCTGCTCTGTAGGGCATCTACCCCCTTGGGACATTCATTCATGATAATATGACCCCCCCCATCTCTCTCTTCCCCACCCCCTCTTCTATTTTTCTTTCTTTGCTTCTTTCTTTTTCTTCTTCTGTTTGTTTATTTATTTATTTATTGTTTGTTTGTTTTTTGAAACAGGGTTTCTCTGTGTAGCCTTGGCTGTTCAGGACTCACTTTGTAGACCAGGCTGGCCTCCAACTCACAGCTATCTGCCTACCTCTGCCTCCCGAGTGCTGGGGTTAAAGGCGTGCGCCACCACGCCCAGTAACTTGTTTTTGTTTTTTAAGACAGGGTTTCTTTATGTAGCTTTGGCTGTCCTGAAACTCACTATGCAGTGGGCTGGCCTCAAACTCACAGAAATTCACTTGCCTCTGCCTGCCAACTACTGAGATTAAAGGTGTGCACCACTGTGCCTGTCCTTCTATTTCTCGTAGCCACTCAAATATTTACTGGGAATTTCTCACCTCTGTCTTGTGCTAAATCTTCACCATAGCTCTGGGCTATGGGTGAGATGGTTCCACCTCCATGGGGGAAACAGCTGAAAAGACCTTGCTGTGGCTAAGCCTTCCCAATTCTTTCTCACAGGTCTGCTGAACTCTCTGTGAGAGGTCTGACGTGTGCAACCAGGTCCTGGCTGTGAGGCCAGGCTGGGCTGGAATCTCATGTAGCTTTTTTGGGGGTAGGGCAGGGGTTTGAGACAGGGTTTCTCTGTGTAGCCTTGGTTGTTCTGGAACTCACTAAGTAGACCAAGCAGGCCTTGAACTCACAGAGATCCATCTGCCTCTGCATCCTACATGCTAGGATTAAAGGTGTGTGCCACCACGCCCAGCGCTCCTACCAGCTAATGATCAGAAAGACAAACTTGGTTTCTGTGTAAGAGGTGGAGATTTAAAAGGCCCACCTCACAAGAGGAATGCAGGAAAATACACATGAGGAATCCAGGCAACAGTGGCTTCCCCACTCACCTGCAGGGACATACATTAGGCAAACGTTTCCATATTGGAGACTTCACTTCCCTTTTCAAGAATTTAAGAATGGGCTGACAAGATGGTGGGGAGAGATGCTTGCTGCCAAGCCCAGCACCCTGACTGCCACCAGATCCTACATAGCTCAAGAGAAATGACTCCTACAAATTGTCCTCTGATTTCCGTACTGTGGTATGTGCCCCTCCTCAAATAAACAATCAATACATGTTTGTTTCAAAAAAGGAGGGGGGGGATCTGGAGAGATGGCTCAGAGGTTAAGAGCACTGACTGCCCATCCAAAGGTCCTGAGTTCAATTCCCAGCAACCACATGGTGGCTCACAACCATCTATAATGTGATCTAATGCCCTTTTCTATCATGCAGGTAAGCACTGTATACATAATAAATAAATAAATCTTGAAAAAAGATTTTTAAAAGGGGGGGGGGAAGCTAGTCTAAGAACTAAACGATGAGTGGAAACTAAAAACCAAAAGTAAAAAGAATTTAAGAATGAGGCCAGGTGCAGTGTCCTAGCTAGAAAGAAAAGCTCAGACAAACCTAAGCTGGTAGCAGCTGTTAATTAGCAACTTGGCCCGTATGTTTATTGTGTTTAGGTTTAATTTTTGGTATAGGTGTGTAAAGAGAAACACAAATGTTTTCATGACATCACCTTCTAAGAATCACTGTTCCTCTAGACTTAGATGAAAAAGATAATTGTTTGTTTTTATAACTCTAGTTCTTCTTCTGTTATCTTCGTTGTCCTGCTCCTAGGGAGTGTTGGCCCCTTCTACTTTCACATCATTGGCCAGTTCTGTTGGGAGACAAGATTGCTAGCAAGTAAATCTGCCCAGAGAGGGAAGGAAGAAAAAGAAAAAATGAAAAGAATACTATGCCTTCTTCTTCCTCTTCCCTCCCCACTCCTCCTCCTCCTTTTTTTTGTTTTTGTTTTTGTTTTTGTTTGTTTGGGTTTTTGTTTTTGTTTTTGTTTTTAAATACAGGGTCTCATGTAGCCCAGGCTGGCCTCAGACTCACTGTATGACTTTGAACCTTTGACCCTCCTCCACCACCTGTTGAATGCTGGGATTACGGTTCTGAGCCACTATGTTTTGGGCGGGAAACTCTTCCTGGAGAGCGACACCCCATCCCCTTCCTGTCATCCAAACTCCTCTAAGCAAAGGCTTTTGTCCTTATGGCTCTGGAGCAAAGCCAGGGACTTGAACATTTACACAAGAACTCTACCACCAAGACGCACCTCAGCCCCATAAACACCTCCACCAGCTGACCGTTTAGGACAGTGATGTTCATGACGCCCTGATTTTGAGACCACATGAATTAATAAATTTTAATGAAACTATTTTTAACCACAACAAAACAAAGGAATCTAATGACATATAGGCTAAAGCAGGTACTCTTGTGCATGTTTAATTAGAATAAATAGTTTGAAAAGTGGCGTAGCAATGAGCATAAGCTTATGAATGTGACTGCTCTTCAATGTGAGGATTCTCTTCCTGGGAATCTTTTGGGACGAGCAGGAAGGGAGTCTCCACAGCAGATGCATCGAGTTACGTTACAACAGTTAGAGTGGGGGTTAATAACGTGAGGTGTCAAGAAACACTGAAGCTCTCACCAGTGGATGGATCTTCTCGTGAGCGTTTGGCTGTGGTATAGGGGCTGAAGCATGCACACAACCTTATCAAATTATGTGCAACAACAGAGCAAAATGGGAAAGCTTCAAAATGCACACAAAGCCCTGAAGGGAACTTCGGCAAATTTTGGCAGTGACAGGCTTTTTGTGATAAGAGACTGGGTGTGCCTTTTCTTTCTTTCTTTCCCAAATTCATGTTGTGTTCAGGTTTTTCATCAAGATTGTGCTATGCAGCTGGGCAGTGGTGGCGCACGCCTTTCATCCCAGCACTCGGGAGGCAGAGGCAGGCGGATCACTGTGAGTTCGAGGCCACTCTACAGAGTGAGTCTAGCACAGCTAAGGTTACACAGAGAAACCCTCTCTTGAAAACAATAACAACAACAAATTATGCTATGTAGCTTTTCTAAGAAAGAAAATAATAATGACAATAATAACCATCTTCTAAAAAAAAACATTTATTATGTGTGTGTGTGCGCGCGTTCACAGGTGCATGACAAGGCACCCCTGTGGAGATCAGAGGACAACTTCAGGAATCAGTTCTCACCTTCTACCACGTGGGCCCTGGGGATCAAACTCAGGCTGTCAGGCTTGGTGGCAAGTGGCTTTTACTGGTGAAGCCACCACCTCATGGGCCTAAGAGCCGCACTTTACAGAAGGAAGAAAGCATGGTGAGGGCGCGTGGGATCATGGGCATGGACAAGCACAGCGAATGGGATGCATAGGGACAATTGCTCAGAGCATCATCCTAACTCCAGAAGAAAGATGGGGTAGGCTGGGAAGCAGCCTAATGACATTGTCTCCACACACTCACTGGGCCTCCATGGGGCCTGGAAACAAACAGAGAGCCGAATCCCCTGTCCCAGGGTCAGGGACGCCAATGTTGTCTCACTCCTAATGTCATGAAAACTGTCTACATGCAGGAAAATGGGCCGCACTCAGCATCTGAGCCCATGTCCACGCTTGTGACAAGAACTTTTCACAAAATAAGCTATCGCCTCTCCTCCTGCTCCCAATTCTCTTTTCTCCTGCTCTCACAGAGAGAGCCTTTTAGGAATAGGAATGAAAGAAAAAAACAACAGACTGAACTGTCCTTTGTTATAAGCAAAGCCGCCAGTTGCCGGTTGCCAAAAGAGTTTTAAGTAGGAAAACACTTTCAGGTGCTCGGGACCAGTGATGTTCTCAAAGCCCCGCAGCCCCTCCTCCTGTGATGTGGCATGTTTGCTTTGCAGGTTTCAGGCTTATTTGCTGACGTCAGCTACCCATCAAAGTTTAAAATAATAATAGTGAGAAGGAAAACAGCTCCTTTCTGCCAGGCAGCCGCGCTCTGCCAACTTCTATGTTCTTTCTGAGCTAATAAACATCCAAGAACCACCTCCCCTACAACCCTAAGGGGAAGGGGGGGAAAAAAGCACAATAATTTAAAAAACCACCAGGTCAGCCCATTGCCAGCATAAACCATTCAGACAGGTGGCATTTGTCACAGTCTGACGAGGCCTTTACCTCTGCCTCAAAAGGAAGGCTGTTGTTAAGCTTTGTGTTTACTGAATCACGTGACTATCTGAGGACAGGGAGTTTCTTTTGGTCCCTTCCTCATTTAAGTGATGCCGTGGGGCCAAGTGTGTGAATGTTTTCTGCATCAGATGAAACTAAGCAACAACAACAAAACTACACCAAATAAGGTCTTTCAAAAAATATTAATTAAGAATATCGCCTTTTCACTTTGACTTTACTTGAAAATCTGAGACCGGTCCCATGTGTTATAATTCCACAGCAGCATAAGGGTTGGGAAAGTCCGTGAAGGAGACGCTCCAGCGATGCGTGATTCCGGAGCTCAGGAGGACATGCTCTTGCTGGGGGACACTCAGATAGCTGATCTCGCAAGGAAAGAAACAGCTATGAACCCCAAGGCCTCTGCTGTGGGAACGGGAGCCAGCCCCTTGCTAGTTCAGTTGATAGCAGCCTTCTGTAGCTCACTGGCAGCACACACACCCATTGTTAATGCCTCCTTCACACAGATTAGATCCACACTCCTCAGAAAATACTGAGCTCCACAGGGAAATGGACCAGCGGCCCCCTTCCACTGGCCCAACAGCTAACGACAACTGATAAGTTTTAATTGAAATACCTGGAGCAATTACATTGAACACCCCCCAGCACTATCACCAGCTCCAGGAGACAATGCCACTCGCAAAGCCCCCACCCTCACCCCCAGCCAGGGGGCGGGAGCAACTCAAGTTCTTAACTCACTTTCAAGTGCTTTTTACCATGGCTTCTTACTATGGTTAATCTATTTGTTTACCCACAGTGGCCTATGGGATTGCTCCCCGCCCCTGGCTCTTTGGGGAGGGGGAGGGGGGCCCTAGCTAGTAACCCCTGACGTTTGCACTTGAAGTTAATTGGCACTTGCAGTTTACTTAAACCAGAACCCTTCTCTCCAGCCAACGAAACTGAAGCTGCACTTGGGTCAGGCTAACAGGCATGAAAGTCATGGTTGGTTTTGCTCACAGAGCTGGATTTAACAGCTAAACACTATGCGGAGATCTTTGCTTTCAAGATGTAGTTGACACAAGATGGTCTTTAGAACGGCAAAGTGGGCTGTGCTTCATTCCGCAGCTACCCCCCCCCCTTTTTTTTTCTTTTTTCTTAACTTGTAATTGAGTCAATGAACAGGCATCATGAACTAAGCAGACAGCCCTCCTGCCTCTGCAGAAACACCCCAACGAACCAGATTACATTTATACCCTAGATTGTGTGTGCCAGGATTTTATCATTCCAAGTGCAACATTGGGGGGGGGTGCAGCTTTTAACACATTGTAGGTAGTAGAGAGACGCTTAGCCTTACGTTTCAATGCAGTTTGGCTTTTGGCAGAAATAAAAGGCAAACGATTTAGCAGACGGGTAATTCGCAAACCTGAAGCAATGTAAACAGCCAGGATTTTATGCCTATGGGTTTTTATCAAAGATGTTAAGCAAGGCAGGGACCAACACTAGTGCGTCCTCTTTGGCTAGTTTTAACACGTTTCCAGTCACAATTAACATTCAAAGAATTTCCTTTTCATCCAAGTGTTTTCTTTTAACAGCACTTTATGCCACAGACCATAGTTTTAGCTGTCATCAGTCCTTCCCATACAGAGGAGTGGTAAAAATGTCCATAATCTTTTTCCTCCCCCCTCCTCCTAGTTTTGAAAATGGGCTTGGACCTTGTCGATTTACCTAACGTGTTTTTAAAAATAGGGAGGATGGAGGGGTTCTCACCTCCTGACTCCTTTTCCCTCTAAAGCATAGGAAGTTTAGAGCTTCCTTGTCCACGACCCTCCCCCACACTCACCCTGAATCAGAGGAGCACACTGCCTGGCAGGCGTCCTCTCCATTCTCCAGACCCGTCCGTGGGAACTCTGAGCTCACAGCTCACCCCCACGGCCTCAATTCGTGTCCCTGAGCAGGCTGGGCCAGTGCATGCTGTAAGTGTCTAGGCTCACTCCCTACTACTTTTCTACACGAGGGATTCGCCCACGGGAGGTACCGAGTCGGAGTCTTGGCTATGCATGGAGCTCAGCCCCGTATCTGAGTCCTCGTCGTTGCCGGAACAGCTCTTAGCTAGTCCCCGGGCCTGGTCTACCCACATTTCTGCACAGGTCTGGGGCTGAGGTTCCCGAGGGGGCCCACCGGAACTCAGAGCCCCATCATGCACCACTGTCTGCTCAAACGTGCGCAAAGTCTGCAGAAGGCCCTGCAGCTCGCGCTCCTTAATGTCCCTCTGCTGCTGGCTGTAATCCAAGTCCGCCTTGACGGCCTCCAGGTCTGTGCTGAGCCTCAGCCCGATGTAAAGGCTGGTGCTGAGCTGCGTCCTGACCCGCTCCTGCTCCAACAGCAGCTCGCCATCTGGACCGCCGTCGGGCTCCGGAGGCTCCTCTCTTGCCGCCAGTTCTTCATTGCGCCGCTGCATCCACCGCTGGTTCAGTTCCTCCTGGATCTCGGCGGACAGGCGCTCCAGCAACTCCTCCTGCTGGGAGCGCTCCTCCTGCAGCTTCACCAAGTCGTCGCAGCGCCGGGACAGCTCCTCCAGCGCGGCTGCCTGCACCTCGCTATCCAAGGGTGTCGTCGCCTCCGTCCCCTTCTCCGCCAGCGTCGCATCCTCGGGCTCCTCTTCAGGAGCTGGCCCGTCGAAGTCGATGCCGGCCCCCACCAGGTACGTATCCTGCACGTAGTTGACTCCGTGTCTCCGCATGCGGTCTAGGTGCACCTTGGCCTCATAGCGATCTATCTCGCAGTCCAGCTCCCGGAGCCGCTGCACCTGTTGGCGGATAGTGTGGTCCTGAGACAGCACCAGATGCACCAGCGTCTCCATGCGCTCCACCGACGCGCTCTCGTGGGCCCGAGGAGGCGACGAGCAGGAGGAGGCGGTGGACGACGACGTGGACGAACAAGGCGACGGTGGCTGCTGCTGGCGCCTCCGGTTGAGCTTGGCCAGCTTGCGGAAGGCCTTGCGTACCACCCGCCGCTGCTTCTCCTGGGTCAAGGCCAGGCTGGGCCGCGCCGGGGCTCCCCGGGCCGGGCAGGGGCGCTCACGGCTGAGCACTACCCGCGCCTCCGCGCTGCGCGGCCCGGCGTTGGGCAGCGACGCCTCGCTGCGTACTAGCACGAAGCGCACATTCTCCTGCTCGTCGCCCCAGGCAGTCCAGAGGCGCAAGATTCGTGTCTTGTTGGGCAGGATGCGCTCAAAGCCGCGCCACTTCTCCACGATGCAATAGCAGTGCGGGGGTCCACATAGCATGCCCTGGGGCATCGTGTCGTCGTCGTCCTCGTCGTTTTCATCCGGGGGCTCTGGCAACTCCAACTGACCGGAGGGGTCCTCCGCGATCCCCCGTCGCTGGCTACGCCGCTGCCTGCGGCGCCGCCTGCAGCCGTCCTCCAAAAGCACTCGCACCACGTCCGAGCAGGTGGTGCGGCGGGAGAGGCCGGACACCAGCTTCTCCTCCTGGCAGATCCACACCGATATCTTCTTCTCGGAAAGATCCATGGCGCAACTGGGAGGCGAGGGACAGGTCCGGCTGTGTGCTACTGGGGCGGCAGGGCCAGCGCGGGCAACCTGGCAGCTCCCGAACAGAAGAATCCGCGAACCGTTCTCCGGCCTCACTAGCCTTTCTCCCCGACTGTGTACTGAACTCAGGCGGCGGCTCCGGCAGCAGCGGCTGCTTTGGGCTGGCTTGGACCGCGGGCTCTCTCGAGGCAGGGTGCCGGGGTTTGTATTCCAGCGGCTCTGGCACTGCCCGCGGTGCCCGAGGCCTCCGGGTTTTGCTCCTCCCCACCTGGCTCCACCTCTTCCCGCCCCCAGCGCCCTGAGTTGCCGCGGAGAGCACCGCGGGCGCGGCACCCAGACTCGCCCCTCCCAGTCCCGCCGCCGGGTCTGCCCCTGGCTCCGGTTACTGGCGTCCAATAAAGAGTTTTTATCCACTCCAAGCAATGGACTCCGGAACTTCTCCGCCACAAGGCCTGGAGCCCGCACCTCACCCGGCATCTGCTCTGAGCCTCCCTAGGTTCGGCTTCTTCTTACCTTGTGTCTAGAGCTGCTTGGAAACACCTTCCTTGTTTTCCAGTTCCCCCAATCCCCCAGATGCGCGTGGTCTTGGTCCATCAGGACAGCGCCCTCTTTGCACAGGTGGGGAAACTGAGGCATCAAACAGTTTCTAGTGGAGATGTTGTGATCCACTACCTAAGCAGCTTAGATGTGTAAGCGCTGCCTCTAAGCCTTCCACTCTTCCTCAACTACAACCAGGTCCATGCACTGACCTGCAATGACCTGAGAGTGGTGCCCAATTCCCCACAGGTGAGAGCTGAGGATCCCCGCCTCGCTCCTCCACTTCCCACAGCCTTCTTGACAGAAAAACTGTTACAGTGGAGGCCTAGGGGGCCCAAATCTAAATTGATCACAGGTCCTAATTCCAAAGGGAAAACTGAGCCGAGGATGGTGGCACATGCCTTTAATCCCAGCACTTGGGAGGCAGAGGCAGGCGGATCGCTGTAAGTTCGAGGCCAGCCTGGTCTACAAAGTGAATCTAGGACAGCCAACGCTACACAGAAAAACCCTGTCTCGAAAAAAACCAAACCAAACCAACAAACAAAAAACCAAAGGGGAAACTGAGGCTGTTACTATAACTGTTTCTGCTATTTTCTGGCATCTAGATGTGGGTCGGAAAAGCGCAAAGTCAAGTATCAGAGCACAAATCCAAAGCCACAACGCGAAGCTCAAAGCCCTCTCAGTGCAAGGCTTTCTCTGAGCTTGTTCTGGGAGGCTCGATCTGAACAGTGAGGAGATCTCACTGCCCTGTCTAAAGACCTTGGACGTCTCATTATTTCTTGTAAAGTACTTTTGTCGGATGAATGATTCCTTCCTGGAACATTTGCTGAGTTCCCACTGTGCTCTAAGCCCAGGGCAAAGGATGTGATGATGAGCAAATGTCCTGGCCTGCCAGGAGCTCACCGGAGCTCAATAAACATTTCCAGCACCAGGCCTTCCGTGTTCTGACCAGGAACGTCACCATGTGTGAAGGGAACACGACTGGATGCTGCACAGCGGCATAGACCTCATCTGGGAGAGTCCGAAAAGACTTCCCATCAGGGGTACCACTGAACAAGACAAAAAAGAGCCATTTGAAAGAGATGGGAGGGGCAGGGGTAAACACATGACAGAAAGAATCAATATGCAGACTCAAAAAAAAAAAATATCAAGAGAGCATGGCAGTCACTGGCTATAAAGAGTTAAGTGAAGAAGTTTCTGATAAGGATGGACTAACAAGAGCCAGGTTAAGAAGGCTCTCATGCTGTGCTTTCGAGCATATTGAAAGCATAGTGTAGATACTGGGTGCTCACAGTGGATGCTTTTACCTACTGTGACCTTAGGAAAAATATGCAATATCTCTGAATCGTATCTGTGAAATGGTGATAATTTTAAAAAGTAACTGCTATAAGGATAAAATGGCAAGTCCTGATAAGTCTATAGCAGAAGTTTTTATTGAAAGGTTAGAACCCCTGGAGGTATATGGTTTTGCACTGCTATAAAAATGGATTACCATGAACTTGGTAGCTGAGAGCAACACCCACACATGGTTTCACTTTTCTGAAGGTCACAGCTTGTACTTGGCTTGATTGCTCAGAGTTCCAGGCCACAGGTAGTGTGTTTCGGCTAGGCAGGGTTCAGGATGGAGAGGGAAGCCACTTCAAAGCCGCTCAGGTGTGTTTCCAGAAGCCACTTCCCTCCCGCTGAAGCACTGAAGTCCCCATCCTCTCTCAACCTCTTCTCAGTGCCTGCCCCATTTAAAGCTGTAGTGGCAGGTCAGAACCTCCCCCACCCCCATCCCCACCCCACCCCACCAACCCCCACCCCCCCACCCTGGTCCTCTTGGCATCTGTTCATCCAGACATCATCCTTTGCTAGCTATGAGAGAAAATTCCGCTTGTAAAAGGCTGGCATCATCAGGCAGGCGCACCTGGTGGAGAAACTCTCTATATTAAGGTCGACTGATTAGTCACTGCGCTGGCTAGATTTATGTCAACTTGACACAAGATAAAGTCATCAGAGAGGAAGGAGCCTCAATGGAGAAAATGCCTCCATGAGATTGGGTTGTAGGCAAGCTTGTAGGGCATTTTCTTAATTAGCGGTTGATAAGGGAGGGCCCAGCCCATGATGGGTGGAGCCATTGCTGGGCAGGTGATCCTGGGTTCTATAAGAAAGCAGGCTGAGCAAGCAAGCAGCACCCCTCCGTGGCCTCTGAGAGGCTGCTGCCCTGCTTGACTTCTGCCCTCACTGTTTTTGATGGTGAGCTTAATATGGGACTGGAAGTAAACTAACCCTTTCCTCCCAGGTTGCTTTTGTTTCATCACAGCAATAGTGACCCTAATTAAAACAGTGGCCTTTAACTATTTCTGCACGATGACTTTGTGGGATGTAACTGTCCCCAGAGAATGACAGGAGTGGAGGAAGTAGGGAGTCATGAGGTCAGCTTGAGATTCCTCCCAATCCCACCATGGAGTTTAATAACATGACCCATCACGCTGTATGGGGGCCGCAGGGTGGGGAGGGGTGGAGTGTCAGGCTAGAAGGCCCTTAAAAGAATATCCTACTCAGGCAGGCAGTGCTGGAACAGGCAAAGGCGGATGGATCTCTGTGAGTTCGAGACCAGCCCGGTCTACAAAGTGAGTTCCAAGATAAAGAAACCCTGTCTCAAACAAACAACAAACAAACAAAATTCCACTCATGAAAAGAAGAGTTGACTGGCTACATTGCTTCTAGAGAAAAGGATGAAGGAGATATGTGTGTGGTCATTTAGCAGTGTTCCAGTGGGTTCTGGAGGTAACCCCCAATAAATAAAGGAATAAAACAAACTCTCCTGTCCTCTCACTCAGCAGAAGTGGATATAAAGAGAAAAGGGCTCCCACCCACTAAGCGGATAAGCAGTTCTTCAGCAGCCACCAGCTAGCTGCCTTCTCACTCAATTTCATTCTGACACTGTCCGCCTTGAGAGCTCAGTACCTAACACTGACCCCTACCCTACCTCAAATGACAGCCTCAAGCCCAGGCTTGAATTAAGGGTCAGATGGAGGGGTGCAGGGCAAGCTGTAGTGGGGTGGGCTATTTCCATGCTACCCTCCAGGTACCTCCATGTATTCAACTGTGCAAAATTCTCCAATCCAATCATTTGGGGGAAGGCCTATCACTAGATAGGCAAGGTGGTTGAAAGCATTGGCCATGATGGCCAACTTAACCTTTATTCTCTCTTCCATCCCAGGGGCGAGAGCCCTCTGAGTCTGGCTGGCTGCTCTGGCAACCATCCCTCCCATCCAGTATTCACTCGAAGAGACCTCCCAAAACACCGTTTCAAGCATGCTTGCGAGGGCTCCCCAAAAACAAAAGCTTGTCTGTCACTGTCATCACTCTGGAGATTCTTTCAAGGACCAAGGACAAACGTACAAATGTCTGCCCCCCAAGATGCCCTTCTTGCTCTAAATCATTTAGGAAATTACAAAGACTGCAATGGCTTTACGCCAGGAGCTGGTGAGCGAGAAGAAAGATGTGCAGTCACAAACTGCATAATGACGTTCCTGCCAAGGACAGACCACATATAGGGTGGTGGTCACATGACAGCAGAATGGGGGAGCTGGAGGCTTCCTGTTGCCCAGGGATGCTTAGCCACCCTTATATCATCACACGCTACCTGGGTCACGCGTGCCGATGTAAACAAGTCTGCCATGCTGCCAGTGCTATAAAAGCAAAACACAGACAGTTACTGTCGGATAATGGAAATTAATGAGTGTGTTTGCTTTGTGTTTATGGTTTGTGTTCTTAGTATACTGCACTCGTGGTTGTTATTTTAGAGTGAACTTGGGCTTAGAAAAACAGGGTTGGCTACAGAACAGCTCCGCACTGTCCTGTACAGGCAGCAGTTCAGACATGTGTTTACGGCAACACTTCACTGCAAGGCTTTCGCCTATGCTTGATTTTATCTTGTGTTTTGTCTCTCATGATTCTAGCAGCCATAGGAGTATGTGTTTGTGTGTGTGTGTGTGTGTGTGTGTGTGTGGTCTCTCATGATTCTAGCAGCCATAGGAGTATGTGTTTGTGTGTGTGTGTGTGTGTGTGCCTATGTGTGTCATCTGTTATACCATCTAGGTTTGTGTGAATATACTCTGCAGTGTTTGCACAATGACAGACTCACCTCCTGCGTTTCTTGGAATTCATCCCTTCCTCCTGTTGTCCAGCAACGGAAAACTGTAGGCCATATGGCCTGGAGAGATGACTCGGTAATTAAGAGTGCTTACCACTCTATCCCAGAACCAGAGTTCGGTCCCCAGCACCCACAGAGTGACTCAAAACATCTCTAACTCCCGTTTTAGGTAATCTGACCATAATGTCACAATAGCCACAGGTTTTGGAAGTCCCCGTCTCCTGATCTGAGTAAAAAGGGTAAGAAACATCTTTATGGAGTTGATACTACATTGGAACAAAACAATGTACAAGATCTAAAATTCTTAGCAGGATGATTATTGTCAACCTTGCTCAGTTTGGAAGCACTAAAAAAGACACATCTCTTGGCACATCTGTGAGGATGCTGCCAGTAGGTAACTGAGGGGAGCAACTCATCTGATTGTGGGAGCACCATCACATCGACTGGGGTCCCAGGATAAAAGGTACCTAACAAAGGATAAATAAGACACAGCACAAGGCGGCACACAAGGGGCACTTTCTGTTTTTGTAGCACATTAATGGAGACCACAGGAATACCCACCCATTAAGGGATGACTCCACAGACAGGAAGTTGCCCCCAGCTCTGAAGGTTTGCAGTAATTAAATCTGGTAAAGTAGATTTATTTGTCTAGGCAACAATGAATCTCCAACATGTACTGGCCAGTACAAAATGCCAGTTTCAGAAGGATTCATGTCAGAGGATCTTGCTTGTATTTTAGAAGACATACACGGAATACATATGCAGATACATAAAATTTCTCTGTGTGTTTTCCGGGAGTCCAGACACCTGTATGGACATGCATAGAGAACAGTCCTAAAGAACAGTCAGCTCAAAGCAGTGACTCCTTGCGGGGGCGGGGGGGATGTGTGTCAAATGTCACGTCATAATGATTTTATAGGAATTTACTCATCTGTTAACTATTCAGTCACAATGAATAACTTGTTTGCTTGCTTGCTCCAGGCAGGATCTCACTCTGTAGCCCAGGGCTGGCCTTGAACTTGAAGTAATCCTACTGCCTCAGCCTTCTAAGTGCTGTTATTACAGGCGTGTGCCACCACACACATCTCTGTAGGGTGTAACTCTCAGAAATGGAGATGCTAGAATTGGCACCACTGCCGGTTCTCCTGTAGGCCCCTCCCTTGCCCGCCTACGTCTCCTCTCTGTGGTCCCAGCCACTCCGCAGCTGTGTCTGCTGTGTCCACAGGGAGCATTTTACATAGCTTCTGACTTTGTGCCAATGCTTGTGAGAATAATGGCTCTCCTGGTAGAGGGGTGGAAGGCAGCATGAGTCCCACAGCGTGCGCTCTACACAGCTTCGTTCGCCTCTCTCCAGGGACACTTTCCAAATACTTCTCAGTTCTCAGAGGGGTGGCAGAGGCCCCTTTTAAATTCCCACGTTGGCTCTCAAAAGTGGCACGTCATTCGAGCCTGTGGGAGTTTTGTCAGTGGTTTACCTTTCTAAGACCTATGAGAGGTAAGGCATAGCTCTTTTACCATGAGAAAATTGGGGCCAGAGGGGAGGGGTTGGCTAGTTTCCCAGCTCACACGGCTCTGTGGACGTTGGCATTTCTCTGGAACTTTCTACCTTTCCAATCTGTCAGTCAAGGTTCACAACAGTCCGGAACACCCCAAACAGGAACTTCCGACCTTAATTATGTTGAGCCACACAAAAACGTGACTGGATTTTATTGACTGAATCAGTTTCTTGTAATGATTAGCTCCAGAAAATAATTTGGCAAACTGTATTTACAGAAACTTGTGGCTCCTCTCAGACTTGGTGGAGGAAGCTGAACACAGCCACCAGTACACACCTTATGGACAAGCCCCTTCTGTAACACAGCTGAGCCCAGAGCTGGGCTATTATCCTGAGGACAGATGCTTCTTAAAGTGAGGGAGAACCTGGCTCTGTGCGTTTAAAAATGTAGTTTACTGGACTCTATTCATGAGAGTCTATCCTTAAGATTGGTCTTCTCTGATGGTTATTATTTACAAAGTCAATATTATTTTAAAACATTATTATTATTATTATTATGGTGTGTGTGTGTGTGAGAGAGAGAGAGAGAGAGAGAGAGAGAGAGAGAGAGAGAGAGAGAGAGAGAGAGAGAGAGATTGTCTGAATTTGAGCACATACCTGCCACAGCACACACGTAGAGGTCAGAGGACAACTTTTGGAAGTCTGCGCTTGCCTTCTACAATGGGTCCCAGGGATCGAACTCAGGTAGTCAGGGCTTGTCAGGCTTGCATGCTTTTTGTTGGGTTTTTTGTTTGTTTGTTTTTGTTTCTTGGGTTGTTTGTTTGTTTGTTTGTTTGTTTTGAGACAGGGTTTCTCTGTGTAGCCTCAGCTATCCTGGATTCACTTTGTAGACCAGACTGGCCTCGAATTCACAGCGATCCTCCTGCCTCTGCCTCCCAAGTGTTGGGATTAAAGGCATGCGCCACCACGCTGGGCATGTTTTTGCCTTATGAGCCACCATCTGGCCTCTCCTGGTGATTCTTTTTTTTTTTTTTTTTTTTTTTTTTTTTCTTTTTTTTTTTTCTTTTTTTTTCTTACTGTGCGACCCGCTTCAGTGCCAGCAGCCCACAGGCAGAGGCCAGGCAATGGTTCGGGGCCGCGGGTTGCTCTAGCACGGGACACTATGAGAGGCCCAGGGCGACTCTCCTGGTGATTCTTATGTACACTAACATATGGGGACACATATGAAACAGACATATGGGGATCTAACAACTAGATGTAAAAACTCTTAATGAGAATTTGCGTTGGCCATTCTGGCTCTGTAGATGACAATGATACACATCTGTATACAAGGAGATGGCAGGAGCATGTGGCAGTTTAGAAAAAGATACCTCAGACAGGACAGAGAAAGCAGAGCTCAGCCAGAGTGGGAGGAGCTGTTTATCTACTCTCCTCTTGGGACTGGCAAATGGTTGGTGGACATCTGGGCTATGAGCTGAGAACATAGCAAGGCTTAGGTAAGGGGCTCTAAAGCAACAGTCATTCCAGGTATAGGACAGACATTCTACAAGTGTGTAAGCATCCTTAGTCTGTTCCAAGTATAGGAGCCTGGCATCTGTTTGAGAGATCCTCTGGGAATTTACAGTACATACAGAGCAGAGCTGTCACCTATTCAAGGTTGGTGACATCACCCTTGAGGACTATGTCAAAGGGGGTTTTGTTTGATTAATTTTCATTATCTGTCGTTACCGAGTAATGAAAGGTGATACTATTAATGAGCGTGTGAATGAGACAGTGTCTTCAACGCCATATCTGAACCATTCCCAGCTTTGTCAGGGTTGAATAGCCCTGACCCAAAGTGTGCCCTTTCTCCATTGTAGGGAACACTACTCTTTCTCTCCAAGTGTCCCCGACACCAAATTATTGTGGATCAGCTGCTCGCTTCTCAGAGCACAGTATGAGGCCTGTGCTTGAGTTTCTGTTATTCTGTGTGTGCAGAATGCTAGCTTTCTGCAGTGAAGTTGATCGAGTTGAGAGGAGTTTCAATGCCATATTGATTGGCTTGGAAGTGTGGCTCTTGTAGAAGCTGATACGAATTGCAAAGACTCGCAAGTCCATTTGAGCAACATTGCTTTGAAGAACTTAAACTTGACTGAGTGGAACGTTGGATGCAAATGGCCGCTGAAATGTTGAAACCATCATCACAAGATGTCCTCATTTTCTCCACGGAGGAAGGCATGGAGGTATTTTCCACCTGTCATCACATCCATCCGGTGAGAAGAAGGAGGCTGTGGGTTAGATAAGAGATGGAGGTCACATCCGGCATCCCGGAGTTCTTTCCCCGCTCGCCGAAGAGGCTTCTCTTTGTTTCATTCCTGAAGTGCAGCGTTGTTTTCTTGGGCCATGCTCTGGGTTAAACCTGGGTTACACTGTGGATCCCTTACACTTGATCCGTCATTGGGAGACCCACACAAATGCAAGCCTAGAACACAATCGGACCCCTATTAGCTGAAAGCTCCGTGAATAGCACAGAAGCACTTGATCTCACGGAAGCCCTGTGGGGTGGGCTTTCTCATTTGTACCAGTTAGGCTTCAAGATGAAATCAGCTGGATTGTCAGCCTGCGGGTGTTTGCTGCTTTCAAATACACCTTCTGAGAATTTTGCAAAACTATACATGCTTTCAGATGTACTTCCTCCATAGGATAAAACAATTCTCTCTGAATAGGTATCTACCCAAACGGACTGATAGCAGGACCTCACAGATGGTCGCACCCCATGTTCATCATCCACAATACACGTGCTATATACACAAAATGAATTATTATAAGATTTAGGAACCTTAAGAACATCATGCCAAACAAAGCAAGGCAATTTATCAAAAAGACAGACGGGGGCCTGGAGAGATGGCTCAGAGGTTAAGAGCACTGGCTGCTCGTCCAAAGATCCCAAGTTCAATTCCTAGCACCCACATGGTGGCTCACAACCATCTATAATGAGATCTAGTGCCCTCTTCTGGTGTACATGGAGGCAAAACACTGTGTATATATGATAAATAAATAAATCTTTATTAAAAAAAAAAAAAAAAAAAAGACAGACTGTTCTAACTCTCCTTGTATAAGGTGCCCAGAATAATCAAGTTCATAGAGCCAGAGAATCCAGTGGTGTCCCAGGGCAGACGGAGGAAGTGTCGACCGAGGGCGGAGGGAGGAAGTGGGGAGGTCTCACATAGCTTCACTTCTGCAGTATGAAAACAGTTCTGGACTCTGACGATGATGACGGCATAACATGGATGCACACTCAATGCCACTGAATTTCTCATTTAAAGCCACTTAGGATGCTTTCGTGGTTTGAATGAGATGCCCACCCTAATATCGGGCATTTGAATACCACATTTCCCACTGGTTGCACTGTTTGAGGAGGCTTAGGAGGCAAGGCCTCGCTGGAGGAATCACGTCACTGGAGGCGGGGCTTTGAGAGGATAAAGACCCAGTGCCGGTTCCTGTTCATCCTCTTCTCTTCATGATCACGGTTCAAGATATGAGCCTCCAGCCTCTGCTCTAGCTGCCACAAGTGCTGCAAGCTACCCTGGTGGTCTTTCACCCCTCTGGAAGTGTATGTCAGATAACAAACCCCTCGTCCACAAGTTACCTTGGTCATAGTTTTTTTTTTTATCACAGCAATAGAAAAGTAACTGACACCAGGTGCTAAATGTTACGTATACTCTTCTACTTTTGAAAATAGTAACAAAGGGCTGAGAGGAAGCTTATCAATTAGGAATTCTTACAGCTGTTGCAGACGGCATGGGTCATCTGCACCCTCACTGGGTGGTTCACAGCTATTCATAACTCCTCAGGCACCTGGAAGCACACAAGACACATAAATTCACACAAACACACACACATATAATAAATCTTTAAAAGAAAATAATATATTTTTTCTTTTTTAAAATATTTATTTATTATGTATACAATGTTCTGCCTGCATGTATGTCTGCACACCAGAAGAAGGCATCAGATCACATTACAGATGGTTGTGGGCCACCATGTGGTTGCTGGGAATTGAACTCAGGACCTGTGGAAGAGTAGACAGTGCTCTTAACCACTGAGCCATCCCTCCAGCCCAAAATCTTTTTCTTAAAAAAAAACTTAATAAGCATGGATTTTTGCATGAATGTATGTATGAATATATGTCTATACCATTTGCATGTAGTACACAAAAGCCAGAAGAGGGAGTCAAGAGTCCCTAGGAATGGAGTTACAGACTGTTGTGAGTTGCCCTGTGGGTGCTGGGAATCGAACCTGTGTCCTCTGCAAGAGTAGCCAGTGCTTTTAACTGCTGAGCCATCTCTCCAGCCCCAAGTAATAATAGTTTTAAAAGACTTTATGCTCTATTTCTTATTAAGAGAGCCTGCGACTTTGTTAGTTCTCAGTGCTGTCCGTGGCTTCACTGCTCTCAGCTCCACCAGCGACGCAGGTAGGCAGGTTCACCTATTGTTATGCTTGATGCCAGATGGCTGGGTACCAGCAACTCTGCATTGAGGAGCCTGTATGTCTCTCTGTTGGCAAAATGTATTCCTAGTCTCACCAAGACTGATGTTCCTTCTGCTTCTCTAAGAGGCTCACAGAAACCACAGCACACAGCCTGCCTGAGTACCTGGAAACTGGGCAGGACACACGCCATCCCAGCAGCTGTTTGCTTATTAATCAATAGCTAAAAAAAAAAAAAAAAAAAAGAGTGTGGTGGATTCAAAGGCTCTTCATCCTTGTACCCTGGAGCACTAGGTCCCTAAGCAGTGACTCGAAACGGAGCTAAGCCTTCATATCTAAGTCAGCTATGAAGCTGCATTTGTGTGTTTGTATACACCGTGCATTGTTTAAGCACGAGGTGGCTTCTGTAGGAAGCATACCTGCACTGATCCCAAGTGTGGCACGGGCCAGTCACCCACTGTGGCCTCCAGATGCAGTCAGCAAAGTAAACACAAGTTCATGAAGTGACTTGACACTGATTTGGAGGTCCAGAGGACACCTCTGGTGGGGTTCTAGGTTTTTGTTCCCAGAACAAGAAACTGAACAGAGAAACCTAGCTATAGCAAAAACAGAGACAGATTATTAAGAAAAGATACACTTCCTGGGGAGGAAGCAGGCTGGAGCAAGGAAAAGGTTTAGTAGTTGGAAAAAAAAAAAAAAAAACAACAACCCACATGTTTTCTCATGCATGCTATGTTATGTGTAGCCCAGCTTGCAACTTCATGTGTCATGTGTCTCATTAGCATTTTCAATCACCCAGGGTAAGCATATTAGCATTGTAACGGGCCACGACTCACCTTCAGACACATGAGCTGTGCTAAGAGCAATTGCCCAGTGGGTTTTTTTTTTCTGTCCTCTCTCATTTGCATAATTTTCACCCTGCATGATGGGAAGGAGATAGACGCTCCCTGCCCATCAATAAAGACATTAGGTGAGTTTCAAACCTTGGTGCAAGGGTGGGTGCAATAGCACAGTGGCAGAGCACCTCTCTAGCATGCATGAGGTCCTGGGTCCAATCCCCAGTACTGCAAATAAAACAAAACAGAACAGTGCTTTTTTTTTGCACTGCCCGGCTTGGCCAATAAGTTTGCTGGAAGCCCAAATGACAGTGGTCTCCTGGATCTAGGATCGATGGCCTCTTCCAGGAAAGACACAAAGACTGAGGAGCTGTCTTCCAAGCCACCCACCGCACAGACACATCTAGCGGTTTCCTAGGGAGGAATGGTGTACCAGGCAACCTATTAGAGGAAAGGGGGCATTTGTTTCTTAGTTTAAATGTGGGAAACTGGCCGTCATCATCGTCTACCTTGAAGGTAATAAATCTGAGCAGCTGGCAGCTCGGGTCCAGAGCAAACCAGTACCCTCATATGTGCAGTCCACTGGGGCTTTCCCACGTCCTTCTCCAGACCAAGGCTGACACTTAAACCTACAGCCCCACACTTAGTAGTTGCTTGTTTAGAGAACCCTAGGTACCACCTAGGCCAATCCGAGTGCATAGTGTGGCTGCTGAAAAAGCAATATGAAGTGGTCATTGTTTGGAGAGACGGAGATGTCAAAAGGGTTCAAGTGACAGGTACAGGAAGAGGTGCTTTAGAAATGTGCCTCTTAGGCCCGTGACAGGTACACTGCAGGTTCCACGGTGATGTGTCTACAAGGATGGTGGTCCTTAAAGATATTCAGAGGGAGGAGGCTGCTCACAAAAAACAAAACAAAACAAAAAAACACTCCATTTACCAGTGGACAAGGCTGATGCAATGGCTTAGTGGGTAAAAACACTTGCCCCACAAGCCTGATGGTCTGAGTTCGATTCCCAAACCCAGAAAGGTGAAAGGAGAGAACTAATTTCATAAATATGTCCCCTGACTGCCAAATGTACACTTTGGGATGTGCATGTCTGTGTGTATGTGCACACACATGATGATAATAAATTAATGAGGGCCTGGCTCAGAGGGTAAAGGCACTTGCCACAAAGCCTGGCAGCCTGAGCTTATCCCTGGAGCCCATGTGGTGGAAAGAGAGAACTGACTTCCACAAGTTTTCCTCTGACCTTCACACTTGTGCTGTGTGGCACACTTGCCCATACACACACACACACACACACACACACACACACACACACACACACACAAACTAATTTAGTTTAAACTTCCTTTTAAGTGAACAGGTGATTTAAATAAGCAAGGCAGCGTAAAGCACAGGTTCAGAAACTCTGGGCCCTATTTGCTTTATTTCTTCCTCTGTATACCGTACTCAGTGGCCTGGGGAGTCATCTGTGGTTGTAGAGGGCAAACAGGTTGACCCAGAGTCTAATTATAGTCGCATGTCTTAAGGCTGGGGGAAGCCAGTGTGCAGATGATGAGTTTGCCCAGAGACAGAGGGCATCTTTCTGAGGGATGCTGAGAGGGTCTGGGAGACAAGGCAGGTGGAACTCACCACTGGGGTAGATGGTTGGCTTGGCTCATCATAGGAAGAAGGGACCATCTCTGTAAAGAGTAACAGCGGATGTGAAGACAGACTTTGGAGTACACAAGCTACATCTCCCAGCTCTTGCTGACAGTCACCTAGGCCCTGTGCTCCTGACTGGCTGGATCCTGGCATCCCCCGGGAGTGTCTCAGGGCCTGGATCTTTTGCCTGACATTTACATTCAATTGATCTGAAATGGAACCCAGAGACCAATATTTTACAAAAGCCTGTCTTTTGGCTCTCATGCTCCAAGGTGGAGAATAAGTCATAGCTCAGAGCAGGAACGCCTTCAGAACACCACCGTTGGCTTGTGACATGTTGAAGGAACTCAAAAGAGACACCTGGGGACTATTGAGCCACACTCTACACATCTCTGCTGTCTTCAGCAGGTCCTGTTCTCGGGACTAACAAGTTGCCTTGAGAGAGTGTCCCTGAGGGGCCCCTGAGAAGTACACTCATGATACCCAACCAGGCAGAAGTCAAAGAGCACTGCAGAACCCGCATGACACTAGAGGGACAGTCACATTGGGGGACTGGCATAGAGCACAGAGCACCAACCAGGGAGGCACCAAGAGCCCTGTCTGTCACCTATAACTCTAAAACTATCCTGCTCTGCCACCTGGGGATGTTGCTCATTTTTCTGATCTCCCTCAAACCCACCCACTCCCATCCCCCACTTTGGGCTAAGTTCCCTTGGATTCATGTGACCCAGAGATGACCACTATAAAACCCTCTACTGTCACCCTTTGGATCTGGAATGTCCCCCACAGGCTCATCTTGTGTTTGAACACCTGTTTCCCAGCGCACAGTGCTGTTTGGGCAGGTTGTGGAACCTCTAGGAGCTGTGACTTGGTGGGGCAGGTAGAACTTGGGGAAACCCTAGTTCTGGTCCTGTCCTCTGTTCCTTGCTCTAGCCACCACGTGAGGAACCCTGTCCTGGGCTTCCCCCATAACAAACTGAACCCACTCCTTTGCCACAATGAACTGAAAATGCTCTGAAAACCATGAGCCAAAATAAATACGTCCTGAAGTCGTGGTTCTGTTGGGCAGTTTTGTCACAATGATGAGAGAAGTGAATTAGTACGCCTGCGAGTTGCCCAGTGTCTTGGCTTTGGGAAGGAAGGCAGTATCAAAGGGCAACACGAAAGGAAGGAAACCATGGGCATAGGTTATTTACACCTTAAGAGGAATGAGTAAGGTTCTGTGCCTCAAGTCCACAAAGCACTCTAAAGTTGTTTCATGCCGGAATTCTTTCAGTTTTTCAAATTGGAGAGGAAACGGTGACTGAATGGACACTTAGGTCAGAAGCAATCTGCCACCGTCACCCTTATCACCACTGTTAACTTCAAACAATCTGCCACCGTAACTTCAAAATCACAAGAGACATTTACAGAACACTCGACAGTTTGCAAAGTACTTTCTTTCTTTCTTTTCTTTCTTTCTTTTTTTTTTTTTTTTTTTTTGGTTTTTTGTTTTTGAGAGAGGGTCTCTCTGTGTAGCCCTGGTTATCCTGGACTCACTTTGTAGACCAGGCTGACCTCGAACTCACAGCAACCCACGTGCCTCTGCCTCCCCAGTGCTGGGATTCAAGGCATGTACCACCATGCCTGGTTGCAAAGTATTTTCAAATAACACAAACAGCAACAACAACCACTATATAGTAGCTTATAGTAAAAGAAATGTTTAAAGCTTTTCCACGTGCCACTGTAGGAATGGGTGCAGGATAGAGTTCTACATGGGCGGGCTTGGGAGAATGGGGTCTCTACAGCTGGAGAGTGGACACCTCGGAGGATGGCCAGGTCCACCTTTGTGTCTCGCCTGGGGGTTTCCTTGTTTTGTGCTGAGCAGGATTTGAACCGTGCAACTCTGCCACCTTCCTGGTGTCTTTCCTTCATCATCAGCTGTCAATCATCCTGTCCTTTGGCTCTGAAGAGAATCCTTACCTAGGAGTAAAGAACCTTAAGCTCCACTCCCAGCTCTGCCATTTAATGACTACATTCTTTCTAACCAGTCCTCCTCACTTTTCCTGCCCAGGGAGGAGCACGGAAACAGCTTTTGTCTGCCTCCGTAGGTCTATGTGAGGCCCAAATACAGTGAACTTTTAATTTCGTAAGTGAGAAGTGTTCAACAGCTCTATTCAGAAGTATTTGAAAGAGAGCACACAGACCTCGTGGGGGAGCATAGCAGAACCAGGAATTTGCTTTCATTGCTTTTAAAACAAGTCAGTGTGATGCTGACCTCACGACCCTCCTGGACTCCTCTTCCTGGAGGGAGAGAGGGAGGGAGAGAGGGAGGGAGGGAAGGAGACAAAGATCTGATGAGCCTAAATGAAACAATGAGCTTTGAAATGTGTCCCTTGATGAGAATTAATATTTAGAAAGCCTTGCTGAGCAATAACATACCCTGCAAATTCATGGACTCCAGACAATAGCTTAGGATGCTACGTAATTAACATCAGCGGTGATGCAGGCCTGCATGAACTGGGGGAAGAAATAACACCTCTGGGCCAGTGAGAGCCATTCTCAGAGCAGCCACCCTGACAGGAGCTGTGGCCTGGGACAGGGATGCAGCAGATGCCAGAGGCACAGACAGGCAGAGAAGAATCTCCAGCCTTCTCCTGTGGCTACCCTTCCATCTCCAGCCAGTGCCTCTCTGGCTTCAAAGGAAACCAGATGGCACAGAACTTCGTGATGTTTTCAGGGACTTGCCCTTCAGATCCCAGAGGCAGGCTTGGGGTGGGCAGTAGAAAAAGAAAGACCAACCCAGGCAAAGGGAATCTGAAGGGACTTTCTTGTCATTTTGAAGTCCAAGATAGAAAACGGGAGGGCTTAGGGGCCTGACCCCTTACGCTTATTTCTTTCTGTGGAGGATCCATTAGAGTTGGCATGAGTGACTATAGAAACAAAGACCTGACGCAGACACTGCTCAAGTGGCATTCGCGGCTCCAGTCAGAATTCCTGGATGTGACTGGTACTGAGTGGTCTGCCAGTCTCTTAAGTGCTGATCATGTGTTAGAAATAGATTTTGAAAAAAATTAACTCTTCAGGTTGGCAACTTGTCATTATGGAAGGAGCCGACGTCCCAGAGTCAGAGAATTCTGGGCTTCCTGGTGTCTTCCCGTGAGGCTCTTCACACACGCCCCCATGTGTGTGAGCTGACACTGGGAAGTCAGGTCACAAGAGACACCATGGTGTCTGCCTTATTCTCCACCTGGCTCATTCTGCAGAATGTCACTGCTAAAGAAGCCAAGCTTCCAGATCAGGCTACAAGAATGAAGTCTCTTCCTGATCCACGTGAGCTTAGGACTCGGTCCTCTAGGCCCACTCAGGCCTTCAGATGCCTGCAATTCCTCCAAACGCCAGTCTCCAGTATCAGCACATGCCAAGGTCCTCCAGTTGGTCTCCAGTAGCAGTAAGGCCTACAGACATCAACACGGTCCTCTGCCGAAGCGTGGGCCGTGGACCAGCACGGCCTCCAAGAGAAAGGCCTCCACAGAGGTCTCTAGAGGAGGTCCAGTGCAGTAAATGGACCATTCTTTATCTCGGACATCCTGTTTACTGTTCAGAGGCAGGGTGACTGTGCGGCTGGGTAGCTTGTTTGGGGGCTGAGTCTGCTCAAGCTCCAGGCTTCTGCACACCATCCTGCTGACCCGACTGGGCAACGACCTGTTCCTCCATCAACCGCAGCAGCCTCCTCTCACACCCACCATAGTTGTCAAGTCTCTAGTTCTGCACACACCACTCTGCTCCTCCATCTTTCCCGCCTCTCCATCGCATATTTGTTCATCGTAGTGGGAAGGAGAAGGAGACAGAGAGACCCTGATTTGCTGGTATTTTATTACTAAGACATAGGACAAGCCCTGGCATTAACACATCAAAAGAATATACTTCCTGCCTTTTCTGCATAGGGAGAAAAACTAAGCTCTCCCCTCTAAGCCTGCAAGCATAGAAGACTTTTGCTTTGGATGGTCTGAGGGCATGAGGTCTGTTGAGACCCCCCTAGTCTCGAGGGAGCAGGTAGAGAGTGCTTTTGGGGCTCCATCAGCAGATGGGACTCAGGACTGGGAACAGAAGGCTCTGTCAACAATCTGGGCTCAGCAGCACACTGGAGAGGAAACCCCTGTTTGCCACCAGCATGACTTCACAGACCTCTCTTTACCCAAAGACTTTCATGTGGTCTCAAGTTCCTTTGTCTTCAACTCTGGAAGAAGCTGGCTGCCGGAAGAGGCGAATGCCTGCTCTGGTTTTATTGCTGACTGCCTCACCTTGGTCTTGATCATGGCCCAAGCTCTGCTTTTGTTTCTAAAGGCCACAGGTGGAGAAACCTCCTTTGCTGAGTAAAATGAACAAGCAGACAGAATTGTGGCCATGGATGAACAGAAAGAACCTTAAAACTTAGAGGAAGAACATGTGTGGGCATGTGTAAATATGAACATTCTCAGTGAGGTAGACAGGTAGGAGGGTTGACAAATTTGGCAAATATATTCTTGGGCCTTTGAGGTGCCCACTGGGTAAATGCACTTACTGACAACCCTGATAACCTAAGTTCAGTCCTCAAGACCCACACGGTGGAGGGAGAAAACTGGATTCCCAGAGATTGACCTCTGACTACCACACACATGACCTGAGTGCATATGCACATGTGTGCATGCACACATATACACACACACACACACACAGAGAGAGAGAGAGAGAGAGAGAGAGAGAGAGAGAGAGAGAGAGAGAGAGAGAGAGAGAGAAATATCAGAAAACATTTATATACATACCACATAAATTTAAGAAAATATTTTTAAAGGACTAGAGAGCTAGCTCAGTGGTTAAAAGTGCACACTGCTCTTACAGAGGACTTGAATATGGTTCCAGGGACCCACATCAAGTGTCTCACAACCAGCTCCAGAGAATCGAACAACCTCTTTAGCTTGCACTTGTACACACACGTACACACATATACACATAGTTTATAAAACAGTAAATCTACAAGATAAGACATTTTTGATGCCCATGGGCTCCCTGAAGCTTCTCTGACTGAAAAGCGTTGACCTCTTACAAGGCAACTAGAAACAGAACGAAAGCCTAGTGTCTCTGCAGCCACTCAACACCAATCCACTTCGCTTTGACTGAAGACCCAAAGATAAGTCATTATCTGAAACCTGCCATCACCTTCGATTCTAGGAATAGCAAAACTTCTCAGGGCCGGGCTCCGGCCCCCACAGGAGGACATTTATCCGTGCTGGTGAGACTGTGTTCTGGAGCATAAGTGATGCCCTCCGGAGAACGTCATTGTCCTCTCAAGCAGCGATTTCTTGGATCACCTCACAGAACCAGGTAGACCGGCTGGGAAGAGAATGGCGAACAGAAAAGGGCTGGAATACGGGGAGTTGGTAAAAATCAAACGCGGAGGGTATCAGGGCCACGCCCTAATAAAGCACCAGAGCGAGTCAGTCCAATTGGAATTTGTAATGTCATCATGATAGAGGGCCACTGTCATCTTACATAGACTCAATCTAGCCAGGCTACTGGGATGACTGGAGTTCCTGAGGTCATAGATGGTCCACTGGACACTTTGCTAAAGTTCCCAGGGAAAAGCAGGGTCACTACAAGTCATATCCTGGGAATCACAGCTGAATGTCAGTACTGGACAAACCTGAGCTCTGTTCTGTCTCTAATCTCATGAGTACCGTGCCAGGAACAGAAGGCAAAGATGGAACACAGGACAAGTGTGGAGTAGTTTGAGTGGGCCCAGCACCCATCAATGGGTTCGGGATTGCATTAATTGGTGTTCCAGTGCCTAATACATGGTGGATCCCCTCACTTCAAAGATAAGTGAGCAGAGTTGTAAACACAGTATCCACAAAGTGCTTGCCACATAAGCACAAACAGGCATGGGTGTGTGCTTGTAATCCCAATTCCGGCACAGTGGAGACAGGAGAACCCCTGAGACATGCAGGCCAGCTAGTCTGGCCAAATAGGAGAATTCCAGGTTCAGCGAGAGACCCTGCCTCAAGGAACAAAGTGACGAGCACTATAGAAAGACAGCGAACATCAACCTCTGTCCTCCAAAGTGAAAAACTCTAACATCTAAACTAGAGAGGAGAAGTAGAAATTCTATTCCTTCTAAGCTTCCAGATCTGCCATAGTACCTAATCACAAAACAGGATGGTTTTTAAGCTTCCAAGACCACCTTTGCAGTAGACTGAGCTTTCTCTGTGTGGGCCAGGATTGCCATCTATGTGCTAATAACACATGATGCAAAGCCCAGCATAGAGAAAATGGCCAAGCAAGAGTGGGGTGCTCATACGGGGGGAGATGCCAGGTTCTAGATACATGTTGAAGGCAAAGCCAAAAGGATTCCTTAATGAGTTGAAGATACAAGAAAGAAGAGGAGGTAACTCAACGATTCTGGTTGGGGAGCCTGGAAGGTGGAGAAAGCTGGAAGTAGGTAAGAGGCTCTCCTTTGCACAGGGGCATTCTGGGTGCCCATAAGCCATCCGAAGCAAGAGGCTGCATAATAGCTCAGGTTCGAGAAAGAGGTTTATAGTAAAGGTAAAAAGAAAATTGAGAATCCTTGGCATAAAGATGATACGGAAAGCTCTCGAAACTGTGTGCTTTCACCAAAGAGTGGACATGGGGTGACCCTGAAATAGAACAATAGGAAAATCTGGGGAAGAGGTAGAGACACCAGGGGGAAAAAAAAAATGAACAGTGACCCAAGATATAGCTAAGGAAAAAAAAAAAAAAAAAAAAAGAGGAAAGACAGGGATGGCCTAAAGAGTGGGAAAAAAAAATCACATCAGGGAAGAAGGATGGGTGTTCAACAGTGTCTAGTGCTTTTGAGGGAGCCGAGGAGTGAGGATTACACACTGCACTTAGCAGATGGACTCACGGTGACCACAATGAGACTGTGTGTTGGTCAACAGCTTGGGGGTGAGTCTGAGAGAGGAAGAGAGGCTAGGACCTGGAGATTAGGAAGTCTAGTTGCTACAGAATTCAGTAAGTAGGCTGGACAGATGGCTCAGCAGTTAAGAGAACTGTCTGCTCTTCCAGAGGTCTTGAGTTCAATTCCCAGCAGCCACATGGTGGCTCACAACCATCTGTAATGGGATCTAGTTCCCTTTCTGACATGCGCTAATATACATAAATAATTTTTTTAAAAATTCGATAAGCAATGGTGGTGCACGCCTTTAATCCCAGCACTTGGGAGGCAGAGGCAGGGGCGTCTCTGTGAGTTCAAGGCCAGCCTGGTCTACATACAAGTAGCAGGACAGCCAGGGCTACACAGTACACAGAGAAACCCTGTCTCTAAAAGCTGAAAGAAAAAAAAATTGGTAAGGAGAAGCAACAAGATGAGCACTGTAGCCATCAGGGGATGTGCTGGGAGGTCACATGTTTGTCACTATTGGTTGAGTATCAACATGTGGGAGCACTGACTCTGCTGCCTTGAAGAGATAATGGCTGGATTTCCTCAACTCAGCCAGTCTTCCCTTCTCTAGGTCTGAATCCTAATTTTTCTCAAGGAGCATATGCCTTTTCCTTGATTCTTATCATATTGCTACTGAATAGACATTTAGAAATCAACCTCATGTATGACTGTATGCCTGAGCCAATGGTTAACTGAGCCACAGTTACTTCTGCCTCCATATTAAATACAAGACACATTCGTGCCTAGAAAGGGTCTGGTTCTTCACTGGTACCCAATATTACTTTCAATAAATCCAACTAATCCAATGCCTTCATGTTATAGATAATGTATCTAAAGTCCAGAAAACAGTTTGCTCAAGGTTTCACAGCAAGTGACAGATAATGAATTCTCTTGAATTTCTTCCATGGGACCAGATTGAGGTCATGAGAAGCTCAGACATTCAAAATCAATAGCAGCTGTGAAATCTCCCTGTGCCCTTCCCACATGGCCAGCATACACCTTTCCGTGTGACGTGTCAGCCCTGCCAGGCCACCCTTGCTCCACAATGTTCCGTATCCCTCTCCCGGCTTGTTTTCTTGTTTTACCTGAATCCCATTTCTAACATCTTGGGTAGGAACCCTTGCTATTCCTCTCATCTTCAAGTCAAGTGACCAAGCCCCCCTCCATGCGCTCTTTCACTTATAATTAACTGTTTTTTAAGCCCAGGTGGCTGATTCTTCTAGCTCCAAGCACAGGTCACTGTCTCAGTACAAGGCCAGCATCCGTTTCTGAATGCATTGATGGGCAAGTTTGTGAGCTAGGAGCACACCTCTGTCATTGTCCTTGTGAGCAATGACCAGCCTACCCTTTCCCGGATGAATGGAGCCTGTTTACTTTGCCTACATTTAGCCATGGAGTACTATATGCAGCAATTCCTTTAATAAGACAGTAAATCTTTAGCGTGGTTTATAGCTGTCTTTCATCCAAAGACCTCAAAGACATTTTACTCACACCATCATTATTAATCATCCAGCTTGCCCAGGGAGGTAAGCTGTGCTTGTTTCAAAGAGAGAAACTGAGGTTCCAACAAGGTTTATGTGACTTCTCAGGGTCATGAACAAGGTCAGAAGAAAGGCCTGGGCACGGAGCCCAAATTCCTTTCTGTCAGGCCAAAAGCCCAGCCCTCCCCTCGAAGCTCTCCAAACACTCCCTTTTGGTAGAAAGCATGATTTGTTACCTTGATCTATTAAGCAGGAATGAACCCTGAACTCTTCTTCAATGACACCGGGAACCCCACATTTTATTTTTGAAGTTCCCTCCAGTCATAAAAGGCCTGATTCACTGTGTTAAATACTAGCATCGACCTGAGCAGATAGCTTTGTAGCTAATAATACCCTGGATAAGTGATGCCTTGGCAGCGCAGTTCACAGGCTTCTGAAGACCTTTGGTCTCTTTTTGATTTCAAGTATCTTCTTCCTTTGCTTTTCCCGCGTCTTCTCCACAACCCCCTCCCCTTCATCTAGCCCCTTCTCTTGCTAATCCTGCTGTTCTGCGTGTTGCCCCAAGTTCTCAGGATAAAAGGAACTCTTTGGGGGTGGACCCAAGAGAGCCTCCCAGGACCGAGGAGCAACTGTGTGGTGAGAATCCGCGGGGATCCTCCGACAGATATATATGAGACTGAGTCCTGCTTGCAAGGACAGGTAGCAGTCGATAACTGGTCGCTCGGCTGCTGTTTGCCAACCTCTGATCTGGGGTGTTTGGATAAGAGAGTCCTCGGTTTGTATGACTGCTGGGTGCATTTGGCAAGGAATTACGGTCAACATCTAAGTTTGGGAAGTATTGACTGGTTTGAGAGAAGAGAAGAGAGGAACGAGAACTTTCGGTCCTGTCTTACCCCCACCCCCGTCTCCTGAACGCTAAGTGGTTTACAAATGCTGTGGGACTCTTAGTGCCCAAAGATGTAGGAACAAGGAGGGATGTTCTTGGGAAGCAGAAATTGGGAAGCGGAACTCAATATTTTAAAAAGACTAGAAAAACTGAGGGGAGAACAGAACTGCACCAAGTACAAAGGCCCCCAGGGCGGAAGTATTCCTAGGATCCTCAGGGCAACATGGGTGTCAGTATGACTGGAGCAGATGAGACAAAGTGTGGGGTGACAGATGGACATGGGGTGATGGAAAGGAGATCACAAGAGTGGTTGTATTGATCTTGAGGATGCTGGTTTTTAGCATGGGATGAGTCCAGAAGCCCTAGAGAGTGTTAGAGTGGCCAGGAACATATGCTTATACACTGATTTATGGCTTTTTTTTTTTTTTTTTTCTGTCTCTCACTCTTCTTTCTCAAATTGAATCTCATGTAGCCCAGACTGGCCTCAAACTAACTATGTACACAAGGATGATCTTGAACTGCTGGCCCCTCCTGCCTCCATTTCTCCAGTGCTGAGATGATAGGCCTGTAGCACTGTGCCCGGTTTCTGCAGTGCTGGGGACCAAACGGGGCCTCATGCATGCTAGGTCAATACTCTACCAAGTGGTCTCCATCCCCAGGCAACGATTTATGTTTTCCAAAGAGTTATCCTGGTTAGAGGACAGAGAGAGAGAAAGAGAGAGGGAGAGAGAGAGAGAGAGAGAGAGAGAGAGAGAGAGAGAGAGAGAGAGAGAGAGAATATGAATGTGTGTGTGTGTGTGTGTGTGTGTGTGTGTGTGTGTGTGTGTGTGTGTGGCATGATGGTGCACACCTTTACTCCCAGGACTCAGAAGGCAAAGGCCTTGGATTTCTGTGAGCTCAAGTCCAGTCAGTGGCAAAGTGAGATCTTGTCTCAAAAAAGAAACAAACCAAGGAAGGGGTGGGGGTTAAGTAAAAAGACTAGGCAAGAGTTCTTACAGTAATCCACATATCAGTTTATCCACTCAGGCAGTCACTCACTCACTCACTCACTCACTGCACAGGCATTTCTTGGCTCCACTCAGAATGACATCATGGCTGGTATTTCCCATTCATAAGGTTGTCATAAGGGACTGCCATCGAATAACACTGCTGGATCCGACGGGAAACACCGTTATCATAACATGAGATGATATCGAAAACATAAGAACGTATCCCTTTCATCTGGGCATGATGGTGCAGGACTCCAATCCCAGCACTCTGGATTCTAGAGGGTCAGGACTTCAAAGTCGTCTCTGCTGCAAAGCATGTTGGAGGGCGGTCTGTGCTATTTGAGATCCTATTGAGAGAGAGGACTTTCACTGTTGACTTTTGGAACAATATCCTTATTCTCAGGACCCAAACACTGACATTTAAAAGACTGAGGGGTACATACGATGGAAAAGCATACCCTATAGAATTTACCTTCAAGGGTTCAGAAAGCAAACATACCCCCAAATATATGTGCTTGTAAACATAATAAAATACATGTGTGTGTTTATAGACACATGCGCTTGAGAGAATAGGGGAACACTAATACAAAACAGAGCTTCTGGAAAGGGCTGCTGAAGTTATCGACATGACTTAAAAAATACTTCTCCATTACAAACAAACAAACAAACAAACAAACAAACTTCTAAAGGCTTTTACCCAGGCATGGAGGTTTGTGCTTATAATGAGAACTTGAGAGGCTAAGTAGGAATATTTTGGTCAGTTCAGGTCTACCCTGGGCTGCATAGTGAGTTTGACACCAGCCTGGGCTACACAGAGACAAGTAATCCAAAGCCAAGTGGAAAGTTGAAAAAAAAGAGAAAAACAAACAAACAAGCTGGCCATGCTGCCGCCCTCTGCCATAAGAAGATGGGCGGGGTGGGGGTGGGACATTCTGCTTCAAAGGACACCCTGATATTCAGAGGACAGAAAAAAAGATAAGAGCCTTCTTACTTTCCGACCAGAAGTCAGTAATCCATCCGTCCTTGTCCCTGCTGCCATGGAGCAAGAAACCATGGGCTTGTAACAGCCACCAGGCCTGCCTGGCTCCCACACACACCAGGTCCAATAGCACCTGCGGCAGGAACTCCCGCAGCCCTGCTGGTCCCACCTCTGAGATTCTGAGCTCCTCCCGTGAGGAGCTAGGAAGCAGGGGAGGGGCATAGGGCTCCTGCAGAAGTAAGAGCTTGAACAGCTGTGAGTCACCTGTACAGCAATCCAGAGACCCTGAATCCTAACACCTCAGCTCCTACTCAGAGCTAGGCACAGAGCTGGGGAGATGGTGAAGTGTGTGGTGCAGGTGGGTGGTTGGTACCAGCTCTACTCCCCACATGCTACCTCACATGCTGTGGTCCCAAGGATTGCAATTCCAGAAGACCAAAGTCCCTAAAGCCCACTATCACCAAAGTCACAAAACCCAAAACCCAAGAGATCAAAATTCTAAGTGTCCAAAGGTGGCAGGAAGGGGGTGGAGAAAGAAAGGAGTTCGAGGGGGAGAAAAGAACAAACACTTATGCGAAGTATAAGGAAAGGCCTTATGACAGAGCACAAGGCAACCTTCGGTTTAAAACCTGTCATCTGATGCCGGGCGGTGGTGGCACACGCCTTTAATCCCAGCACTCGGGAAGCAGAGGCAGGCAGATCGCTGTGAGTTCGAGGCCGGCCTGGTCTACAAAGGGACTCCTGGACAAAGGCTACACAGAGAAATCCTGTCTCGAAAACCGAACAAAAAAACAAAAACAAAACAAAACAAAACAAAAAACCTGTCATCTGCAGATCACTCAGCCTGTGAGGAAAGTCATCTTGGTGAAATGCTTTGCCTGTGACCCCGATTCCCAGGAACCATGCTCATTGTGTAAATGGTGAACTCAATTTATAGAATTAAACTTTGTATTTGAAATAAAAGATGATGTTTTGTTAATCCACGTTAGTATTCCTTCAGCTCTTGAGATGCCACGCAGTCCATCCTGAGTTTGCAAGGATCCTGTCCAAAGACTTAGAGGCCCATTGTGGTATTTCAGATGACTCCCAAGCAGTGACGAAGCAGTATGCAGCCACCAGCGGTCCACTTTCCATCCTGTCTCCTCGTAAACAGGGTTCATCTGCTCCTATTGGGTGTCACTGACAAACCTGGGTATTTCCTGTGCTTACAGAAACATGTGGTGATTTTTCTGTTTAATGTGTGAACTGGTCTCTATAAAGCTTTTTCATGTATCAGAGAAAAGCTTTTCAAAACATATCATTTTAATGTAAGCATTTTTTATTTAAGTGAGACTTTTTTGTTGTAAAATTTGTCTCAAGGAGACAAAGACAACAACGACCACAAAGGAACAAACAGGAAGAAAGAAAAGAGTACACATAGTCCCCTTCCGCAGTTCTTGCAGGCCTGAAGCTCATGATGTAACCCAGACTGGTCAAACTTAGTGATCCCCCCTGCCTCAGCCTCCCACTGCTGGGATTATAAGTACGAACCATTAAAAAAAAAAAAAAAAAAAAAAAAGCCAGGCAGTGGTGGCTCGCACCTTTAATCCCAGCACTCAGGAGGCAGACGCAAGAGGATCTCTGTGAGTTTGAGGCCAGCCTGGTCTACAAAGTGAGTCCAGGACAGCCAAGGCTACACAGAGAAACCCTGTCTCGAAACCCCCCCCCCAAAAAAAAAAAAAAAAAAAAAGTACGAACCACCACAGTTTGTAAATCTTTCCTTCAAACAAACTATTAATTTCTGCTGCTTTAAGATTTTTTTATTTTAGTCTTTGACCTTTCAGTATCTAGATTTTATATTGTTTGCTCTTCTGAACTCTCAACAATTGAATGAGGGCACTGAGGGATTGTGGTTCACACCTGCTTGCAAAATCTCCCGCCAGCAACCTTGACCACAAGAAACCCCCTCCCTTGATTGATGGCTTCAGAGTCTCCATGGAATTCAAGGAAGTTGGGGGTCACTGTTGGGGGATGAACAAACAGGAAGGTAAAGGGCTTTCAGAGGAAATTCAGAGCCTTTTTTTCTCAGGTGTGCAAGCCACCTTTACATATCCCCTAAACAGGCCAGCAGCAGACAGATTCTCAGCACAGAGCAGTCAGGAGGCAGGGTGACCCTGAGTTGGCCCTGTAGCTCAGATGAACTCTGTCTTTTGTCTGCTGGAAAGCCATCTCAGGCTTGAAGGTCCATCTCTTCAGAGAAAGTCATTTGCTGCAGCCTGGGAAAACTAGGCCTGGGAAGGAGGCGGGGTCATGCCATGGGCTCTTTTCTGCTCCCCAAGTTCAAGACATGTTTCCAAAGTTCTTTGTTCAAGTGCTATTAAATGCTAGGATGCAAGTGTCTAATGGGTAGTTACCAGGCTTTGAAATTTTGCCCCTAAAGAGTTAAAATATCTACTTGACTGAAACTGAGGAGAGTGGCTGATGTATTTGTGGGAGGAATTTTCAGCCCCTGGAATTTTATGTCTGATCTTCCTCCCCAACATGCGATCAGCAGGAGACTGCGGGGGGCGGGGGGCTGCAGGTGTTCCATCCCATGCCAACCAATGAGGGCAGCCACCCCTTCTCAGCCCCCAGCAGGGAGACACACCAGCCGGGACTTGCCAAAGTCACAGGAGTCAGCTTGCAAATGACTCTCCACAGCATTGGTCCCAGCTGGATCCTACAGGAGCAGGTATGGAGGTGTGGAAACTGGGGCTGCAGGCAGAGGGCCCACAGGAGAAGCACCACCATGGAAGAAACTAGGACCACCAGTGATGACCCCAGACACCCCTGCTGGGACCCACAGCTTCTCTCCTGTTGCTATACCAAGAGCAGACTAATCTGCAAGCCGGGGGAGGGAGCTGCACCCCATCTCCAGCCTCAACTGCAATGACTTCCCTGTTTTACAGAGTCCTGGCTGTTCTGGACTCACTTTGCAGACCACGCTGGCCTGGGACTCACAGAGATCCACCTGCCTCTGCCTTCTGAGTGCTGGGATCTAAGGAGTGGCCACCATGCCTGGCTCCCCTTTCATTTTTATACTGGCTGGCTGGCTGGCTGAGACAGGGTCTCAGGTAGGTTTGAACTCACTATATAGCAAGGATGACCTTGAACTTCTGCTTTCCCAGCCCCCACTTCCAGAATGCTAGGATTACAGGCCTGTGCTGCTGTACTTGGTCTATGCACTGCTGGCATCCATGCTAGAGAGCCCTGAGCCAACTGAACTACACCCCCAGCACTCGATCTCTCTTTCAATAAGCATTCTGAGGCCTCTACCTGGAGAAGCCAAACACTGCCCTCCCGGAAGGCTGCAGCCAGCAAGTACTCAATATAGCCATTTATTCAATAGATGTCAGTTCTTAACTCTGGCTTAAGAAAACACACGGTCGTCTGGGGTGACATGTCAGATGTGACATGAGAGCCCTAAAAAGGGAGTCATGCAGTAAGGTACTGAGGACATTAAGGAGGCTGGTGGCATCAGGGCTGAAAAAGGACTATAGTCATGCCAGCCAATTACCAGTGACTTTCAGGTCTGGCTCCTTCGCAGACAGGTCCAAATTTAAAGGAATGTTCATAGAACAAAATTTAGCAAGTATTTATAAAAGGAAGATAACATTGGAGGCGAGGGGGCTTGTCCCCGCCAAAGCAAGAGGCAGAAGAAAGGGACTTCAAATGTCCACTCGAGAGTGGCAAAGAGCTGAAGAGAGGGGAGGGTGAGGAATGCCACTTGAACCCCTGTTGAGCTTCCAGGGTGTGGGGAGGGAGGCCAAAGGCTGGAGAAGAAAGAGCTGGAAGAGAAGAGCCAAAGGTTGCGTCTTGAGCTGCTCTTCTCTGCTGCTGCTGAGAACAGCAGGCTCTTCCTAAGGGCAACTCAATCCCCTTCAACTCCCTTTACCCTTGTGGTCTTAACCTCAGCCAGGGCCCACAGTCTGCCCCAGGCCACCCACCAACAGACCACTGCTTTCCCTATCTCCCCTCCAGATCTAGAAATCAGTGCCTAGCACTTCCCCACCCCCACCTCTGCATAAACTCCTTTCTGCCTTCTTGTCTCAGACCCCTTGACAGTGAGCTACATTTTCAGGATAATATTTTAATCAGATTTGCTCTTATTGATTTTTCTGACCCAGCCCTCGTTCTAAAAAGGATGGGAGGCAGCTCCCAAAGTTGCAGCTGGTGACTGCTGGGATTGCAGAGCTCCAACCCTCTTTCCCAAGCATCTGTGCCTGCAGCCTCCCCTGCACCCGCAGCCTCCCCTGCGCCCGCAGCCTTCCCTGCGCCCGCAGCCTCCCCTGTGCCCACAGCCTCTGGAGTACCAGAGTACCAGAGCTGGGTCTGGTTTGAGAGTTAAACCAGTGAAAAGGCGCCTTTGAAGCCTGTCTCCAAGGCAGGAGCCATGGGAAGACATTTTAGTGCCCTAAGATGGTAGACACCAGTAAGTAGGGTGTCTGGGCCACAGAAAACAGCCTTGCGGGTGGCATTGGTGAGCTATGTTTGAGAGGTGTTTGCAACATTCCGGCCTCCTCAAGTGTGACCCTGAGGCACGGGGCTGCTCCTCGGCCTGAGGTTTGGATCCTGAGTTCTGGACACACAGAGGTTTGTCTTCCCACAAGCTGCAGACCTGCATTGGAAGGAGGAGGTTTGTGAGGAGCGAGGTTTCTGTCCTCCAGAACCCTGCAACACTCACACCTCTTCCGACCTCTTTCTGGCCAAACTTGCACCTCTGCCCACAGGGGATTGAGCTTACAGGTACCAGCTGACCAGAGCTGGCTGAAACTGGAATCTATTGCTAAAAGGCCTCTTGGCCACTGCCCAGCTCAGCAGGGGAGGGTTGAGCTTTGTTTCTAGGGAGCTCCTGTGAGACTCCCTCTCTTGGGAACTCCCATACTGTGGGAGACTCAGAGGTGCTGCCCTCCCTCCCACATTCACAGAGATTGCATTTGCTTGGGTCCACCCTTAGGTCTGAGAAAGGCCAGAAAAATCCATAGATGTTCACCCTGGGAACAGCAGGGCTTCTCTCTGCCCAGGACCCAGGCAGGATCTGCTGTCTCTGCACAACGAGGGGGGGGGGTGTGTGCCCACTAACGGGCTTTTGGTTTTTGTTTTTGTTTTTTTTTTTTTTTTTTGGTTTTTCTGGTCATGAGTTTACATGGCTGCAGGCATGACAGTCGGAACAAGCAGAAGATAGAGCTGAGCACGGAGGGGGGATGGGCAACTAACCTGACAGGGTTCCTGTGCCCCCTCCAAGAGCTGAGCATGGAGTGGGGGACGGGATGGGCGACTAACCTGAGAGGGTTCCTGTGCCACCTCCACATGGCACCCACACTCTCTTGCATTCTTACAATAGCATGGGATAAATATCACCAACATCCTATGCTGAAGAGAGCTTGTCCTGGAGAGAAATGACCAAACTTCTCACAGCTAAAAAGGCACCACCAGCAGACCAAAGTAACAATCCCACCAAAGTCCAGCTTAGCCAGCCAATGCGTTTACACAGCTTACTTACTTACATGGTAAGGGAGAAAGGTTACTTAGAGGGCAAAGGTGAAAGGTTACTTACAGGGCAAAGGTGAGAGGCTACTTAGAGGAGCCTGAGTAACTCAAGGCACCCGCACCACTAAAGAGTCTCACCCCTGTATGAATGATGACTTCCCCAAAGCTACATAGATGGAGCACCCCCTTTGGCTAACATTCCATACTCTATACACCTCCAGAGTCCCTAAGACCACAAGCTTCTGGAGCCAAATTGACATACATCTGGGAGCAGGGGTGTAGGAAGGAGTGCCTGGAAGCTCAGGGGAGAGTCAATAGGACCTAACAGGTGTGGTAAAAATGCAAAGGAGTGTGGGTATCATGCCAAGATGGCACAGGAATGCTCCTAGCTTAGTCCCCTCTCCTGTTCAGCTTCTTCTTTGCATAGCACATTCTCTGCTTGGCCAAAGACCACGACATCTCATTCTTTGTTTGTTTGTTTTTGTTTGGTTTTTCAAGGCAGGGTCTCTCTGTGTAGTCTTGGCTGTCCTGAACTCGCTTTGTAGACCAGGCTGGCCTCTAACTCACAGCAATCCACCTACCTTTGCCTCCTGAGTGCTGGGATTAAAGGCGTGTGCCACCACCGCTCGGCTCGCCATCTCATTCTTGATGATGAAATGTCTTGATGGTCTCTTGTGGGTGACACAGGCATTTTCTGGATGCCAGCTGTCCCGATAGAACAAATCCTCTGAAAGAGCCGGGTCACAGCCTGAGGGATCGCCATCTTAAACTTATTTCTACTTACAGCACATCGAGGTAAGACAGCGTTTTCTATCTATTTCATTAGTCACTAATTGGGTTTGTGGAGTGAATACCTTTTTTAAAAAAGAAAGTTGGTAGAGAAGGGTTCGAGTCCATGTCATTCCACATCGTAGCTATGAGGCCTTAGGAAGCTGCCTTAAGTTAGAGTCCAGTGTCCTCACGAGGAAAGGGGAAGAGGACAACACAGAGCTTTCTGGAGAGCTATCAGGATGAGGGGCAGCCCTGTGGAGACTCTACACCAGGTACTTTGAAAGGCTCTAGAGCAGGTCTGTTTGTTTCAGGAGCAGCGCGGCCAAGGCACTGTATATATACCCTTCCCTGGCTCCCAGTGTCAAGGTTAAAAGATCTACAGGAATGAATTCAAGTTTCAAAGAAATAACAGTCACATATGACCTTGACTGAAGGGTTCTGGGGTTTGCTTGATTGGTTTTAGGTTTTGGATGTGTGTGTGTGTGGGGGGGGGTGCACTGTTTTGTCTTAAGACAGGGTCTCATGTATCCTGGGCTGACCTTGAAGTTGCTAGGTGGCTGAAGTTGGCCTTGAACTGATGAACCTCCAGTGCTGGAGATATAGGTGTGGGACACTGGTTTACATGGTGTTGGAAATAAAGCCAAGAGTCTCATGTACACAGGAAAGAACTCTACTAATAGGGCTATAGCCCCAGCCCTTGGTTTCTGGGTGGTTTTGTTGTTATTTGGTTTCTATTAGAAAGCCAGCTGAATTCACTATATTGCCCAAGCTGTCCTTGACCTCACAGTCTTTCTGATTTGCCCCCCAAAGTTCTGGGGTTACAAACACATACTTAACACTGGTTAAAAACTTGAAGCCAACCAACGCTAGTCCTTACCCTATAACCTGCCTAAGCCTCCAGAAGGAGCAGCGTTGACATGGCACTTTGCTGCCCTCTGCTGTCCACATGAGGAACTTCCTAAGTTTTGTTTTGTTTAACTCCCTAGAAGCCTGTGGCCCAGCCTTGCATATTGTTTTTAAAATTATCTGTATTATCAGTAGGCCCGACTAACAATCAATGAAGACACAGACACTTGTTATATTTAAAATAGCCTTAGTTAACCTGGGGCAGGGCAGATATAAATCCTCTAAATTACCTCCCATAGTGGGGCAGGCATGGGATCCCTGCCTCACTCAATCCCACGCTTCCAATAACTTCTATCAAGCTACCTCCCATCCATAATCCCAAATACTTGTTAATGCTCTTCATCTGGGCTGGATTCTCCATCCACGCCAGCCACATGCTTCTCCTCCCGCTAACCCATGGTGGCTTTCCTCTCTTCAGGTCTCTCTTTTTTCCTCGTGGTGGTCTTTTTTCTTTCCAGAATTGCTCTTTTCTTAAGCCCCACCTGTCTCCTCTGCCCTGCCCAGGTGGGATGGCTTTTTATTAAGCAAAAGGTGGGTCACACAGACAACAAACAGTAATCAGACCATCCCCCCACACTTGCAGAACTCACTCCACCCTTCTAGAAGTAGCCCCAGAAATGGTAGTGCCAGGCCTGGCTGCATAGTCTGAGGGGCCCAAAGACCTTGCTAAAATGAATTACATTGTCATTTGTCCTCTGATTTCCACATCCACACACATCACACACACACACACACACACACACACACACACACACACACACACACACAGCAAAGATGAAAACTTTAAAAAGAAGCCAATAGGTGGAGCAGCTCTGGACACTTACGAAGGTGACATATTTACTCCCACTGTGCCTCATGCCCTCAAACTAGAATGCCCTCATTTCTACCTACTCCTGACATTAAGCTCCTGGGCCACTAATCCCCTGAAGTATTCCCAGACTTTGGTGGAAAGCAGAAAGAGGTAAGTTGCTCCGTAATATGGCAGTATTGGAAAGAGATCTCTCTCATGTAAGCTGTATCACAAATCCAGACTCTTTCCAACTCACTATTAAGGCCAGGAGGGGCCAAAAACTCAGAACCCTCTGTCCACACCCCTGAAGTCTGTTCAGTCTTAGGAGCTGGACCAACAGGGATTCGGATGTCAATTCTGTACCGAGCAGGCTACACTGAGGACAGAGGTGAGTTAAGAAAGACCAAAGGGTGGGGAAATTGAGCAGCAAATTTCTCCAAGAGAGATGATTCCAAAAGAGAGCGTGGTAACTCAGTGTAATCATGGAAGAAGGAAGAAGTGGAGGAGGTGCCAGTTGGGTTGGAGGGGGGCATGGTGCAGAGGTCTCTGTGAGGGAGTCATGGCAGCGAGCACGGGCGGGCAGCCTGGAGTGGATTTGGGGAACTAGTGAGGGAGGTAAGGGGGAAGGAACCTAGGGCTAGCGGAAGTGCAGTCACTGGTGCTCCAGATGGAGACATGAGGTGGTGTGCCCACACCTGTGGACTGCTGCTGGGAGTCAGCCACACCCAGTGTCCCTCAGACTGGAACTGAGAGCATCAGAAAATGCAGCTGGGTTTGTTCAGAGAGAGGACAGCATCCTGCCTTCTATCCCTGGCTTGCCCTGGCCACATGCAGATGGCATGCCGCTGTCCCAGGAGGCGGGAGAGGAGAGCCCACAAGATCAGTGCCCGTGAGTGACAGGCATGGCGAGGCCTGGGTATGCGCACAGCCTATGCAGCACCAGCTCTCATCTTCGGTGGCTACAAAACATGTGGCTGCCACTTGTCCTCGAACCAAAGCATACATCTCCGCAGGCACGTGGGAAGGCCCTCAGCCTTGCTTCCTTTTCCTGGGGCTCTGTGGCCACCCTGTTCTCAACTCTTCCTCCCCTTGTTTGCCACCTCTGCTTCTGTTTCTTTCCTCCTTTGCTTTTTCTCCTTTTCCCTCTAACTTCCCGTCCTTCTTTTCTCCACCTCTTTCTTTCCTATTATTGTGCTCGCTGACGTCATGGCCGTTGTATGCACTAGGTATTCTTTTCCCATTGAACATTTCTGTGCAGCCCACGGCATCAGCTCCTCTTTGTTGGTGGTTTCGCCTCCCGTGGTTTTAATTGCTGGGTCTGTTGCCCACAATCAATTCCTGAGGCTTTAAAGTGTATCACACAAAAAAACCAAAACCAAAAACAAAAACAAACAAACAAAAAACACCACACACACACACAAAAACAAAACAAAAAACAAAAAAATAAAGTGTATCACAGCTTGAACAGTGTGATGAGGTCTACCCGCTGCTCCATCCTCCCCGGGGACATGACTGTTGCCCCTGCCCAGTGCAGCCACGGTGTATACTAACTACCTCATGGTTTACTCCTATGTAGACCATCATCTTCACCATGGTAACGCTCTGTGCTTATGTTCAAGTCACCTCAACTCTACTTAATAATGACCCCAAAACACATGAGCCGTAACATGTGGAAGGACAGAGCAACTGTGGGACTATGTGCACAGGCTCTATTCCGGGCCTATTGGAAAACACTGTGTAGACAAGATCAGCACCACCTGTGGTTTCACACGCCTAATAAGAATCTTGGAATGTGGCCCTACTAAATAGAAAGAGGGTAGGGTGTGAAGACGCAGTATGACCACTGATCCCACCCCCACCTCAACATCCAGGAAGCCCCAAATCCAGATGTCCACATGTGCGGATGAAAAATCAATCCAAATTTCCTTTACTAAGTGCCTAGATTTGACAGTGACTTCATGGCAGAACTGGGAAGACTCTGCAAGTACAGAAAGACATGTAAATCCCATGCCAAGGGAAGCAGTGATGTCGTAATAATGCTTGCTCAGTAAGACTTCTGCAGCCGGGTGGTGGTGGCGCACGCCTTTAATCCCAGCACTCGGGAGGCAGAGGCTGGTGGATCGCTGTGAGTTCGAGGCCAGCCTGGTCTACAAAGTGAGTCCAGGACAGCCAAGGCTACACAGAGAAACCCTGTCTCGAAAAACAAAAACAAAAAACAAACAAAAAACCAAAACAAAAATACCAACCAGACTTCTGCTCACAGTAATGATTACGGACACATCTGTTGGGTGGACACCATTTGAAATGCAGCTCCCCAAAGGCACTCAAGAGAGAACCCAGTAGGCAGGTTCTGGAGAAAGCCAGGCCTGATGCTGAGAGGTTACCGAAATAAGAGTCCCTCCCTGCTTCTGTTTTTGAGGCTGAGGGTACCCAGTGCAGTATGAGTTACTGCCGCTCCTGGTGAAAAGCAGCCATCGTTTTGGTCTCTGAAATAGAAGGTGGCCCTCAGAGCGATGAGAGCTGGATATAGAGTGTCCGGGAAGGTGGAGAGCCAGATGCCCTGACCCTCAGCCCCCACCAAACGCTACCTGCTCCTGCCTCTGGCTAGCCCCTGAACTGAGCATGCCCAGAAAGACATGCAGTATCTCAGCTAAAGGCAAAGGCACTTTAGAAAGAGTGAATGAAGCTGCTGCCCCCAAATAGGCTGCGGTCATTCAAAGAAAACGTCGGTCCGTGAAGATGGGTGTGAGGTGCAGCACCACAGGAACAGACAAGCAGAAGAAATGCAACAAATTCAGGGTCGGGCCGGGCAGACTCTGTATTAAAAGTAGTGGGGGTCGGGCAGCCAGCCAGACGCATTTATTATGAAGGGAGAGGCAAACTGTCTAAATTTGCAGATGAAAAGGTCCTATAATCCTTTACAAAAAGCTATTCAACTAATAAACAATTTCACCAAGGGTGGATACAGGGTCAGCCCACAAAGTCAGCCGAATTCCCATGTACTCACAATGGGTAGATTAAATGAGATTTTAAAAAAAAAGAAGAATCACATCTTTAAAGAAGATAACACAGATTTCATTGAGATGCAACGTTTTTGCTCCTCAAATGGTCAAGTTAAAAAACTGCAAAGACAAGTCACAGATTGGGGAGAAGAGATTGGCATTGCATCTATCCAAGCACAAGCTTGTATCCAGACTATACAAAACCCTCCAAGACTCAATAATTAAAAGAAATAAACATGAGGGGAAGATTTGAATGATTACTTTATGAGATTAATGAGTAGCCAAGAGGCACATGAAAAGCTCTCAGCCTCGTGAGGTCATCCAGGAAGTTCAAGTGCAAATCACAAAGAGATGCCATTATGTGTACCCACGAGGCTAACCGGTGAGGAGTGACAACTGCCAACTCCAAAGATGGCGTTCATTGCTGGAGGCCATGGGAAATGGTACAGTTGTGTAGGGAAACAGAGGGACAAGCCCCTGTAAAGACACACTTGCCAACAGCTCAATGATTCCCTTCTAGAAACACGGACACATGTGCTCACAAAGGCTTGCTAGCACGGACCCTTCTTACAGCAGCCAGATACACTAAAGCCCAAAGTTGGCAACAACTCAAATGCCTATCAGCTGGGGATATAATAGTGTTCCATGTGTGCTCTGGGTCACCACTCTCAGCGAAGAAAAGGGGATGAACCATTGCTTTATGAAATATCATCATGGAGCTGGAGAGATGGCTTAGAGGTTAAGAGCACCGTCTGCTCTTCCAAAAGTCCCGAGTTCAATTCCCAGCAACCATATGGTGGCTCACAACCACTTGTAATGAGATCTGGTGCCTTCTTGTGGTAGGCAGGCACACATGTGGGCAGAATACTGTGCAAATAATAAATAAATCTTAAAAAAAAAAAAGAAAGAAAGAAAGAAATATCATCATAGGGGCTGGAGAGATGGCTCAGAGGTTAAGAGCACCAGCTGCCCATTCCAGGGGTCCTGAGTTCAATTCTCAGCAACTACCTGATGGCTCATAGCCATCTATAATGAGATCTGGTGCCCTCTTCTGCTGTACAGGCATTGCATGCAGACAGAACACTGTATACATAGTAAATAAATAAATCTTTTTTAAAAATATCCGAAAAATCATGGATGACCCTGAAGCATGTTATTCAAATGAAAGAAGACAAATAGAAAGGGCTGCATACAGTGTGTCTGCAATTACGTCAACTCCTAGAAAAACAATCGTAGAGAAACAGAATATAAACTTGCACTCGCCTGGCTGAGGCTGCAGTTTGGTGGGGGGGGGGGGAGCGGATGGCTTGCAGAGGACCATGGCAAGCTCTGAGGGTGGGTGGTGCATATGTACTGTACTTTATGCGGCAACGCTTACGCAACCGGATACAACTTTCCAAACTCATTACTTACTTCTAATGAGCACAAAGTATACTTTTCAAAGGCTGGATTTAAAGGTAAAGAGCGTGAGCTGGCTGATGGCGCAGTGGGCAAAAGCATCCGTGTTAAAGCCAGGACTGGTGGCACCGTCTACAAGCCCAGTGCTTCGTGGAGCGGAGGTAGACATAGGTGGCTCCCCAGAGCTAGCTGGCCAGCCAGTTCAACAAGAGATCCTGACTCAAGAAATAAGGTGGAGACCAATAAAGGAAGCTACCCAGTGTCAAGTTCTTGACCAGTACACATGCATGTTGAGGCATGCGCACTTATACGTGTATAAATTCATACACATTAATTAATAATGACGAAATCACAGTCAAGGAGTTCTTCCTCACAGTTACAAGACACTGGGCTCCTATCTTGATGTCCTTTATGTGTGTATCATGGTCCATTGTGCCATGGGGCTAGAGAAATGGCTCAGAGGTTGAGAGTGGGCACTGTTCTCGCAAAGAACCCTAGTTTAGTCCCTGCATTCACGTTACACAGCTCAACACCTACCTGGAGCTCCAGATCCAGGGAATCTGATGTCCTCTTCTGACTTCCATGGGCCGTGCCTTCACATAACACTCTCTCCCTCTCTTCCCCCCTCCCCTGTCTCTCTCCCACCTACACACACACACCACACACACACACACACACACACACACACTTAGGGAGTCTGGAAGTCAGGTGAAAGAGGCATCTCCTTCCTCTCTCTAGACTGAAGAACAAAGTGTAAAGAAGGAGCTAAAGTCAGGGATGTGGTTTAATTACCAGTATGTCTAATAATGTTTATTATTAGGCCTCTACTTATTATTACGGCAGTATTTTCTAATCCGCTAGCAATCAATCAAGACACAGACACCTGTTATATTTTAAAATAGCCTTAGTTAACCTGGGGCAGGGCAGATATCAATCCTCTAAATTACTTCCCATAGTGTGGCAGGCGTGGGATCCCTGCCCCAATCCCATGCCATCTGCTTCTAATGATGTCTATCAAGCTACCTCCCACCCATAATCCCAAATTCTTGCTAATGTTCTTCATCTGGGCCAAATCCTCCATCCACACCAGCCATGTGCTTCTCCTCCACCTAACCCATGATGGCGAAACCTTCTTCTCTCCTCCCCTCAGTTCTCTCCTCCCCACCACAAGATTCTCTCCCCAACCCTAGGAACCTTAACCATGCCCATGCCATTTGCCCTGGCCTTGCGTGTTTATTGGTCAAACAGGTTAGGCTCTCAGGCAAGGTGGGTCACAGTGACAGCAAGAAGTAATTAGCATCAAAATACATCAGACCACCCTCCAACACAGGGAATCCTACCTTTCCCCATCAAAGGCTGAGATTTGTATCATGTGAAGGAGGGAGTGTGTACAGCTTGCCATTAGTGCATGAGCTCTCCGTCCTCAAAGCCCAAGCGTGCACTTGCCCATTTTCCAAGGCTCTGCTCCAGGATGGCAGAGGATGGAGTTGGAACTTGGAGAAAAATCAACAGATAATTGATAGAGCCTCCTCACTTATTCTTCCTCTCCAAGAGTTCGTGAGTCATTTTTGATTCTCTGAATCTCTGAATACTGCACAGTGAGGGCACAAGGGCAAGCACTGAAACTTTATTTTGGCGTTATTTACACTATAGATTTATTAGGTGGAATTGATGACTTCATCTCCGCAGTATCTTCAGCTCTTCATTGACTAATGTGTTGAAACTTTTTTTTTTTGTTTTGATTTTGAGTCAGGGTTTCTCTGTGTAGCCCTGGCTGGGCTGGAGCTCACTCTGTAGACCAGGCTGGCCTCAAACGCCTGTTTGATCTGCCCACTTCTGTCTCTCACACACTGGGATTAAAGGTATGCCTTCATAATTTTCAAGAAATGGTACTTGGATTTGTTTTCCTTGTATAAAAATAAATGTGGTTTGGTTGTTGTGTTTTGCTCTTTGTTTTCTGAGCAGGATCATTAGCCAAGTTTGGTCTCAACCAGGCTATGTAGCTGGGGGTGACCTTGAAGTTCTGGTCCTCTTGTTTCTATTTTCCTAGTGTAAAGATTATAGGCATGCACCAGCAAACTGCGTATATGATGATAGAAATCAAATTCATGGCTTCATGCATCCTAGGAGCACTCTGCTCACTGAGCCACACCCACCGCAAATGCAACCCTAGGCATTCATAGCTTGCTTTGTATGCACCATGTGCTCCTTTACTGCCCATTTCCAGCCATATACCTATATGTTCTTTTGGCTTTTCTATATATACACAACGTTATCTTGTAAGAACAATGGCAGGCTAGCTTCTCATATTAGGTATTTTGTTTCTTTTTCTAACTCACTTTCACTGTTTGGAAGCTCACTATGCCGAGACGGGATGACACATGTAGGTATCCTTGTCTCATTTCCCAAATTAGAATTATTTCATTAACAACTTTTTTTTTTTGATAACCATTTATTCGCACACAACAACAACAATAATAATAATAATGTGTTTAGGGCTAAACAAAACCAGGGTGTCAACAGATTCTAACGGCTCTGCAGTCTGCAGATGACTTCCTTTCTGCTGTGATCTTGCATGGAGGAAGGCAGAAGGCCCTTCTCTCTCCTTATAATGGCCGTAACCCCCTTAGTGGGAATCCTATTCACATCATCTGTGATTGCAATTGCCTCAAAAGCTCTGCCTCCGAACATTCCTGCTTCAACGCAGGGGATTTGTCGGGGTTGGGAGACACACTATGCTATTGGATGCACCTGTTTTTTCATATGCTTTTGTTTCTTTTGTTTTCAGCGAGAGTTACATGGATTGACTTTCTAATGTTAAGCCAAGCTTACATTCCTTGGAGTGGGCACTCTGTAGACCAGGCTGGCCTCGAACTCACAGAGATCTACTTGCCTCTTCCTCCCCGAGTATCACACCAAACTTCTTAACCTAAGGCTAATTTCATTTCCATGGCTTGTTTTTCCTATGAATTAGAATTCTTTTGCTTATTCATCCCAAGGTATATAGTTTTTAAAAAAATATTCTACTTTGATTTCTACTTCAATTGCATTAAGGCTAGAGAATACTCTCTTATAGCAATCCTTTGACATATAAGGATTTGCTTAATTTGCAAGTATACAGTTTTTAAGTTGTTCCCTTAAATTTGAAATGTGGGGGATATACTGTATACACATACATGTTCACTAACGCAAAATGTCTACACGTCTTCGTATTGGTTTGTTTCATTCACAGCTGGGAGAAGTTTGTGAGTTTGATTTGGAGCACTTTCTTATTTTTGTTTGTTTGTTTGTTTTGAGACAGGGTTTCTCTGTGTAGCCTTGGCTGTCCTAGACTCACTTTGTAGACCAGGCTGGCCTGGAACTCACAGTGATCCACCTGTCTCTGCCTCCTGAGTGCTGGGATTAAAGGCGTGTGCCACCACACCGGCTTCACTTTCTTATTTTTGTCTCTTGTTCATTAAGGCACAATTATCAAGGGCACATTTACATTTAGAACACTTCCTCAAGATCTGGCCAAGTTCCTACCACCACTGCTGCTAGGCTAAGGGTAAATTCTCAACATGGTCTAATCAGTCAAGTTGGGCCTGTGCTTCTGGAGGACGGGGACCAGCAAAAGCTATAGGACCTGCCCAGTCTGAACTCCTCCCAACAGGACTACAGGGTCTTTGTCACAGTCGACTCTGCTACCGAGGTGTGAAAGAAGTCACAGCAGTAGAGTAGCAAATAGTAATGGCTGTGTCCCAGTAAGACTTTAGACAGTGGGCCACTTGGCACTGGCCAGTTTCCTGACTGTCGGCTTTGGTTATGGCCACTATTCATAAGAACTCGGTAGCCACCAATTGTGCACTTTACCATTTCATACTCAGGGTCATCAAATTTTAATGTTCAAATCCTCTCTGCTGCCTGTGTGTGCTTTACAACTGAATGTCTACAACCCACTAGGATCACCAATGTATTTTTTACTTTATAGCTAGGTTAATGGGCACATGCTAGTGTTTACATTTTATTCCAAACTCAGACCACTGTGATGTAATCATCACTGCTCTAGGGAGAATTTATATCGCGAGTGGTAAAAGTTGAAGATGAATGAAAGATTTACACTACATATCACATAGTAAATAATTATGTTATTTACTAGCCAATGGAGGTTCATTCTCTCCTCTCCAGCCTGTGGGTCCTGGAAATCCAAGTCAAGTGGTCAGGCTGGTGGCAGGCGTTTTCACCCACGGAGCCACCTTGCCAGCTGTATTTGTTATCTTCAATCGTTCTGTGGTTTTTATGTTGTTGTTTTGTTTTTTTTTTTGTTTTTGTTTTTTTTGTTGTTTGTTTGTTTTTTCAAGACAGGGTTTCTCTGTGTAACAGATCTGGCTGCCCTGGAACTCACTTTGTAGACCAGGCTGGCCTCGAACTCACAGCGATCCACCTGCCTCTGCCGCCTGAGGGCTGGGATTAAAGGTGTGCGCCACCACCGCCCGGCTTTTATGTTGTTGGTTTTTGTTTTGTTTTGTTTTTGTTTTGAATTTGGTTCCTTATCAATACTGCAGAAACTTTCAAGTCTCAGCTGCTTGGAGGTTAAAGTGAACGAAGGCATCTGGCTTGCTGTCCCAACATCTGGGGCATAGTGATGGCCAGGCACTGGGCAGAACAAGGGCATCTTTGGATTTCCCACTATGGATTTTGACCAGGTTCCAACAGTCGCTCAGTAGTTCCACCACAACAGCTAATTTGGCTTTCTATAGTGCTCTTTAGAATCCCGAGGCAGTGTGGCAGGAAGAACGCATCAGGATTCCCAGAGAAGTTGCTTGTCCCCTCAGGTTTTTACTTACCATCCCCCACACTCCCTGAATGCCCTCATACGCTGGTGCTAGTTTCCTGGTGTTTCACTCTTCCCTCTGTCCTTCATAAAACCCACCACCGCACACAGGGCATGTTTTTAGACTAGGCAAGATGGTCCAATGGGTAGAGGCACTGGCTGCCAAACCCGATGACCCAAATTAAATTCCCTGGTGGAAGGAGACAACTGTGCAAGCCAGCCACTGGCTGGTGTGGGCTTCCCCATCCCAATAAAGTAAATGTAATTAAAAAAAAAAAAAAAGGCAGATTTCATTCTCAACAACATAGACTTTTGCAGATAAGAAAGGTGACCCACACTTTCATTTTCTTTATTTTTCATTGATACCGTATGGATACAAAGTTTCTAGAAAGCTACAAAATGTCTACCACTTTATCAAGAAGGCATCAAAATGTGTCACTTTGCAAAGACATGAAAACACCTGCAGGAACTGACACAAAAATAGCATTTTTAGAGTGATGAAATAATTGCACTTAACTGTCATGGATATTAAAGTTATCACACATATGTACCGCGAAAGCTAGAATACATTTTTTTTTTTACAAAGCACTTTATAAAAAAATTCTCTGCACACAAACCCTATAATTTTCATATAACTATCATACTAAAGATAAATTCACTTTAAAGCCAACACTTAGAACATTTTTTAAACAGAAAGGTACCAGTACCTAAACACAAACGTTAACGAATACAAGAATACTGTACTGCCGGGAGGTCTAGCCAGATGCCTTTTGAAAGTTTCTGCAAACAGTTTAAGAACACAAGTGAATGAGCCACCCCACCCTCTTCTCAACTGTCTCCCCCAAGAGGAACCCAGTCACCCAAAGGCTCAGGTTCCGGCCCAGTCCCAGCAGCAGTACAGTATCAAAGGAGCCACTGACCAGATGAAACGTTTACGCCACAAGCCCATCATCCTATACACTTTACACGAGACACAACAGAGAAGCCATGAAGTCGCTTAGAATATGAACAAACACACGTGGCAAAATCCAATTTACATAAAATTTGAGCGTATCAAAGAAGTAAAGGCTTTTCAGGTTTTTAAAATGTTACAAAAAGGTTTTTTTTTTTTTTTTTTTTTTGTCATTTTTCAGGCACGTACTGTTTTTGTTTTTACTGTTTTTTTTCCCTTGTCTGAAGTCATAAGCCCACTCAAACAGGCCTAGAGAAGTTGATCTTTCAAGGAGGCAACAGGAGACGTACATCCTTTTTTTTTTTCTTTTAAAGAAGTGCAGTTAATAATCTATTTTATACATTAAAACTACTCACAGAAAACAATTCTAAAAATAAAAACACAAAACTCACAGAAAGGTTTTCTAAAAAGAAGGACATGTGGATTCTGCCTGCCTCTCTTAGCGAGAGGGGAAACAGAATGCGCATGAAAACCAGTAAGGGTCAGGCTCAGCAAGGCTGGAGTCTAGTGTGACTTGACCCCATGGCCATGAAACGAGGGTGGGACACAAATAGACAAATGCTGCTTCTATGCTTCTATCTGAAATGATGTCGTGTGGGGCGCAAGGACCCAAAGCAGGTTCACAGAGAGAACAAGTCATGGCTTAGGAACAAACAGCAACTACAGACATCTCGTCTTAGTTAATGGTGCTTGACTTCAGTGAGGCCTACCCTTCGCAACGCAGTCAATGTTAAACACAAAACCTTCATTTTAAAAGATACAAGCAAAGAGTTTAGGGGAGAAAACTACCGCCGGACAAGACAGCAGTGGCTAGCAGGAGGCATGAGAAAACACACACTCGGGGAATTTCTTCAAGTTGTGCTGTGTCCTGCCAGGGAGGAGTCTAAAACACCAAACCGCTAACTCTAACCTGTGCTGAGGAGTTCTCTTTTTCATCTGCTAGCTGTTTTTCTTAAAAACGAAACACAGCAACAACAAAACCAGGACTTTTGTACATACTCACAACTTGGGTGGATACAAATCACTTTGTAATGTCAGAGCCCCGGGTGGCTATTCCTTGGACACCAGGGAGGGACAGAGAGAACACATGTGGTAGTTTCAAGGCTAACTTTCAAAGTTGTCTGTCATTACTTTCACACTTACATCAGCAAAGGGATAAAAAAACAAAACAAAACAAAATACCTATTTTTTTTTTTTTTTCTGGCTTCTTTTTGCCTCCTTTATTCTTTTCCTTACTGTATGGGGTTTCCAGATGCACAAAATTTTACTCTAAGCTGATACAGACTTCAAAGAGTTGGCTCTCTGAGGACTAGAACATTCTTGAAAATGCCGAATTGCAAATGGTGTGCTCTCTGGGAGTCTCTCATAGCACATGAGGACATCTGGAGCCAGCAAATCTGCCCAAAGACACTTCAACTGCTATGACCCTAGTGAACCCATTTTTAATTTTTGTTCTGCACTGTCATCTCCATGCGAGGCTTCCAACAACCAAATGTGTAAAGCAGTCAAGTGCGCACTGGCGTCCCAGTGGACAAGAGTCTCCACAGACTAGACACGGACACAGGGAGAAGGCAAAGCCGTGGTGTCCGTCCACCGGCCAGGATTCAGGTGTTTGTGCGCGAGTTCCTTCCCAGGGATGCAGAGCTGGGTGACGAGTCGACGGACATGCCGGGGAGAGTCGGCACACACAGACACAACAGTTTTCAGGGTTCCCCGCTGCTGCACTGTGCTACAGGTGAGTGGTGGTGGGGTCCCCACTGGCAGGCAGACTCACAGCAGGCAGGGATCACACGGTGCTCTCGTGAACACAGGCCTGTGATTGGTTACTCATCCCGGTTAACCAAAGGCATTATGGTGATCTCGAAATATTTTTGGTCTCTCTACAAATTGTCGGTTATTATGGTGGCACTTTCTAAGCTGGAATCTCGAGCCAAAGGCACTTTCATGCTGGAGTGCAGAAGATTCACAAATAGCTAAGTATTTGGTCATGAATTGAAAAAAAGGCATCAATGAAAAGTACAATTCGCTCTTCACAGTCAGCTGCGAAGCTGCAGCCTTTGGTTTTGGTATGGATACAGACGTGAGAGCAACGGTCAAATAACTGACTTGGGTTCCTGGTTCAGGTTGTTTGAAACCAAGTCATCAGCTTCCTATAGAGCTGGATTTAAAAATGGGCTTTTGAAACACAAATGAGAAGGGTTTTGGCTTGCCTGCTGCGGATACAGGGCCAATTAGCAAGTGGACACCGAGAGCAGGCTGAGAAAAGGCTGGCGGCTACAAGGTATTGCTAAGGCACTGCTTTACTGGGAGGCTTTGGCAGCTGTGAACTGAAAACTATGAAAAGTAACAGTAGTAAGAGAAATGCTTCCAGCTTACAAAAGGGCTCACGGTTCCCAGGCAGCCTGTCACACTGACACCCTACAGACGTCTCCGAGATTTAAGGCTTTTTCAGGAATGACACGTGCAGGGCTTAGCCACAGAAACATCAGCATAGAAGCCGGCAACCCATACATCCTGCTAATGTCACCGATGAGGACACCAACAGTTATTCTACCCTTCCTTAGGACAGGTGTGGTACACCAGAGCATATACAAAAGTACACAAATTACAGGTACCTGGTTTATAAAACTGACCATCATGTGACTTCAATACTAGATGGCTGTATAAAACCAGTGGTTGAAGCCTAAAGAAGACCTCGGTCTAAAAGTCCTCTGAGGAATTTTAACACCAAGGGTTCTATGTTGGCTGGTGTGTGGGCAGGGCGTGGCTACTGGGATGGTGGCAAATAGAAATTTGACTGAAAGCCTGTGGCTGGAGAACTGTCCCTCGAGGAAGGGAAAAGGCGCATCAGCCTTGCCATCTGCTCAAGGTCCCCAGACAGCTAGAGGAAATATGAACTGACCCTAACCATTCTCAGGGACCACTAACGCACAGAGCACCAGGAAAGGCGGCTGCTACCAACCACGAGAGGCCGGAGACGAACGAGAAGCCCTCAAACCTTGCTCTGTGACTCACTAACTGGGAGGCTTTGGACCAGGCACCTCTTGTCCCAAGGTGAAGGGGCATGGACCGGGCTCTTTCAGTCTGAGTATAAGCCACTTTCTGTAACAGATCCAGGCCTGCTCCGTCCCTAAAGACGGAAGAGATTCAACAGAGAGCATGGACCGTAAGGCAGACAGCAGGAGCAGTGTAGAGGAGATTTACAGCAACCAGGGCTGAAGACAGGGCAGAAGGACTGTAGGAGCAGGAGGTGTGGTGGGGTGGAGGGAGCAAATCAGCAGATCAGCGGGTCAACATTCCAGCGCTGAGGAGCTGCTGACAGGTGATGGCTTCTGGGGGAAAAGAAGCCAGTTAAAGAGTGTGGTTCCTGGCAAGCCCACCATGGTCCAGTGGGTGTCCCTACACCCGTGACTGTATGGACAGTACAGAGTGGCCATGTAGGTGTGCTGGCTAGTTTTATGTCAACTTAACATAAGCTATAGTCATTTGAGAAGAAGAAAGCTCAAAACTGAGAAGATGTCTCCATCAGTAATGGGTGTAGGCAAGCCTGTAGGGCATTTTTTTTTTTTTAAATCAGTGAAGGGGGAGGGGTCAGCCCAGTGTGAGTGGTGTCATCTGAGGGGCTGATGGTGCTAAGTTCTGTAAGAAAGCAGACTGAGCAAGCCGTGAGTCGCAAGCCAGTAAGCAGCACCCCTTCATGATTTCTGTATCAACTCACAGGCTCAAGTTCCTGCCGTGGCTTCCTTCGGTGATGGACTACGATGCAGAAATGTAAGCCCGCTTTACTCCCCAGCCTGCTTTGGGTCAGGGTCTCCATCATAACAATTGGAACCTTAACTAAGACAGCGGGCTATTTTTGTTTTCTAAAGGTGAGAAAGAACAAATTGGGAGGGGGCGGAGATAATGGGGGGGAGGGCATGGTGAAAATAAGAAGGGAGGAGTGGGAAGTGAAATGTATATTAAAGACTTTTACAGCTGTTTTAAGAACAAAATGTAAATCAGGACCATTTGTGCCCCAGCCCCTGACCCCCGAGAGGCATCTGAAGAAGAGGACACAGTGATGTATAGATGCCTACACTGTGAGGCCTAGTCTGTGGAGCCGTACCCTTTGCACTGCCAACTGCTGGTACCAGCCCTTGGTGGTACAGAGGGGCAGCTCCACTACTGAGTGGTATACTCCTCACTCTCATCACATTCTGGGATGGCCTGGCCTGTAGCCACAGATCATCTATACCCACTCCTGGTCTCCAGACAGTAGTGGGCTCCTCTCAAGGAAGGACACAGGAAATCTAAGCCAAAGAAACATCCAAAAGATTAACTAAAGGGTCTCCCACCCAGGAGAGACCCTGAAACACCTGGGTTTTGGAAACTCAGGGTAGCCATTCCTTTGAGGGCTGGCTTAGGAACATGGAAGCAAGGCAGTGCTCACGAAGAGAAACAGTCCCCGCTGGCTCACATGACGAGGTACGCTGCAAATGGCAAAATCTCATATATTCTCCGTCTTTCCGGGGATCCGGGATGTGGCTGGGAGGAGACAGCCGATCCAATGTGGTTCTTTTAGCTACAGACCAGCCACACCCACCCACTGATGGCCAAAGGATGCTAGAGCAAAGGGGTGTGTGTCACCTGGACGTAGCAGACGTAGGATTTTACTTTACAGCCTCGATGAAAGGCAAATTGCTGGGGCTGGAGAGATGGCTCAGAGGTTAAGAGCACTGACTGCTCTTCCAGAGGTCCTGAGTTCAATTCCCAGCAACCACATGGTGGCTCACAGCCATCTGTAATGGAATCAGATGCCCTCTTCTGGCCTGCAGGTGTAAATGCAGGCAGAGCACTGCATACAAAATAAATAAATAAATCTTAAACCTGAGGGGTGGGGAGCAGGCCTTTAATCCCAGCACTCAGGAGGCAGAAGCAGGTGGCTTGCTGTGAGTTTGAGGCCAGCCTGGTCTACAAAGTGAGTCCTGAACAGCCAAGGCTACACAGCGAAACCCTGTCTCGAAAAACAAAAAGCAAATTGCTGTTTTTGTGTTTTTTTTTAATTTAAAAAGTTTATGCCATGGTCTATTGTGTTCACATATCCCTAACAGTTGTGTGTGTGTGTGTGTGTGTGTGTGTGTGTGTACATACGTACATGTATGTAAAGAAACGTTTACTTTTCCTCTTACCTTCACTGGGAAGTGGAGGATTAACCCTTTCTGGCTTCCCCAGTAAGAAAAGCACTTAGGGAAGTAGCCCAAGACTGGCTGCATCAGACCAACTCTGCCGGGCAATGCTTTGGACTATTTAGATGAGAGAGATGAAATCCCTCTTGGAAACAGAGCTTCCTAATACGGGGGTTTGCTTGCAAAAAAAAAAAAGGGGGGGGGGGAGGAGAAGAGGGAGAGAGGGAGAGAGAGAGAGAGAGAGACAGAGACAGAGAGAGAGAGAGAGAGAGAGAGAGAGAGAGAGAGAGAGAGAGAGAGAGAGAGAGAGAGAAGATATGAATATAAAGTGCCACTGAGGCTTATGAAGAAATGCCTTAGAGAAAGCATGTCCACATCTACTGTGCAGATGGAGAGAGGCGACGAAGAACTAGCAAAGTGACAAGAAACAGCGCTCAAGGAGCTGAATACCCACGTGTGCATGGACACAGAGCTGTAGTCACAGAGGCTCTCTGTGCACATTGGGTTCCCAGCCACAACCCATCCTCAAGCTGGGGAGGAGGCCTATGACAGTGACACTGATGACAGTGACATTGGGGGAGCAGAGACACCAAGCTTTGATAAGCCTTCTGCTTGTTTGGTTGATGACAACTTTCTTCCAGCCACAGGATTCTGCATTCTTTGCAACTCACAGTGCAGTATTCATGCCAATTTTAAAATTTGCTATCAAATTTCAGCGGTTCAAATATGAACCTGTCTCCATAAAAAATTTGGTGGACCTCATAAAACGTAACTGCACACACAGGATATAACGTTGTAAGCTTAGATTTGTTCCAGTATTATCTACTTATTGCAAAAAGAGCCGTCTTTTCTTTTTCATTAAATAGTCAATTATCACATTAGTACAATACAATTTTACATTTTTAAATATACTATATATGTTAAGGATAAGGGGTGACATTTTCCTCCTTTATAACACCTGTTTCAAGAGTTTAATGAATTAGGGTATTAGTTTCAACCTTGAGAGGGGTAAAGGTACAAATTTGTCTCATTAGGATATTTCTACCAAGTATTTCTTAAGGCTATAGTTTAACATTTGGTTTTAAAATGAAAGAAAGATTTCATTCAAAAAATAATTTAGTGAATTACATTCTTCCATGACTTCCACCCTAATTAGTTACAAAGATAAGTCTAAAGAATCTTAGTTTTCCTGTGCTAGTTTACATTTATATTTAAAGATTAATTTTACTTGTATCTTAAAACAAGAATTTCATGTTGGAAAACAAAACAAAACAAAACTAAATACATTAGTATAAAGGCAGTCAATGCCCCATGGCCAATCCTCTGTCTCAGTACTTTCTACCACAATAGGAAACAGGTCTGCAGAGAGAGAGGCTTAGGCTGTAAGATTCACCTTCCCCAAGGAATTGTGGGTTGCAGATCTGAGGAATACACAAAAAAACTGCATCACAACTTCACAGCTACAATGATAGCATGAACACATGGAAAAAAATAATAATAAGTTCACTCAAACAGGATTTAGAAAAGTCAGGGTGTGACGCCTGGAGGGCCAGGGCAGCACCCTGTGTGGTGAGGTTTACAGTCAGTCGTCTGATAATGGAGAGTGTGTGTGTGCACATACGTGTGTGTATATACAGATATCAATATATATATAAATAACCAGGTTCAGTCCTTTACAAGCCTGTAGATATGATGCTGTGCTCCGTGTTCACTATTTGACACTTCAAATACACAGGCCATGCAGAGGAGAGTTTTCTTGTGTGTCCCTGTTTGTTACCACCTGTTAAAGGAAAAAAAAAGGCATATATATCATCAGCCCACATAAACTGAACGAGGGAGCATGGTCTACCTGTGTCCCAAGAGCATGATTTAACAGGAGAAGAGGCTGTCTTAAGATGATGGCGGATCAGAGCCCTGTTCAGCCTCACTTTGTAGCCTCCAACACACTCAGGAGAGTACAAGTCCCACTGGAGCCCCACTGAGCCTGGCAGCATACACAAGACCCTAGTGGTCACCTGCGAGAACTGGTGTGGTTTCTGTGTTCAGGGCTAATTTGTTTATCATCAATAATCCTCTCTCACAGGGCACTCACATGTTTTAGGTGCTTCTCGTGTGTTTCAGTATTGTTGTTTTTCGTTTTAATTGACAAGTAATTGTAATATATTATAGAGTGATGTGCTGTTTACCTTGTGGAAGGGTTAAGACAAGCTAATTACTATAGTCACCATATTTATTTGTCTTAAAAACACTTAAGGCCTCAATTTCCCCATTCTACATTTCACTTGAGCTAAATTATATTTCGCAACAGCCAACGGCAGAATTAATTTTATGGGCACCTTGATTAGTTATACCACGTTAGCCAACAGTACCAGTGTACTTGCTGTGAAAAGGACAGTGATACACACAAATCCTGCCTGACGCTGCTGCTCCTTATGACACTGGCCGGGCCTCTCACGGTGTGTTAGGAAATGCTTACCCATCCATTGGGCAGCTCTTCTTCACACCCTAGCCTCTTTTCAGATCTGCACTCTGACCTTCCTCCTCACGCTGGCCTCAGCCCCCCAGGCTGCCTCAGAAGGAGCACGATGAAGGACATCCTGATCAAACGCCTCATAGCACCCCGACGGTTCCCTGTGGCTTTCACGCTCAAAAATGTTTTGAACTCTGGTGTCGTATCGAGCTGGTCAAGGGCCTAATTGCCCCTCTGCAATAGCCTTCAAGCACCCAAGCTCAGGGTCCCTGACTGAAAAATTAAGGCCTTGCTTCTGATTTTCCCCGTGGAGTTGTTATTCAGGAAACACCACAGACTGGTGTTTTTTAGTATTCAGTTCACCCAGTAGACTATGAAGAACTGGGACCGTGTTTTCTAGTTAACTAGCTCAGACATGGCATGCCGCGGTCAAGCATGGCATGAGTGAGCAAAGCTTACACTGCCATGTGCCTGTTATGCATTTACTATGTTATGAGATGCCGGGCACAGGCTCTGTGACTGGGTGCTACCGTTCCCTATGGTAGAGAGGGGGCGGGGGTGCCATCTGCTCAAGGCTAACCAGCTCAAAGCTGCTAACTCACATGGAGGTTTGCCCACCTATGAGCTAGGGCTTATCATCTCAGAACTATGAGCCTCTCTGCCAGACACTGGTGAAAGTTTGTTTTTGTTTTTTATTTTTAAGATTTATTTATTTATTTTGTATACAGTGTTCTGCCTGCACACCAGAAGAGGGCACCAGATCTCATTATAGATGGCTGTGAGCCACCATGTGGTTGCTAGGAATTGAACTCAGGACCTCTGGAAGAGTAGACAGTGCTCTTAACCTCTGAGCCATCTCTCCAGCCCCGACACTGGTGACAGTTTTATTTTCCACTCATTTACTGGATGAATGGCTGCCACCCTCATCTGACCTTGGGCTGGCTGCCCCACTCACCTAGTCCATCACAATACTCCGAGCACCTGACACCCATCCACGCATGTAGGTCTTACTTGTTTGGTAAATGTGAAAACTGTCTGCTTGTTCCTCAGCGTAAACACCTTCCTTAGCGTCCCTGAGAACCCCACCCCGACCCCTTCCATGGTGTTTTGTTCAGAAATATCAGCAATTTAAAGGACTGTGTGTGTCATAAGCTGATCATTTGCTTCTTTACGCAACAGGCCGTAAGTTACCACGGTAAATACCGTGCTCTTAACTCGCCTCCCGGCAGCCAGTGCTACATCCATGGTGTGGCTGAGGGATAAAAGACTCTCACTGGTCATCCTGGAGGTAAAAAGGACAGAGTTGAGTGATCCATCTATTAACGGAGCTAGCCAGGCACATCTGAAGACTCTGAGTGGCCTGGCTGGACACACGAAGCAGAGAGGACCTTCAGTTCAAGCTTTCTGTTTCACGCCTCAGTCTATGCTGCTCACCCTGACCTCAGCGGGTTGTAAGGATTCCATAACCACAAAAACGCTATTGCTACTCGCGGTTAAGAATTTTGTTTTTTTAAGTGTTTGTATTATTATTTCTTCACATGTACATGTGTGTACGTCTGTATAAATGCATGTGCCCGAGGTTAGGGGCATTTCCTGCAGCTGGGGTTACAAGCGGTTGCAGGCTTGGACTTGATCTTGGGCTCTCTGAAGGAATAATACATTTCTTTTAAACATTTATTTATTTATTATGTATACAGTGCTCTGCCTGCATGTACACCTGCAGGCCAGAAGAGGGCATCAGATCACAACACAGATGGTTGTGAGCCACCATGTGGTTGCTGGGAATTGAACTCAGGACCTCTGGAAGATCAAACGGTGCAATTAACCCGCTGAGCCCTCTCTCCAGCCCACAATATAAGTTCTTATCCACTGAGCCATCTCTCCAGACCATAAATTTTATAATAACATTTACAAAGGGTCTTTGTAAGATCCAAGAATAATGCTTGGAATTTCTCAGACATACCTATCTTCTTAAAGATTCATTCATTCATTCTGTCTGCCTGTCTGTCTGTACTTAAGATTAAAAACGCAGGGCTCCATGTACAGTAGGCCAAGTTCTCTACCACTGAGCATCTCAGGCCTCTTTTCATTTTGCTTTAAAATATTTTATTTGACTTTACCTTAAAAGTTTGAGTGTTTTCCTGCATGCAGGTACATGTAGCATGTACCCCGGCCTCTGAGAGGCCAGACAAAGGTTGGTAGAGGCCCTGGAGTAAGACACCGGGTAGGAACCTGAACCTGGGTCCTCGGTAAGAACAAGTGCTCTGACTGCCAAGCCAGCTCTATAGACCCAATCCATTCATTATTTATTTTGAGACAGGGTCTCACTAAGATGCTTAGACTGGTTGTGAACTCTCTGTAGCCTGGTAGACCATGAATGTGCAATCCTCCTGGCTTGGCTTCCTGAGTGGATGCGATTTCAGGCCTATAACACCTGCCCTTCCAGCTCTGCTTGCAGCTCTCACTGCCTCTATGTGCTCAGCTCAATTCCGGATGCCAAGAGGATGCAAACAAAGCCCTAGCCCACCTGTCAGCACAGTCTAAAACTGACCTCGATAACCCATTCTTACTTAGCAAAGGATGGGCAGCAGCTGCTACCAAGAGTCAGGAAGTACAATTTTTTCCTGTCCATCATTTGGATAATTTAATTTTTGTAATCTCGAAGTCCATGTCTTTCTTAAGGCTAAGATAATACTTCTAAAAAATATTTCTTGGCAATCATTAATTGCTTATATCAAAACATTTTAACTGCTTAATGATACTTTTGTTGTTGTTTGAGAAGAGTTTCCTATAGCCTAGATTGGCCTTGTACTCCTGATCTTCCTACCTCCATTTACCAAATGCAAGAGGTAGGTGTGTGCGTGTGTGCGTGTGTGCGTGTGTGCGTGCGTGCCTGCGTGCGTGCGTGTGTGCACGTTATTACTGGCTTCAAGACACATTTTAGCCAAGCCTAGTGAGGTCCAGGATTTCTCTGCTGGTGGAAGTTCTATCTCCCAGAGGCCTGTAGCTGACAGGCTGGGCTCTGGGAGAATTAGGGGCTTGGCTCTGACATCTCAGGGCCACATTCAGTTCAGCCAGGCTCTCTGAGGCAGAGTCCAGACTGGGCCACAAACAGAGCTGGAGTTGAAACTCCTGCCACAAGACGTGGTTGGCCACTCACCTAAGAGGTGGTTTGAGTGTCTTGAAAGGACCGCCCCCTCGCTGCCTGCTCCCAAGTGCTGAGGCCTGCACTTGCTTTGTCTTTGTGTGTGTGTTGAGGCCAGAGTTTGAAGTTGCATGCCTTCCCTGATCACCCTTCCACCTTATTTTACTACTGTTTCCTTCTTGAGATATGCTTTCTAGCTACGGAGGTCACTGATGAGGCCCCGCTGGCTGATGGCCTCCAGGGACTGAGCTGTCCGCCCCCACCTCCCCAGGGCCGGGGAGCACAGACAGTGAGTGCCATGAGGCCTGGCCTTTGGTAGGGCAGAGAAGCCGTCCTCAGCCCTCAGGCTTGGGTGGCAAGCCGCCTACTGACTAGAGCCATCCTCCCCAGTTCCCACATACTTGGTTTGTAGCAGGGTACAGTTCTGAGACAGCCACCTGCTCCCTGCTGCCACTCACTCTGCAAACTGCTCATCTCCCACCAAAAGGGTACTGGTGACTATTAAAGACAGGCATTCTCCATTTTCCCCAGACGTCCAGTGTCTAAGCTTTCAGGAGCACACAGCCACCGTTGAGACTCTACTAAGAGTCTCTCTTAGAGACAACCAAACTCGTATTTAAAACCCCATCTTTGCCTGTGGCTCCTAGGACTGAGCTCTGAGATTCCAGTACCTGAGATGGCAGTGACTCCTATTTCTGGCTATGCCGTGACTACTCACGTTGCTAGGTTTACATGGCAAGCACCTTTAACTGAGCTACCTCATTGGCTTGTTTGAAGATAGGGTCTCACTATGTTGTCCAACTTGCCCTCAATCTCCTGATGCCTCTGCCTCAGTCTCCCTATGGGCATTACAAGCAGGCACTACCACATAAGGCTTAAATCAGAGTTTGTTTTTATTTTTTAAACAAAATGGGGCAGGTGGAAAAGAGCCTCTCAAACCAAACCAAAACAGCATCACAGCGGAACCAAATACAACAGGTAAGGGATCCCCGGGTAAACACCCAGGCTCCCCATTCTAGGAACAGAATAATGTGGTGTGACCACAGGGGTGCCCTTGTCACCCCCCAGGGGATCTGTTCTCACTGAGGTTTACTTTGTCATTCTGACCTTCCAGTTTAATCAAGAACTTTTTTTTCTTTTTTTTAAAAAAGCCTTATAAAACTCATTACTGAATATTTTATGAACATATTTTAAGGACCAGAGCCTCTGATTCTGGCAACTGATCCAGAATTTAAAAATTTAAACATTTTTTTGGGACTTTCCTTAACTCGGTAGCCATGGTACAGAAGAAACCGGGCTGTCATTTCCTACCCACCTCTGCTCTGCATTCAGAAACCCCCGATGCGTAGACCTGTCTTCTATCTCACAGCCCAGCACAGCCCAAGTTGGTTAGTTGGGTCATGTAATTCAACTGTTGCCTGGCCGCCACATACCCAAGTGCCCCTGCTGAAAACCGTGGTGCCTCCCCACCCACCTTCCTCACCGTCCCCAAGAAGCCTCAGCACAGACTCTGCCAAACCAGGAGAGAAACAAACATTACCAATAAAATGGTGAAGTTTTCCAAAACACTGTTCATCATGTATTTCTCTGGTAGGTGTTTGAGCTTGTGAATGAAGTTGATCATGTATTCACACATTGGCGAGCGGTTTATTCGGTACACAAATCGGCCGTTCTCGAACCTTGCATACTCCGTCTGTGAGGAAAAGGAGGCTTGAGCGTCTTTATACTTCAAACACAGAGGACGGCTGCTTCTGGAAGCACGCACTTCTCAAAATAAATCACCTTAATATGCGCTGTTATTTGTGTAGGGAAAACAAACCCTACTTCCAAATTTACTGCCTTATACAGAATCCATTATTGTCCTGCAACTTAAAAAAAATGTTGTAAAGGGTGATCTTTAAAGCGTTTGATAGATGCTTTCAGTAAGAGTGTGTGTGTGAGCCAGGCGTGGTGGCGCACGCCTTTAATCCCAGCACTCGGGAGGCAGAGGCAGGCGGATCGCTGTGAGTTCGAGGCCAGCCTGGTCTACAAAGTGAGTCCAGGATGGCCAAGGCTACACAGAGAAACCCTGTCTCGAAAAACAAAAAAAAAAAAAAAAAAAGTGTGTGTGTGTGTGTGTGTGTGTGTATGAGAGAGAGAGAGACACTTCACACACCCCTAAGAGGCAAAGTAACACAAACTTAGATGACACAATATTCTGGCCTACAAAAATACAAAGTGCTAGTACTGATCTAAAAGGAGAGCAGACACGGAGAGTGCAGACTGCAGAGGAGACCACTAGGGCTGACTACACAGAGAACTCAAGACCTTAAGAGAGGAACCTGGGTTACACTGGAGAAGCTGCTCTGTGGGATGCCCTGAAGACAGATCTCCCCTTGAGACAGGTCTCTCCACGTAGCCCTGGCTGGCCTGGAACTAGCCATGTGGACCAGGCTGGCCTCGAACCTCCTGGGGTTAAAGGCATGCACCACCATGCACAACTCTGTAGACAGACCTTTGGTATTAGATCTTTAAATCAGTCTCCTAAACCCAAAGCCGCCTGTTCTAGAAACCAGAATCTAGAAACTGAAACTGACACCAATCATATCCTATTAAAACACCTCAACGAGAGAGAAGTACAAATAGATTTAATATTAATATTACATCTATTGGGGGGGTGTTCAAAATAGGGTTTCTCTGTGTAACCTTGGCTGCCCTGGACTTGCTTTGTATATACTAGGCTGGCCTCAAACTCACAGTGATCTTCCTGCCTCTACCTCCCAAGTGCTGGGATTAGAGGCGTGCGCTACCATGCCCAGCTTAATAATACATCATTTTAAGTGTAATTTTAATGTTCAAAACTGTCTGCCTTTCTACACATTAAATAAAGTGCACATTGTTTAGAGTAGGAAGGCTGGCTCCTCCTAGCTTAGCAAAGACAGAAAAAGAATAGTAAGAGCAACTTGTTGCACCGGACCCCAGAACCTAGTCACAAAGTCACCATGACTAAGGCCGCAGGGTCCTGGGCTGGACAGAGACACGCTGATGTTGAACAGGGTCCTGAAGCCTCTAGGATAATCAGGAATGTTACAGGGAAAGACTCAGCTAGAGAAAGATTAATACTTAACAAGTAGATTTATTTTCACGTTTATTTTGTATGTATGTATGTATGTATGTATGTATGTATGTATGTATGTATGTATGTATGTGTGTGTCACTACATAAGTGTGGAGGTCAAAAGAGAACCTACATGAGTTAGTTCTTTCTCTTCTTCCACCATGTGGGTGCCAGGAATCAAACTTAGACTTTTAGGTTGGCAGCAAGCGCCTTAACCACTGTGCCATCTTGCCAGCAGATTCCCCACCCCACAATCTGATCATAATGTGCTCCTGTTACTCTGTCAGGACAGCCACACACACCCTAGATTTAATTTTCCTTAATGCTCAGGATTCCCAATTGATACTTCCTGTCTCTCAAGACTATTCTTGTTTCTATAATTATGTCCCATTTGTCCCCTGAAAAGTTACTTTCTGGTCACTGCTGCTGGCAAGCATAAAGCGTGACCTCTGCCTCTCCCTCCTCTTTAAGCTTTAATATGCAGTTACTAAATTCCATTTAAAACCTCTTACCGGAGTCCCACTGAAGCCATTTCAGAAAAGCTCATGACCCCAGTTAATTCACCATCAATTCAGCCCACCCATATCCCTCTCCCTGCCTTTTTAACATCCACCTCGCATGGCCCGAGCTGTGTTCAGGGGGCTCTGAGGCAGCCCACACCCTACAGCTCTGCCTAAGCTCTACCCTTCCCTCTCGGGCCAGGATCCTCTAGGCTTGGTTGGAAGCTACAGTCTTGCCACAGGCAAGTTAGGCTCCTGGATTGAGACTCCAGGACTGCTGCAAACAAAACCTCAATCTTCAGGCAGTGGGGGTAGGGTGGGCAGCACAGAAGCAACTAACCCTGATAAGACAAGGTTAGTTCCTTTGTAGAAGGAAGAGGGCATGAAATATGCAAGGTGAATGTGGATATTTCCTAACACAGGGTGAGTTTTCCTAACACAGTTGAGTTTCTTTGTTTTGAGACAGGGATTCTAGTAAAGTAGCCCAGGCCGGCCTGGAGCGTGGGAGTCTCATGCCTCAGACTCCCAAGTGCTGGGACTTCAGGCACGAGCCAACATTCCCTGCTGAAATTTAAGCTAAAAACAGCTTTATAAAAATAAAATAAAATAAAATAAAATAAAATAAATCAATCAATCAATCAAACTCAAGCTCAAGGTGCCAGATCTTAAAAGGAGGGTACCAATGAGCTGCAGCCACCTTGGCCATCATCCCAACCCAGAGGTCCTTCCAGACTCCGCCAGGGGCCTCTCACCAAGGAGACCAGTACTGGCCAGCTGGGCAGGGCGTCCCTCAGAGAAGGCTAGCACAGAGCACCCTGTCTGCCCTCTGGTGTTATCAATCACTTTCACCTTCCCGCTGTAACATGGAAAAGGTACAAGCAGTGGAGAAAGGAAGGCGACAGGTCACCCAGAGGATATTTCTCAGCTGCAGAGGCCCACTTACCTCTACTTTTTCTACTACTTGTTTCCCAAAGGAGCACACTTTGGTGGAGCAGGTGACGGTCATGTTTTCAGAGCTCTCGTACTGACTGCTCACCCCATAAAAGGCCCCGGCGTCGTCTTGGATATTGCAGTTTAAGTCCGCCTGTTGGAAGGAAGTAGGGGCAGGTTATCTTCTCATCCTAGGATCACCGGTGGCAAAGAACAGAGTAAGCCATCGAGCAGCTACGCATGGGAAAGAGAGCGATGCCTTTCGACAGACTCCCCCTTGATGGGAAGCCACTTCCCTCCCAGGCAGCGCAGGGACTTGCCCCATAGCCAAGGATGAGCATCAACTCCAATCTCCACCTCCTAAGTGCTTACAGGAATGCGCTGCCATACCTGGTTCCCAGCCAGGCCTCCTGCACGCTAGGTAAGCACTCTAGCAACTGAGCCCTGCGGGGGTGCACATTTGGGAAAGTCCTCCCTTGAGGGGACCGACTACGAGTGTGCACTGACTGCCTTGCTATCGGTATTGGAACAGGACTACACCCTTGTAATGAAAACTCTACAAGTTCCTAAAATGTACAGAAAGCAGGGCATGAATCGACTGGGTACTCTGCCAATCTTGTGAGGCTTAAAAGAACAGGCCGCTGCAGCTGACTCATCACTGCCACAAATGTGCTTACCACATCCAGAGGGTTAAGACTTCCTACTCATGAGCACCCCACAAAGATGCTAAAACCACAGCTACTCACCTAACACTTTTTTTTTTTTTTTTGAGACAGGGTTTCTCTGTCTAGCCTTGGCTGTCCCTTTGTAGACCAGGCTGGCCTCAAACCCACAAGGATCCACCTGCCTCTGCCTCTTTAGTGCTGGGACTAAAGGCGTGCGCCACTGAGGCCAACATAACACATTCTCATGAATGGCCTACTATGTAAGGCTCATGCTAGACATGACAGCACCTAGCTACAACCCAATGTGGGAGACAAGTCCAGAGGAGTGGCTCTGCCGACAGGGAGTGTCACACTAAGGGATGATGGGAGGTCATAGGTTAGTTAGGACCAGCACATGCAGAGGTAATGGAGGCCTGGAGTGCTTCTTCCCAGCTCTAGTCCTCATGCATGAACTGAAGCCACCAGGAGAAACAGGCTTATAGCTGTGGACGGCTAAATACAAAGGGGAGGTTGCCTCTTGGAGAAAGGGCAGACCTGAAACTTCCCAGAGGCCGCCCTGGTCTACAAAGTGAGTTCAGGACAGCCAAGGCTACAAAAAGAAACCCTGTCTCAGAAAACCAAAAAAATAAAAATAAAAAGGAGTAAATGTAAGCCAGACATGGCAGCACATGCCTATAATTCCATCACTGAGGGGACAGAGGCAGCCTGAACCACATAGTAAGTTTCAAGCTAACTAAGGCTACACGGTAAGATCATGTCTTGGAAGGAAGGAAGGAAGGAAAGAAGGAAGGAAGGAAGGAAGGAAGGAAGGAAGGAAGGAAGGAAAGAAAGAAATCGCAACAACAAAGTGGGTAATTATGTGCTGAAAAGGGAATGTAAACCAACCTAGTCCTTTGGGGTTCTTCTGAGAGACACAGTGAAGGAAGCAAGCAGGTGTTTTAGACTGAGGCGGGGAGGGAACTCAGGAGATGAAGCATGGCTGGGAGGAGAGGCTGGGGAGCTAACCGGGCGGTAATGGAAGGAAACTGTAACAAACTGTTGACCTCGTTACTCAAAACACTCACAATAACTTGTCACATTCTGAAAAGACCAACCAATTCAGAATGGCAGCCATGGTCTGACATCAGCCAGGCTGATGACAGTGTTCCGTGTTCACCCTTCCATCCCTATGAGCCTAGGGGAAGCTGCTGTCCCTGGGGGCCACAAACCTAGATTCCTAACAGGGTGGGTTGGGTGCTCCATTTCTTTACTCCCAGTATTAGCTGGCACTCTGTATCTCTATTGGAAACATCAAACTCTAAAAGAGAGAAGGTAGGATGGAAGTGGCAGGGCCTGCCCTAACACCCTCACCATCACTAAGGCACTGCCCTTCACTTACAAATCTGTTAAAGGAAACCAATGAACGAGGTTGTACCCGAGGCTCAAGCTGCAGCTGTGGCAGGCTCAGACGCTTCCAGGTTGTTACACACTTAACTCCAGAAAGAAAACCAAAACTATAATGCACTCATGTGTGTTGCTTAAGGCTAATGACAAAGGCTATGTATATTCTAAAGCATTTAAGTGCTACGTATAAAAAAAAAACCCTCCAATTTATGATTTCCTTAATGAGGAATTAGACAAGCATCTGGGGGAGGTGCCTTTTACCAGTAGAATTACTTAGAACTGTGCACACATGATAATAATAAAAAGAAGACTTTTTGGATTTTGTTTGTTTCAAGACAGGGTTCGTTGGACTCGCTTTGTAGAACAGGCTGGCCTCGAACTCACAGAGATCTGCCTGCCTCTGCCTCCCGAGAGTGCTGGGATTAAAGGCATGTGCCACATACACCTAGATCAAGAAGACCTTTAAAACAACACAAAACAAAAAAACGGTTTTCGGCATTGTCTATCAATTTGCTACAGACAAGCAACACTCTTAGCTTAAGCCTGCACCAGATCAGGCTCGTTTCTATGTTGCCCTGGGTCATGCTCTGTGTCACTGCTGTATCGTCTGACCATCCAGACAATGCTGATCAACTTCCACTTGGAGTACATGATCTACCATCATACTGATCCTCAAAAATGAAGTTACTGGTCCGGTGTGGTGGCACAGCCCTGTAATCCCAGCTCCTCGGAGGCCAAAGCCAGAGGACTGCAGCAAGTTTGAGGCTACCTTGGTCTACAAGTCAATTCAAGGCTGGCCAGGACTACATAATTAGACCCAGTATCCCCAGGGTGAAGGGGAAAAAAGGTTATTATGGGTCTGGAGGGGCCAGGCAGTGGTGGTGCATGCCTTTACTCCTAGCACTCGGGAGGCAGATCTCCATGTGAGTTCAAGGCCAGCATTGTCTACACGGAGAGTTCCACAACAACCAAGGCTACACAGAGAAACCTTCTCTCAAAACAAAAAACAAAAACAAAACAAAAAGTCTGGTAGCAATGTTTGGCAGCTAACGGCTAAAGCATCAGTTGCTTTTCTGGAGACTTACCACTCTCTGTAACTTCAGATCTAAGGAATCTGATGCCCTGTTTTTGCCTCCTTGAGTACCAGGGTACTCATGCAGCACACCGGTAAATTCCACAAGAGTAGATCGCAGGCAAAACACCCAGACACATACATGAGCGAATGAGCGAATGAGAGAGAAGGGAAGAAAACCTGAAGGTGCCGGGACTCAAGTTTAGTTGGCAGAGTGCTCACACAACACACACGTGACCGTGGTTCAATCCCTAGCAGCTCAAAAACTGGGCACTCGGGAGGTGGAGCCAAGAATGGGAAGTTCAAGGTCATCCTCAGTTACACAGTGTGTCTGAGGTCAGTCCGAGATGTGTGTGATGCCATCTCAAACAAAGCAAAACAAACTCCAACAAGTGGCCCCGTATTCTGATTACCCTGGTGTTTTGTGACATTTTATTTGTGACGTTCAGCCATATGCTTTTGCACGGTTCACCCACCTTTGTTACTTTAGCATGGAGAGGTTCTGCATCTATCTTATTTTTCCTTTGTCTTACATACTGAGAAGGTAGCTTCAAATTGACGATGTATATATTTCAGAGTTTCGATTTTGAAAGGTTTCCCCAAGTGAGTGGCAAATACCCCATTTGCAGGCGATATCACAACTGTTTTACAAAAACTCTCCTTGCACATGAAAAACAATCATGCAGTCACCAACTGTATCACAGATGCTCTTTAGGAATGTTCTAGAAGTACTAACATGAAAGATAGTTACCCATCAGCTGATGGCACTAGAACCATTCTAGAAAGAAATGCAGTCAACTAACTCCCCGAGAGCAAGACAACATAAGAAAGCGCAAGCAACAAAGGAGACAGCTAAAATATGAGCATGGGGCTCACGGAAACTAGCTACCCGCCCTGTTGACTTCCCCACAACCAAAACCACCTAACTCCTGGGATTCTGAAGGCAAGAAAATAAAGAAAAATTATGCTGCTGTTGGGGGCGGGGAGGAGGTGTTCAAACTGTTCCTGCCGGGTTTCTACCTAACCACGAAAGTATTTTCTGAAAGCAAATAAACACAAAAATACAAGAAACAGCGAAAGGCAACCCATCCTCTTGCTGCATGCCAGACTCAAACCACAGCCTGTACCCTGGTTAGTTGAAGAGGCTGACTGTGGAGTGGGCTCTGAAAAGGGAGGGACGGGCAGCCCAAGGAGGCAGCCCTTCTGAGAGACCCACTCAGTTGCCCTAAGGATGAATGAACTTCATTCAGAGTTCAACTATTTGTCCTCCACGCAGAAACCCAGTTTCTTCAGAAGCACTGCAGAATGCAGCCAATAGTCTCATTAGCTCCTTTTCTGTCCCATGGGCTTCTTACCGCTGCTGCCACAAACTGTGGTCTTAGTCAGGGTTTCTACTGCTGCAATGGAACACCATGACTAGGAAGCAAGTTGAGGGGAAAAGGGTTTTTATTCAGCTCACATTTCTACCTTGCTTGTCATCCCCAAAGGAAATCAGGACAGGAACTCGAACAGTGAAGGAACCTAGAGGCACGAGCTGATGCAGAGGCCACGGAAGGGTGCTGCTTACTGGCTTGCTCAGCCTGCTTTGTTATAGAACCCAGGATCAGGGATGGCTCCACCCACAATGGGCTGGGCCCTGCCCCATTGATCACTAATTGAGAAAATGCCTTACAGCTGGATCTCACGGAGGCATCTCCTCAACTAAGGCAACTTCCTCTCTGATGACTCTAGCTTGTTTCAAGTTGACATAAAACCAGCCAGTACAAACTGCCACAGATTTAGAGGCTTAAAACAACATTAACTGATCTTGACTCCGGGTGGTCAGAAATCCTACTGCGTCTCACCAGGCTAAAAACCAAGATGTGAATCAGCAAGGCTGTCTCTTGTTGGGAGACTTTGGAGGAAATCTGCTTCTTAGCCTCTTTTAGCATCTAGGGACACCCAAACCCCTCCTCTGTATCTTGTTTCCATTTTTTTTTTTAATTTAAGTTTAATTTATGTGTGTTGGTGTGAGGGTGTCAGATCTTGGAGTTACAGACAGTTGTGAGCTGCCATGTGGGTGCTGGGAATTGAACCCGGGTCCTTTGGAAGAGCAGGCTCTTAACCACTGAGCCATCTCTCCAGCCCCCTTGTTTACATTTCTTATCTCTCTGGGTCTGAGTCCCTTCTCCATCTCTCCTTCCCCATCATTACTCTGGAATCAGTTGGAAAGTGTAAGCTATCCTTCCACATGAACCTTAGCCCCACTGTGCCTCGCTGGGCAGCATGGCACAGCCACAGACCTCACAGATACAAGCATGGCACTCCCCGGGGCATCAGGACTGCCTAGCACAAGTGCTGACAAGCCAGATCCATTAAGAGCTCTCTGGCCTACCATTCTCATTGGGCAGGGTCAAGGACCTGGCTAAGGGAATGCCTTTCAGGAAGATGCTCCTAGGGAAGTAGGTTCACTCCAAGCCATACTAAAGAGAAAGGAGTGATAATTAGTGCTTTAATGAGACAATATGGACTGGGACCACAACTATAGGGCTCCATAAGCCTGCCCCCTTTCCTGAATTACTCAGAAAAAGCTTAATCTTTCTTTCTCTTTTTTCTTCTTCTGTTCTAAGCATGCCTCCTTGGGTACCCTGGTCTTCCTTTCTTCCATATGCTTTCTGCAAAAGCCACTCACAAGCCACGAGGTTACCTCTCCGCCAGCCGCGTGACTGACTTTGGGTTAATTCAAACGGCTCGCCTCTCTCCTCTCCATTCCCAGCTCCGAGCAGTGCTGAGATTCGCAGTTTATTAATGAGAAGAAGAACTCCAAGAGGGGACCCCGATTTACCCTTGGACTCAAACTGCAAGTCTAATTTTCCTTAAGCCTCCCCCTGGTGTTAGATTCCCTCTCTCTAGTCCAGATAGTCTGGACGCTGCTTCACCTGTCATGGCCTCGTCTCTGACATCTGAACAATGGCACGGACAGCAGGGCCTCATATTTCCCTTCTTTACCAGTGGAGATAACATCAACCACAGCTGCTGTGGTGGCGTGAGGAACTGGCGCAGACCAATGCACCTGCAAGCTGCGCATGTGCAACGGCGGCTGGTAAGAAGCACCACCATTACTCCTTCTAACTCCACAAGTGAAACAGTGACCAGGACAGAGCCTCAAGGCCCCAAGCTTAGCTTCATCCTGTGAATGGCAGGCTGGCTTGTCTCAGATGAGCAAAGCAGGATGCTTTTCTGACTTGCGAGTCTCATGACAAATCTGACACATGAGGTGTAACTACTCAGACAGGTACAAACCCACCACTCTGCACACAGGCAAGGATAGAGATGACAGAATTCCCTCTGGAAACAAACAAACAAACAAACAGAGGTGGGGTGGAGAGAGGGAGAGGGAGAGAAAGACTGATTTGCAGGCAAGCTCTGGAAAGCAGGGTGGGGGCAAAGGCACTTTAATCCCAGAACTCAGGGAGGCAGAGGAGATGGATCTCTGTGAGTTCAAGGCCAGCCAGCCTGGTTACAAAGTGAGTGCAGGGCAGCCAAGGCTACACAGAGAAACCCTGTCTTGGGGGTGGGGTGTGGTGGGGTGTGGTGGGGTGGGGTGGGGGAAAGGAAGCTGGAGAGATGGCTCAGCAGTTAAGAGTACTGGCCACTCTTCCAGAGGTCCTGAGTTCGAGTCCCAGTACCCACATGGTGGCTCACCGCCATCTATAATGTGATCTGATGCCTTCTTCTGGCCTGCAGGTGTATGTGTTGATATTACACTCACATATATAAAATAAATAAATACATCTTTTTTTAAAAAAGCCAAAATACAAAAAGACCACCAAAAAGTACCCCTGAGGCTGGGGATGTGACCCAGTTGGGACAGTGCCTGACTACTATGCATGGGGATTTGGGTTCAATCATCAGCACTCATAAACCAGGCACGCTGGCACATGTCTGTAATCTACACACGAGACACAGACACGAGGATCCGGAGTTCAAGGCTGGCCTTTGCTACATGAGTCTCATTAAGGCATGGTTTCTCGTCATGGTCCTCTTATTTAATAGGCCTACTTATTCAAGGCTGTTGTTGGATTTCATGGTGCGTGCATGCGTGTTTGTGTGTGTGCGCGGCTTTTGGGTAAGCATTAAGATGCAATTACAAGAAAGAGAGAAAGAAAGAAAGAAAGAAAGAAAGAAAGAAAGAAAGAAAGAAAGAAAGAGCCTAGTCCATGTGTGTGGGATCCAGACCCTGAAGAAAGGACAGGACCAAGAACAGAGCAACTGTCCCTGCAAAGCCCCTCTGGAGAGCTGGCTGCAGGGGAAGGGGCAGCAGGAGATGACGGCCCATGCTGCCAATGAAGGCTGGGAGCTGGCAGCCCCCAGAGCAAAGATGCTTGGCTGTGTTGCAGGTTGATGAGGCAAAGCTTGCTGTAGGGGTGGGAGAGAAGCCGTAGGTAAGGACATGGAGACACAGGAGCAGCTGTGGATGGGGCACTCCCTTCCTACTGATCTCCTTTCAGTCTTCAGTGTGCAGAATGGCTGGGCAGGAATTACACAGTTGCAAGAAAACCATCCAGGACAGCCCTTGACAAGAGCCAGCGGTAACAGACGCTGATGCGCTGATGGATGGGCTGTTTTCAAACCACCACTTTGAATCTCTCCTCTGCATCCTCTCTGAGCCGTGATCAAAGGACCAAGATTTCAAATTGTGAAACAATTTCTCCCAATGGCAGCATCTGGCTGCTTGGCAGGCGGCACCGGGAGCTGGGCCGTGCTGTGGGCGGCTGTCCAGGCCTGCCACATGGTGAGGCTAGGCCAGGCAAGGCACGCCTTGCTGGCTTTGCAGCTGCTCCCACAGGCGCCAAAGGACAATTGCTTTGCACAGGGCGAAAGGGCCCTGAGAGACTGGGCCTGGCTGGGGCTGGGGCTGGGGCTGGGGGGTGGGTGGGGGGGTTGGGAGTAGGTCTGGAGAAAGCTGGCAACCCCAGAGCCCTCCCAGCCTGCTTCATTTGCATGCATCTGCACCTTGGCCCAGACCCCTGAAGTGATGCTGGACACCTCTCCAGTTAGTTAGACAGCCTGCCTCAGCGGACCAGGAAGGAGCTGAGGGCAGGGCAGTGCAGGCCCATTCACCAGGGCCATTGTGCCCATGGCCAACACAAGTGAAGCAGAGGCCACTCTCTGGCCACAGCTGTTTTAAATAAGAATAACAGGAATAAACTCCGCCAGCTCAGCTCTTCAAGTTACTTCCCGCTAATTATGGCATATATTTACATCCACAAAATAGACGATTTTTAAAACCACCACCAGGGTTCCTTTATTGTGCAGATTGCACACCCCTATTTGAATTTCATAAACATTTAGTACTTCAAAGAATCTTAAAAGCTTGCTCTAATTACAATAAGCCTGGTTTGAAAAGGCTGTCTGTTTGCATTGCAAATGTCCCACCAATACCAGCATTCATTTACAAAAATGCAATTAATATCAGCCACACAACTCCAGGTAAGGACCACAGCAGACTAGAGACTGGGGCTGCTCAGGCCAGTGCCTTCCAACTGAGTCAGGCAATGAGCTCTGAGTGCCCAGGGAGGGCAGCTGAACCCCGGTTCATCAGGTGTGCTGTTTTCCCAGGAAATGGGACTGTTTTCTGAACTCGAGTTTCCACACATGAAATGTCTTTCTTAAATAAACAACAACCACCAGGCAACCAACCACACACAGTGAAGTCACAATTATATGTGAATATGCTACAGGCCACCCGGGGAAATCCATATGGCAGGTAAGCATCACACAGTACTTTGGTCCTCAAAGTGTTCCAACAATCTCATGGATACTTGCGCTGGAATTCAACTTTAACTGGGAAGCCTTCAGCCTTAGTTATTAACCCAGTAATGCTATTAATGCTAATGAGTCATCTTTACTTAAAAGAACAAACATTAAAACTTACCTTCAAATTCTGACTGCTATAAGAAAACGTTATAAGCCACTGGGGTGGGGGTGTACTGCACAGCTGTGGAGTGGGGATACACATTTACACACAATCGTGGTTTTTGTTTTTGTTTTTGTAGTAAAAACACTGTACCTATGCACCATCCTCAAAGACCTGGCTGAGAGCTAACTGGGCCAAAATTTGTCTCACAGTTTAGACTGTATCCCTGTGTCTGCTTGAACTACTTGTAACTAACTTGTATTCCTTTCAAGAGATTTTAATCTTTATCATTTTTTAACTGTGTATCTGTGTGCCTGTGTACACGAGTGCAGGTGTCCTGGGAAGCCAGAGGTGTCTGACTCCAAGGAGCTGGAGTTACAGGTGGTTGTGCACCACCCCGTTTGAGTGCTGGCATCTGACCTCTGGTCCTCTGGGAAAGCAGCATGTAACTGTTAACGGACCAAGCCTTCTCTCTAGGGAGACAGGGCCGATAATGGATCTCCCTCAACACCACAACAGATTGGAGGGTTCCTCTGTGACTGAGAGTGTAAACTCAGTGGGTGAGTGCCTGCTTAGCTTACACAAGGCTTTGGAACTACAAACAAGAACAAAAACCAAAACAAGTGTGGGAAGGGCAGTGTCACTGTGTGTCCCTTCCCAGCACCCCCCGCCCCCATCCCATTCTGTTCAGTGGCAGCTCTCCTAGGACAGCAGCAATGTTTAAACAGCCACACACAGGAACGGCTGCAACCCGTCCCTGCCCTGCGTTTTGCCAGCAAACACTAAGCCCAGTGACCCAGGAGAGAAAACTGTTGAAGACTGGCCCAGTGTGGTCAAGGCAACTCCCAAAGGAAGAGATCCTGTGTGGATTCTCCAGGCTAGACCATGCCAGATAACCTTTTCTCAGGCTCATAAAATTCTCTCCTATCTGTGGAATTAGTAAATTAACCTGGCCTTTCTAATTCCTTTTTAAAAGTGGTTATGCAGGCTTGGTGATGCACAGCTTTCATCCAAGCCCTTGGGAGGCAGGGGAAGGCAGATCTTTGTGAGTTCAAGGCCAGCCTGATCCACACAGTGGACAGCCAAGGTTACATGTGTAGCCAAGGCTACACAGAGAAACCCTGTCTCAGGAAAAACAAAACCAACAACAACAACAACAACAACAACAACAACAACAACAACAAAGAAAGCCAAAAATCAAAACAAAACCACAATATAGGGAAGGCAAGCCAGGCATAGTGACACACACGTTTAATCCCAGCACTCAGGAGGCAGAGGCAATCAGATTTCTATGAGTTCGAGGCCAGCATGGTCTGCAAAGTGAGTCCAGGACAGCCAGGGCTCTGTTACACAGAGAAACCCTGGCTCGGGAAAAGAAAGAAAGAGAAGGAAGGGGTGGGGAGTGGGGGTAAAGGGACTGCAATTTCAGGGATTTGGCATCTCCACACAGACATACCTGCAGGTAAACCGCCAATCACATAAAATAAAAATAAATCATTAAAAAAAGAATGTAGAGTAATAAATATCTTAGTTTCTAACTAAGATATATATATGTAATATATAGTTACATATAACTATATACTAACTACTTATAATGATTCAGAAGGAAAACAAATTAAGTGCACATTAGAAAACTTTATGCCTAGTGCAAAGATGTATATCTGTACAGCTACAAGTTTTTTAAAAAGATCTATTGCATTTTAGAGTGAGCATGATGACTCACGCCTTTAATCCCTGCACTTGAGAGGCAGAGGCAGGGGCCTACACAGTGAGTTCCAGACCAGCTAGCCAGGTAATACCTCCCTCTCAAAAAGAGAAAAGATTTTATTTTTATGTGTGTATATGCATATGCATGCAGATTTGTGTGTGTGTGTGTGTGTGTGTGTGTGTGTGTGTGTGTGTGTGTGTGTGTGCGCGCGCGCACACATTCACACCCATGCACGTGCTCTCCTAGGCCAGAATGGGGTGTCAGATGCCCTGGTGCTCGAGTTACAAAAGGTTGTGAGCCACCTGCTGTAGGTGCTGGGACTTAAACCCTGGTCCTCTGTAAGAGCAGCAGTTTCTCTTAGCAGCTGAGCCATCTCTCCAGCCCCCAGCTACAATGTTTCATTACTTCCTCGTTGTCATGCTAAACCTTATTATGAATACTTTGGAGCAGTGAGGTAAAAACAGACAGCTTTCTTTACAATCGTTTTTTCTAATCTTGACACTCCTGAGCCCTGTCAGGACTAAAAGTAGGAATCTGAGATCCTTTCAGAGATACTAGCCTCACCTGCATTCCTTAAAAATCACCTCATTTGGCTTCACTGCTGCCCAGCCCAGCCAGCACCTCCTAAGCTCTGCGTACGTCTACCACTGGCTCTGTTTGTGGGTCTGTGAAATGGCAGCACAGGTATTTTTCGCCCCATAGGAAACACCTTGGGTTGTCCTGCCTCACTGAACACTCTGAAAATGGAATTTCAACAGCAATCAAATGAGCAAATCAAGAGTCCTCCTGATTTGAGAAAGAGGCAAAAGAGAGACCGGCTGGGCACCGGGTCTCTGCTGTAATTTACCGAATTCGCACTAAGAAGAAAATCTGCTGAATGAATTGCTATATAAAGGCGGCTTCAAAGGGAGCATTAAACCTTCTGAAGCATCGTCCATGGCACGCACCTGCTGATACCCAAGGATGCAGATGCTAAGAGCGCAACTCATCCTCACCAAGTCATTACAGAAGCCAGGGAGACTGCAAACTGCGGCCTGATTGAAACCGCCTCCTCTGCTGGGCTCTAGCAGCTCTGAACAAATTTCCTCGGGAAGGTCAAGGACTCCCAACAGTGGTGCTGAACGGGCCACCTTTCCTATCATATTCATGGAAGTGCTCAGTTTTAATCCTGTATATCTGAATAGAACAGATAAGTACCTGGGCTCAGAGAGCAGCTCTCTAAGTCTGCACACCATGAGGCACACACCTGCAATCTAGGCCTCCTTATGAGGAGATGTTATCAGGAGAGTCATGACCCAAGGGGCTCCTCAGGGAGGCAGCTCAGACAGTGGGGAAAGAGGCAATTTTGGAAGCAAAGCCAAAAAAAAAAAAAAAAAAAAAAAAACACCCAAATCTGTTCAAGCGCCTTCTACATCAATTCACACTCAAACAAAATGTTAATTATAAGAAATCTTATCAGTAAAACTCACTGCTGTTTAATTTAAATGTATTGAAAGTGGTTTCCTCTAATTATCTCATACTTTCTTATTAACTTGGATGAACAACCTCATTTCCTGTCTTTAACAATGTGAGTGTCAAAAAACAAACAAAACAAAACAAAACAGGCAACAACAATAAACCAATATGACTGTCCTACTTGACTCAAGGACCATTCTTAGGCTTAAAACACAGCTTTTGTTTTTCATAGTTCACACCTATTTTCTGTACTCTACATAGTTTTTACCTTATCTTACAATAGCCTAAAAAAAAAAAAAAAAGCCCTACAAATATGCTAATATACATCTTTTAAGATTTAAGCATACAAGCATACAGAGATAGATAGATAGACGTTTTTGTTTTTTGAGACAGTTTTTCCCCCTCCTGTGTAACCCTACCTGTCCTGGAACTCTCACTGTAGACCAGGCTGGTCTTGAACTCAGAGATCCACCTGTCTCTGCTTCGCCACCAGTCCCGGCTAAGCATATGTGTATGTATTTTTTAAGGTAGTAAGAGGGGTTCCCAGTGTGGTGGGCACACCTTTAATCCCAGCACTCCGGGCAGAGGTAGTCCAATCTCTGTGGGTTTGAAGCCGGCCTGGGTTACCAAGTGTAAACCAGCCTCAAAAGGTCAGCCTGGTCTACAAAGCAAGTCCAGGACAGCCAAGGCTACACCACAGGAAAACCCTGTCTCAGAAAAACAAAAAAACCTGCCTCAAAAAAAGGGGGAGGGCGTGGTGGGGTGGAAGCGCACTGCTTTACATTTGTAATAGGTTATTTAGTGATTACATTGATTTTCCTTCTGTGTGCACTGTGTCCAGGAGCCCAATGGACAAGCTCTGGTGTGGTCCCTGAACACGTAATTACTGTATTTATATTCTATATGCTTATTTATTTATTGTGTGAGTCCATCATACATGAATGACCAGAAAACAACTTTTGAGAGTCAATTCTTTCACCTTTCCACTGCATGAGTCTCTGGGATTGAATTCAGACCATCAAGCTTGGCAGTTTACACCCACTGAGCCATCCAGCAGGCCTCACCTGCTGCCATGGGACAAGGTGTCTCCCTGCCTGAATGCTCCCTAAACAGCGCTGCCCAGGAACCCCCTGTATCTGCCTCCCTGACACTGGAATTACAAGTGCATGCCACCACACGTGGCTCTCTATACGGGACCTGGACATCACACTTGCCTCCTCCACCACATTAAAATCCAGTGTCCCCAGCACAGTTCTGACTGTTACTGTGGCTACCATCAGAAATCCTTTAAGTGCTGGGCACCTGCCAAGTTTACTGAAATGGGGACAAAATCCCCAAAATTCTAGTTTTCCTTTACAAACTTAAATTTTATCTTTGGCAACATGTAACGTCTGTAGTCTTCCATGCTGGGATGGGCTCACTGTGTCCACCACCATCATGTGGTCCAGGTCCCAAGTGTGTTCAAATGCACACAGGACTTGTTGGATTGGCTTGTGCTTTCTTTTCTTTTCTTTTTTCTTTTTTTTTTTTTTGGTTTTTTGAGACAGGGTTTCTCTGTGTAGCCTTGGCCATCCTGGACTCACTTTGTAGACCAGGCTGGCCTCGAACTCACAACGATCCGCCTGCCTCTGCCTCCCGAGTGCTGGGATTGAAGGCGTGTGCCACCACGCCCGGCTCGGCTTATGCTTTCTAAAATGACAGGTGCATTGTGGGAGCGGAGCCTTGGCCTCGGGTCCTACTGTATCAGTCCTTTCTCACCGCTGTGGTTACAACACCCGACTGACTATCATCAGCAGGGTCCAGATCAAGGCACGTCACTCCTCAGTATTCTATCAGGCACAGTTTGAATCTTATCAGTCCATTAGAGGCTACTGAGGAAGGGCTGGCAGTGGAGCTCTGTGGGTGTAGAGGGCATGCTTAGCGCAGCATGCATGGAGCCCTGAGGTGCATCTTCAGCACCCCAGACAGGCAGGTGTGGGATCACATACCTACAATTCTAGCACTCAGAGGCAAAGGCAGAAGGGCCAGAAGTTATCACTGGCTACATAGCAAGTTCAAGACCAGGCTGGGATACGAAAGGACTTGTTGCACGGAAGCAGACAAGCAAGCAGGATTCTGAGGAAGCCAGTAGGTGCTCATCTTATAATGAATCCCTGAACACCCACATCCTTACAAACAGCCCCCAGCTTAGAGAAGTCGCTCATGCAGCTTTCTCAAGCTGCTCTGTTTCAATATGGCCACATCTGTCTACACCTCAACACTGATGGCTCCACGGAAGGATGGAAAAGCTGACTAGATTTAATGTGCAAATTCCTCCAAGGGATTTTCTTCCTTTAATCCATCCATTTGTTCCCACATTGGCTAGGTTTTTTTTCCCCTCCTCTAGGACACATGCTTGGTGTCAAAAAATATGGACTGCCTCAGGGTGACAAGCCCTGTGTCACATGGGAGCTAAGCTGCCTGGACAGAGGGAGGTCTACTGAGGTTGACAGATCTGATTTCAAGTTCCAGGTCCCCGGCCTCAAGCAGCTTGTCCTTTTGTCGTTCCCTAGCTGGATATCAGACAAATTCCACTTACCACATGAAATCCATGTAAAGCACTTAGCCCACTCCCAGCACACAGCAGGTGCTCAATAAACGGAAGCCACTCTGTGAATAAGGTCCCCTGGGGGCGGTCAGAGTCCAGTGGGGAGCTGCACACGCAGCCCAGTAATTATGACCCAGCATGAGAACTGATTAACCACAAAATGAAACAGGAGTAAAAGGGGGGCTGGGGGGTAACTAATGTCCTGCTTCAGTGAGGGAGGAGCTGGCTTGGTGACAGAAGAGGGAAAGAGGCTGGATTCTGGATCGGGATGAGGATGTGTAGGTACACAGAAGGGACACGGAGGCCCTAAGGGGCCTACACAAGCCAGCAGGAAAGCACCTCAGGAGAGGACACTGAGGGCCTTGAATGACGCATTAAAGGACATAAACACCTGACACGTCTTCTCTGGGCACTCGGGCTCTCTCAGTGCTAGCTAGCGCTTTGTCTTCTGTGCTTGGCCCCCGGCACCCACACATCCTACCTATGCCGGTACAGCCTGGTCAGCAAAGGGGCGAAGGGACACAGAGCTTCTGCAGATGCTAACATCCGCAAGTCCAAGCACTGAGGATTTCTTTCTTTCTTTCCCTCTCTCTCTCTCTTTTTTTTTTTGGTGTGTACAGGCCGGAGGACATCCTCAAGGGTGGTTCGTCAGGTGTCAAATCCACCTTGGCTACTTTGGCTGGCCAGGGAAGCATGGAGACCCTCTTGTCTGTGCCTCCACAGCACTGGGGTGACAGACGCGTGTGCGCTTCTTGACGAGTGTGGGAAATCACACTCAGATCCTTGTGCTGGACTGGCCAGCATTTCCTAACTGAGCCATCTCCCCAGCCCAGGAAAGACGCCATCACTGCAAATCACTGTATAACCTCCCTGATATTTAGAAAACCTTCAAGCACACAACTCTACCTCCTCCTGACTCCAGGTCCTGGCTCCCTCGGAAGTCACAGGTCACTTGGCTTAATGAGGTGAAAAGCAGCAAGAAGGAGCAGTGGCTCAAGTTCTGCACTGCAGCTCCATCACCTGTGAGTCATCACATAAGCCAACCCGCGACCCACCCAACCCTGTCAGTGTGAAACCACAGCCGCGCCTCGCTCACAGGAAACCAGGGAAGTCACAGCCATCGACTACTCACCCAGAATTTTACGAGGAAGAAGGCGTTTTGAGGACCCTTCCCAAACAGCTCCTTCAGGCCACCTTTCTTTTCGGGAAATTTGTCATATATCTGACGGATGTCCACGGATTCGAGCAACGGGTCACTGTAAGAATGGTTGGCATGCCCGATGTGCACGAAGAGGTGTTTGTTGTACTGCAAGAAATCATCGGAGACATTCCCATTAGAAACTTATTTATGGGGAAAAAAAACACCACAAGTTTTTCATGGAATGGGGACCTGTGTGAACTGAGAACGAGCAGGAAGCTTGGAGAAAAAAAAAACCGTTAGAACACCGAGGAAAACGACCCTTGTCCCCAGGCAAGGTCACATACTTTCCCAAATGCCTAAGGAAAGCCTCTCAGAGTGTTAACTACTAAACCAAGAAATAATTCTATTATCCGGCTTCATCTGGCGCACTCTTTGCAGCTCCTTATCACAGAATAAACCTTCTATGGCTACAACATTACCCATAATGCGCCTCTAACGCCAGCTTTCCAAAAGTAGGGGCGTGGGCAAGGCAGTCTGGTTGACGGCACCCCCTTCCTTCCAGGAGAGTAGGCTGAACCTCTGGGCCACCAGCCACCTTAGGGACACATGTAAAACTTGTGTGAAGGGCTGACCAACACAGCTGAGTGCAGAGTTAGGGCTGCAAGGGAAGAATCTCCAAGACAAACAGGGATAGTGAGAAAAAAAACTGGAAATAAGGAAAGACATTTACTCTCAAAACTCCTTCTTTCCTTGCTTCTTTATAGAACCTTATTTGGTTTGTCTATTAGTTTTTGAAATGGAGGTCTTACTATGCAGCCCAGGCTAGCCCACAGTTTGACATGTAGACCAGGCTGAACACACATAAATCCACCTGCCTCTGCCTCTAAGTACTGGGATGAAACGTGTTGTCACCACACCTGGCTTAAGACCTTGTATAGGGTACACAAAGGAGTGTGCGCTAACCCTCGGCAACTATTTAAACATCATCAATGCCTGGACCCCACTCTCACTAAACTAGAATCTCTGGGAACTTATGACAAGCGCAGGTCATTTTAAAAGTTCTTTGATGAGATCCAATGTTTAGCTTGAGCATGAAGCTACTGTCTAGAAACTCGGTATCAGACACCTAAGGCCTGCATTTCCCACCCAGTGGCATGGCCCAGAGTGTCCCCAAGAGCAGGGGCTTTACCAGGAGAACTCAAGACATCACAAGCAACACTGCACCTCCACTTCTTCACACAGCACGGCCACCCTCCCCGCCCTCCCCCCACCAACAAGGTTTAAGCCGATTTTACCAAGTCTGACCCTGAGTTGGACTATCACAGCAGTAGACAAACTTGACAAACTCTCTACAAGTTGCCCCCAGTGGTTCACAATGTATGGTTCAGACAAAACCCCATGTCCGAGGGATGCGACCTGTGGCAGTGGCCTGGCCTCCTTAGTGTCCAAAGTGGCAGCAATGGTGGAATGACTCTCACAGGGTTGTCAGAGGGCTTAAAGGACACGGCACTTCAGAGCTTGTCACAGATCCTAGAGCCATCGGAACGCAAGCACTGGAATGCTAGCTGCTGTCACTTTTAAATGAAATAAGATTCACAGTGAATACTTGCACATTTAAAGTACTACCATAAAGGAACATAAAGGAAGCATTCTGGGGCTATGAACTCCAGGGAGAGCTGGCTGCTATCCAACTGAAGAACTAACTCTGGCCACGACGCTGACAAGGACAACGGGCATCTCATCTGATGCCAGCATCCCATGCATGCAGACTGTGACTAGATGTGTCTTTAGTCTTTAGTATGGCCAAACCCGCTTAGGCTACTCCTGAGCCATACCTTTCTCAGAGCTTCCGAGATTAGTGGATTGCCGGTGAGATGAAAATAAGACCCTATAGAAAGAACTCTTACATACACCCAGCACAGGAACCAGATCCGGGCAGCTTTGAGGTCAAACTGAGAACTGATAGGCCTCTATAGAAGAAGAAGAGTGGAGCCAGGCGTGGTGGCGCACGCCTTTAATCCCAGCACTCGGGAGGCAGAGGCAGGCGGATCGCTGTGAGTTCGAGGCCAGCCTGGTCTACAAAGTGAGTCCAGGATGGCCAAGGCTACACAGAGAAACCCTGTCTCGAAAAACCAAAGAAAGAAAAAAAGAAAGAAAGAAAAGAAAAAGAAAAAGAAGAGTGAGCCTATGCCTAAAGGCCTACGAAAGGTTCAAGGCAAAGCCCCTGTGCTAGGAAGATGAAGTCATGGGAAGAACACAAGGCCATCACACTGGCTTTTCATTTTTACTTATTTTTATGTGTATGGGTGTTTCCTTGCGTGTATGTCTATGTGCCACATGTGTGCCTGGTGCCCACAGAGGCCAAAACAGGAGATCAGGGCCCATGGAACTGAAGTCACTACAGATGGTTTTAAGCTGTCATGTGGGTGCTGGGAACCAAACCCAGGTCCTCAGCAGGAGCAGCGGAGGTGCTTATCCTCTGAGCCGTCTCCCCACACTCAAGACCATCTTCTCAGTGAAAAGAAAACAAAGGCAAGAGGAAGTTATGAGGTAGAGTGAAGGTTAAGGAAGCGCTAGTCTCGAGCTTGCAGCTAGCTCCCTAGCCCCCCAAGTCAGACAGGTCCCATTTCTGCCACGTGTAGGCAAGGAGTCATGGAAGAGAGCAGGGTCCTGGGGACGCAGGAACTGAATGCAGATGTCCCGCTCGAGCTCCCAGCTCTGGTCTCACCCTGGGCCAGAGGCTAGGGAAACTTGACGTCTTCTTGCTCTTGGCACCAAGATGTCCCCTTGTCAAGAGATCGGGTGAATTTCACCACACTCCAATGGAGGCTAAGAAGGGTCGCCATGCTGCAAAACCCTGTCCTTTGAGCCCAAATGCCATCACTGTCTTCTTGAGAGCAGCTGAGATTGCCTCCTGGACACCTTCAAGGTCCAGCCTGTTGAGGCTCCCTCAGGAAAGAGGGAGTGTGAAGACCATCAGAATCCTTCCTACTCAGTATGTAACTTTCCCTGACTGTACAATGCTTTGGTGGTGGGTTGTCTCAGGAACCCCCAAGAGTAGACAGAATGTGGAAGGCTAATTGAAGGGGGAACCCAGTTTATGCAGCTATGGGACAGTTGCCATTGATACTACGGAAAGCCTCCTTCTTTCTTTCTTTCTTTTTTTTTTTTTTTTCTTCTTTCTTTTCTTTCTTTCACAGGCAGGAGGCTGGAGTAATAGACTACCACCACTGCACTGTAAGCAACTTTCACTCATGCTCTGTGAGTGAGCCAGTGGACTGATTCACTGCTTCCCAAGTCGGACCTGAATGGAATCTTTACTTGCTTTCTGCTTTTTCTTTTTTTTTTTTTTGGCTCTTTGAGACAGGGTTTCTCTGTGTAGACTTGGCTGTCCTGGACTCGCTTTGTAGACCAGGCTGGCCTCGAACTCACAGCAATCCGCCTGCCTCTGCCTCCCGAGTGCTGGGATTAAAGGCATCCACCACCATGCCCAGCTACTTTGTTGATGCCTAATTTGGGGTCAGGAGAGGTTTGTTTTCATCTCCCCAAGACAGGTTCATACAACAAACTGAAAACCATGGTGCCGACTAAACACAAAGGAGGAGGCCTCTGAGCTCCCTGTGCACCCTGGCAGTGTGGAGCCTGCATGACAGAGACCTCCAAGATGCGAGGTGGCTATTATAGGCAGATGGCACTTGCAATAAAGCCTGCCAGACACAGAGCAGTCAATAAACTAGCTGTTAAGATCACAAATGGTCTGGGTCATGGATATTCACTCCATCCTGAGGTAGAAAAAAAAAAAATCCACCCCTCAAGAACTAGAAGCAAGTAGAAAAAGCTATGTAGCAGGCTGGGTTAAATGCTGGAGCAGGACCCTTACAGCCAGCTGTGCAGGGGGAGCCAAAGCTCTTGCCTGTGCAGAAGGAAGGACCAGGTCTTGTGTCCCCAGGCTGTTGTGAGACACACTTTTCTTACGTATGAGCTCAAGTCATCCTTGCTGCAGTGGGCTTTATCTTTTCCTTACAGAGGACAAAGCAGGAGGTCAGGATTACACATGGTTGCTTTTTAATTATCTATTTACTGGTATTTTATTTTATGTGCACTGGCATTTTGCCTATGTGTAGTTCTTTGAAAGGGTGTCAAATATTGGAGTTACAGACAGTTGTGAGCTCCCAAGTGGGTGCTGGGAATCGAACCTGGGTCCTCTGGAAAAGCAGTTAATGCTCTTAACCACTGAGCCATCTCTCCAGCGCCCCCCCCCCCCCCACCGGGGATACACATTGTTGGCCGAGGCCACACATTTGGGAAATAGGTCTGAAGGTAAGAATAAAATTTGGGCCTGTGGGAGCCAGGCTTCGCTCTGCACAGACACCACCACGATCTCCCAGAGCAACCACCTGTGCCCTTCCAAATGTGCAGTCAACTGCTCCTGAGTGCTGCACTGAAGAGAAGAGCTGAACAGCCCTTCCCCAAGTCCGTGAAATTAAATTAGAATTCTAGATCAACTCACAAGAGCAGTGGACTGAGCCTTCAAAGGGCTCTATTTTGAGGATGTGACCTCTGTGCCTGAGGGCCTGAAAGGGACAGACAGAGAAGCTGGAACTGTGTCTCCAATACTGCGGACTTGAAACCAAACCCTGGCCAGGGGTGTCTGCAGGCCTGATTGCTGCCAAAGAGTGACTTTGTTTCTAAGAATACAAAGGACCGAAGAAGGTGTCCTGGAGACCACAGCACGGAACAAACAGACCATGCTCTTCCCCTCAACTCAACCTGGGTAGCTCGGGAGTCCCTCTGGCCGCAAATCCAAAGGGCGAAAGGAAGAAAGCCTGACGTGGTCCTGTGTAAATGAAACAAAAACTCTCAAGACCACTGGGTGAGGTCGCAACTCTCCGCCTTCGCCCACTTTCCTGGTAAGGCAATGGGATAGGATGGAGGCTTCCAAACCATCTCTCTCTCTCTCTCTCTCTCTCTCTCTCTCTCTCTCTCTCTCTCTTCCCCCAAGAAATCCAAGAGGAGGGGCTCTCTCCCCAAAAGTGCCATACACACCCAAAAAGGTGGCAGGAAAACCCTTTCAAAAGGAAGCAGCTGGCAACAAGTGGCCCGTGCCAAGGCCTAGGACGCCAAGTCTTCAAAGCCCGACCTGCTCAGTTGAAAACAGTCATGTGTAAACACGGCAAATGGGCCGCACAGGAGAAGACACTATGCAAGCCTGAGTTAAAACACTGTGACCTATGTAAAGGGTTAAAATAGAGAACTAACTCCACAGAGCTGCCCTCTGACCTCTACACGTGTGCCACGGCCCATGACCAACAATACGCACAAACCATAAATATAAATAATCCAAAGAAAAAAATTAAGAATAAAGTTTCCTAGGCACTTAACAGCTCTAAAGAGTCCCCCAAATGCCAAGGGCAACAACAGAAATGGTACCCATTATGTATCTTCTCTGCGGATTTCAGTGGAAGGACCAACACGCCTACCACCTCCCACCCACCAGGCACTGAGCTAGGAACACTCAATCCATAAACAAACACTACAGGCTGCTTTTCCTCAGAGACTCTGCAAAAACAGAGACCCTACAGGGCAGCTCACAGTTATCACTAACTCCGGCTCCAGGCATCTGGGCTCTGAAAGGCTCTTCCGGCTCCCACACGTACCACACCTACCAAACACTTGTACAGGTAACATAAAAATAAATAAATCTAAAAACAAAACAACAAGAGACCCCCACATGTCTTCTGTGAGTCATAGTGTTTTGTTTTATTAACAAGAAGTGTGTGTGCAGAATCCAAAAATATGCATCAGGTTACCTATTTCCATGAGATAAAGTCCACATTCAAATGCAGGAGGCTTCCTTGATGTTTTTAGTAGCTACAGGATACATTTCTAACAATCGAAAGAGAAAGGGCCCATCCCAACAGGACCTGGCCAGCAATGGTCAATCAGGAGGTGGGCTATGGACTCCTGGTGAGGTGGTAGGAAGAAAAATGAGCCTGGGAGATTTCCCTATCAGAACATCCAGAGAAAGTTCTAGAGCTGTACTAGAAATGGGGTGCTGTGTGCATGCAGAACCCCTAGAAAGATATACACTTGTGTAGATAGAAAAATAAAAACCCAAACGGATGAAGGATAGAAGCAATCACACTGGGGAACACTTTATAAAAAAGAGGACAGACTTAACAGGTCACACTGTTGTATGAAAAAATAAATAAATAAAGCAACCAGTTTGTAATGTAAAGGCTAAATTTAGTACATGCTAAACAGAGAGAGCTAAATCCTGTTCTCCCATAGTAAGAAGTCAATGAGTGTTTCCCAAAAAACATGACCAGAGCCAAGAGAAAAAGCCCTGGCCTTTGAGAGTCTGAAGACCGGAGGTCCATCACACAGCGAAAGGAAAGAACTGGCTACATGTCAACACGGACACACTCACACGGAGAGACGCACACAGACACAGAGTGATAATAAGTTATAGCTAAAAAAAAATCAAAGACAAAACCAAAACAAAATCATCAAGAAGTTGTTGCAAGGGCTATACAGAGCTGTCACTAAGGGACATACAGGGTGGCAAGTGGCTGATTTCCTTATGGGCCATGAAGTTCAGTTTGCCTTAGCTTAAATAAGTAGTCCATGAAAAACTACCAAGGAACATGATGGGGGGTAAGGAATGAGGGCGAAGCAGAGAAAAAAAAAAAAAAAGAAAACAAAAGTGCAAGTTTCAGGATGTCCACTAGGCAATGACTACAAGCTCCCCGGGCTGAGGAAGTGGGCTGCACAGGAGTCGGGACGACTGTGCGCGTGTGGGACTCCCAGAAAAGGCAAATCCACTGGGGATCCGCTGCTGTGACCCTAGCCTGTCTGCAGTGCCGTCACTAGGAGCCTGAAAAGCTCAACAAGAATCCTTAGCGTCACGAACTGGGAGGTGGAGGACCACAAGCCCTTCCCCTTCCGCTCAAGTTCTAGCTTCCAGATGGATGCCTGATTCCATATGTCCTGTGCTGCCTATGGAGACCATAGGGGAATGACGCCATAGGGCCTGGGCCCTGGAGTCAGCTGAGACCTGGGACTGGAGTCCATCCACTTCCTAGAACTTTCTGGGCTGGGGCTTTCAGCCCTCAACCAGAGCAGCCTCCTTTCTAAATTCCTGCCCTGCATGACTGCCAGAGGATTCAGAGAACATATGGAAGCCAGGCTTAGTGGTGCACACCTTTTAATCCCAGTACTCGGGAGGTAGAGGCAGGCGGATCGCTGTGAGTTCGAGGCCAGCCTGGTCTACAAAGTGAGTCCAGGACAACCAAGGCTACACAGAGAAACCCTGTCCAAAAAACAAACAAACAAACAAACAAAACAAAAAAGAAAAAAAGAAAAAGAAAGAAAGAAAGAAAGAATAAGAAAAAGAAAAAGAATCTGATGTATTCCGTAACTGTGACAGCTCTCTTCTTGGGCTGAGACACTCTGAAAGCAGTGCATCCCTCAGATGGGAACAAAAGGCAAAGACTGAAAACAGAACCGGTGAGTGCCAGTTCCAGACTCACGGAGTGATTCCCACTGTCGTGAACTACCGTCACCACTGGAGTTGAGGTGTGTTTGTGACGGGGCCTCTGCATTTCCCCTAGGCTAGCCGATTCCACTGGAGGCTCCTTAGGAGGAAGCACAAACGCTCTGTCCTCAAAGGAGATGGAACGGCCGTGGAGGTGCCCAGCAGAGCTCCCAATAGCTCACTGTTTTCTCCTCCCCTCTCTTCCTCACCTCTTTCCTTTCCCCATAGGACTGATAGTCTATCTTGTTTAGAGACTTTCTGATGTGGCTGTTCCCATCTCTGTGTCCTGGGATAAGGCCTGAGAGCTGCACTGCACCATGTGACCTGAAGATGGCGATCTTTCCCTAAACGTCTCAAAAATTCCAAGTATTTGAAGAACCGAGTAAAACCTTGAAAAATGAGTGCTGTCAAACAATACCAAGAGAAAAATTATAATCCATTTAGGAATTTAAAGAAACCCAGACAAATAGCTCGTGCCGAAGTATCCTAATGTCTAAGCTAATTCAGAACGGTGGCATTTGCTTCCTGTCACGCTCCAGCCTGGCCTGTCTGTCCCAGCACCCGCACAGGGTGGCCCGGGCAGTCTTTCCATGGCAGGAACAGGGAATGGGTGTGGAGTCAAGCCAAGAAAGTGAACAGAAGATTCAACCAGGAGAGGCTGGGGGATTGCCTGGGGGTAAGGTGAGCCAAGAGTCTCTTCCCAAGCACTGCAAGCTGCAGATCTCCCTTGTACTTCCAGGATGTTATACCAGGATGCCTTCTTCCGGCTTCCTCTTTCCATGCAGAGCAGCTGAGAACATGCAAGGGCTGAGTGCAGGGCGGCCCCTGGGAAGCCGAGCAGGAGGGAAGCTGACCCGCCAAGGAGAGCAGATGGAGTCTGGCTGGGCCTCTGTGAAATGCCTATAAAACCTGCATTTCCAGATGCTTTCAATTGCCTTCTCCCCAAAGGCTAATGAAGAAAGAGGGTGAGTTCCCAGAGCATATAAACCACCCAGCAGACAGGCTGTAGCCATGGGAAGCTGTGTGCTGGGTGGGGGGACAACTTAGCATCATTCAAAATAGCAGGAGGCAAGGGGAGGGACTGTACCAATCACTTAGAGTCCTGGGTGCCACCCCAACTCTCAGGGCCTCTGCAGGAAGACCACATGGGTTGGGCCAACCATCAGATCAAGTTGTTGCACCCCTCCAAGGCCTGGAGCCTCAAACGAACTTTGGGATCATGTAGTCTTAAGTGTGTTAAGGATGGTAAGAACGCACAGGTAGGAATGTGCTATGTGTGAGCTGTGTGACCTGTAGCTTATTATTCGCTTTTCTGGGCTGTGTCATCTGAACACAGGGATGACACACCTGTCTGGGTCATCTCTAGGGGTCAACGTGAAGGTCAAGTGAAAGGGAGAGCTGCTAAGGAATCTGTAGAGATCTGCCCAGGCAGTCACACCCCTCACTGAGACACAGGAACTGCCCTAGGAGCCCCGGAAGCTTCCCAGCTGACACTCCAGGCCAGAGGGAAGAATGCTTCGCACTCTAGAATCTAAACTCTCCTCCCAGCCCACACCTCACCCTCAGCCCCACCCCCCCCCCACAAAGGTCCCAAGTGCTGAGTCCCTATCACTTGTTCTCATGACATTTCCCGAACTAGCAATCCTCGGAGCTGTGGTCTGACAAAGGAATTGTACTGGATCTGGGAATTTAAGCTTTTGAAAGGAGCCATAAAGATAAGAAAATTAAATCATCTTAGGGCTATGTTGGCCCAACCACTTTACTGGAAGAAATCAGGTTATCTGGGGGCCCATCTGTGGAACACCAACGAGAGGCCATGGTCTCCCGCAGCCGGCTTTAGGCAAGGAGAGCTGCTGACTCACACTGCAGCCCAGGGTCCCAAGCTCTAGAGTCTTGCAGCAGCAGCCAGGCACTGCAGGACCCCTAGCCTAGGCCACCCTTCAGCCCTTCTTCCACGTGAGTCCTCTACATGCCCACTGGAGAACTCACTATCCATCTTGGTCCTCTTTCTCTCCCAACTCGAGGGACATGTCATCCTCTCACTGAAAGGCGCTGTGTGGGAGTGACAGGGAGGTGGGAGGGCACTCGTCCACCCAGAGACCTCCCTAGATATTAGTAGCTTATTGCTTGGGCAACTTTCCCTAAAATGCTTCAAGCTTTTGATTTGAAGTTCAACAGCCAAGCCTCCCATTGTCTATGAACTGCTTCCAACGCCACGGAAGCTCTCTGAGGCCAGGGCCCCAAACCAACGCCAGCATACTGTTTAGTTGGAGGATGACAAGAAACTGCACGAGGCGCTTCCTCTGCTACTCTTTGGCTCTTCTGCATCCCATCAGCACGCTCGGCCATTCCAGGTACCTGCTGCCTCTCGCAGCTGGCCAATCCCCAAAGCTTTGTCCTCACTGCCCACCATCTGGCCCTGTTTCCCATCCTATCTTTTTTGTTGTTGTTGTTTTTGTTTTTTTTTTCTCGAGACAGGGTTTCTCTGTGTAGCCTTGGCCATCCTGGACTCACTTTGTAGACCAGGCTGGCCTCCAACTCACAGCGATCCGCCTGCCTCTGCCTCCCAAGTGCTGGGATTAAAGGCGTGCGCCACCACACCCAGCTCCCATCCTATCATTTTTAAGACTGGCTCAAATAACATTTGGCACTGGCTGACTTGCCTAAAGACAGCACCAAAATGTAGCTAAGACAGTCAGCTACCCAGACACCCTGCCATGTTCACATCGAAGCCTGGAAACGGAGGCTCACACTGCTGATTAGAAGCCAGGGAACCCTATCTTTGTATGAGATACAGATGTCATCAGAGAGAGGCAGGAGAGCTCAGGTGAGGGCAGTCTTTGCTTTTCTGGCTTTCACGGAATGCTGAACTGTTTAAAAAAGGTGGGGGAGAGACACCCTGAATGCTGGTCCAGGTCTCCATCCACTGCCAGGGGCCTTTCTCCTGGAGAGCGCACACCCTGAAGGCACAACGCTGCTGTTGTGGCTAAGTAAGCTCTCATGATGACCACCGTGCAGGCATACACAAAGAAAGCTCAGGAGGGTCTAGCCTGGTCAAGTGTGCTCCAGCACCGCATCAGAGAGCTTGACCATGTGTCACCTGCTCTCCCAGTGTCCCGTTCTGTAATACAACTCTCAACCTAAGCAACCCTGCACATCCTCCTTTCCTGTTCACTCCGCCACTCAGACCACAGTGGACGGGAAACACGGACCCTGCCACCGGGGAAAGAATGACAGGGAGGTGGTGTGCTGTGCGTGAGTAGAGGGGCAACACACCACTGAAGGAACCTTCCTTGTTCCAGGAGTGGGTTGGGGACAGGGGCTGAGGACCCTCCCAGGCTTTATCCGGCACGCACAGGATACCACACACAGCTTCCTACTGAGAAATTTTGTGTATACAAGGAAGCAGCTGCCCAGCTCCCACCCCCCCCAGACAGCCCCCCACTGCCCCATTCCAGGACTGGCCCTTTAAATTGCCTGCCCCATCAGGAGCTTGCACCTCACACTTTAAGCCCTTTGATACACAACACTGAAACGGTGTTAGAAAGTGTATTTTCAAAGCACTCTCAAATACTTCTAAAACAGCCTTTGTTTTTTTAGGTTCTTCTTTCTTTTCTTCACCCTCTGCTGTTTTTCTCTTAGCTTCTAGTGGAGCCAAAGGTAACAGAGGGACTGCCTTGCTGGTTTTCCACCAACATAAACAACCACCAACTTGGGGCTGTGCTGCCATCTGCCACACAGGGGACCTGGCGCCAGCAGGGGGCGTGCACCCACCTAGTATTCTTCCATTAGCGCCTCACAGCCTTGGGCCATGAACATAGACTATTCTCAGACATAAATGGACCAGACAGCCTTTTGGTCACAATCTCAGGACTCAGAGTCATCTGACCCGGATATGAATCCCATTTCAAGTATCAGTTGGCAGTCTAACGTTAGACAAAACTACTTGAGAAGAATTAAATAAGCCAACGAATAGTGCTGGCACATAGGAAAGGTTTAAGAAGCACTGGCCATAACTGCTACTGGAACTAACACTGTCCGTATGACAGCGGCAAAAATGAGAAGTCCTTAGTGATGACAAGTGGCATGTGGTGAGCCAGCAGGGTCTCAAGAAAGGCGGGTACTGAGTGTGCAGTCCTGGGCCAGGGAGGCAAGCTAGGTCGCAGGCTCTTAGGCAGCTACACAATCATGATAGAGAAGCCAGGGTTCAAAGCTGCCTATGAGACACAATCCCCTTCAAGCCTATTATTCAGGGAGACGTAGTGACCTACTTCAGCCTCGAGCTACAGAGGACTGTGTACTGTGCCTGGCCGCTTCGTTTCTTTTTTGCTCTCGCTGCCTGAAAGTCCTCCTACTGAGAAAACCCTTTAAGTCTTGTTTTACTTCAATTATGTGTGCCTGTGTGTCTGAGTTTAGGGATGCGCACAAGCACAGGTGCCCACCGACCCCTGGTGAGCTCCTGATGTGTCCTCCGAAAGAGCAGGAAGCACTCTTGAGCCCAGAACCTTGTCCCTGCTGCGGGTACATGGCCACCTCAGGATTTCAATGAGCCTACACTGGCAGCAAAGGAACAGAAGAGACCCACCTGCGTGCTGCATGGAGTAAACATCTAGAGGCTCCAACCACAACATTTAATTTGGTTAAGGTCCTTGAATTATTGGCCGCTTTGCTGGTTTCCTTATCAAATTAATGTTTAATGGTTTCATGTTAAATTGTAACTAAGTATTTCTGAATGCTTTTAAACATACTAGCTGGGTATTTGAAATGACCTTAACGGTTCTTTCTTAGAACCAAAGTACAAAAGGGTTCGAGGCCAGCCTGGTCTACAAGGCTAGTCTAGGACAGCCAGGGCTACACAGAGAAACCCTGTCTCAAAAATAACAAAAAAAGAAAGGAAGGAAGGAAGGAAGGAAGGAAGGAAGGCCTGCAGAAGCCACAGAAAGTATCAAGAGCCAAAGAAACCATCCACATGTTTTAAATTTCTCAGCCTAATCTTAATTCTGAAGGAGCACTCAGGCCTGTCAGCGACAGCACAGGGCGTTTGCCTAGTGATGTCACTGCAAAGGGTGTAGCTTGAGACGTTGCTAGATGCTTCAAATAATTTTGTTAATTCCCCTTCACTTCCAGGAATCAATTCCCACGTTTCTCCTCCAGTACAGGAAGCATGCTTTGAGCCTCGTGTTTCCTCTGAAGCCAGAGATGCTCACTGCCCAGCCCTCGACACAGGCTGGCTTGCAATTAGTTCATTATGGACCCAACGATGACTGTAAACTCCTGAATGGCCCGTCTCTACTTCCCAGAGGCTGGGATTATCAGGACACATGTCATGTTCAGGCTACATGGCGCTGGTAATCAAACCCAGGGCTCCACGCACGTTAGGTAAGCACTCTCCCCACTGAGCCAGCCCCCATAATTCATCTATATACATTTAGCTGCAAAATGGGTCTTCTTTTGCCATCTCTCCAGGCCCCAAAATGGGTGGTCTAAGAAATAATGTGAGACTAGGTAACACAAATTTTTGATTTTAGTTGGTTAAATCTGTTATTATTAAAAGTCATATCTCAAGTCAGAAACATCAAGATACATTAGAAAGTATTTTCATTGTCTGAAACTATACTTTCTCACTCCTGAGATGCTGTACAAGTCCAGGGTCTTGCCCATACTAAATAAGCCCTCTCCCACTGAGCTTTGAAACTAGAGACAAGTAACTTATTTTGAAAAAAGATCTGAGTTTTCATTAGGTTTCTATGCGTATGCATCTTTGAGTGCACATGCCTTTGGAGGCCAGAAGAGGGCGTCAGAGTTCTTGAAGCTGGAGTTGCAGGTGGAAGAGTTCTCTGCAGGAGCAGTACATGAAGAAGAGCAAGCAATTTTCAACTGTGAGGAAAGACAATTATTCTATGTTGGTACTTAGAGGCCTCTGGCACAGTATATTTAGTTGGCCCTCCGGGTACTTCCTTTTAATTCAGTTTGGGACCTCAGTCTATGGCATGGTGCCATCTGCATTCCCTGAACAGTGAAGTATAGGACTAATCAACAAGTAATCTATGATTTAAAGTATAGAGAAGTGTGTGTGCAGGCTACAAAGGAATTGAGCATTTGAAGCTTCTGGAATTTTGTGCTCACACTGAGGACCATGGTCAAGAATTCTGATGTGTGTTATATTAGGTATATTTCAAACATCAGCAATAGGGTACAACAGGAGAGACTGGCTCATCTAGGGCCTATTGGAGACCACACAGGCAGTTCAGGCATCCTTCGGGTGTGACTTACAGCAGTGATGAGAGGACACACCAGGAGAAGGTGTAGACAGGTTTGCTAACTGTATACCTTATTTAAGTCACCAAATGTGCCTAGCCTCAGTTTCCTCCTCTGCAAAGTTGGGAAAACAGAGCCTACCCAAAGGTGCACTATGGGGACAGAACGACTGAATCAGTGGCAAAGCAAACAGGAGATACAAGGGGGAGGTCAGGCCAGCCTCCGAGGACGCCATCTTCTGTTATCAAAATGCCACCAACTGTGTGGATCAGGCCAGCAGGCCGTTCTTCCTGGACAGCCGCTAGCCGTGGAGAAGAGCAGACAGCTTCATCCTTCCTCTGGTCTCCAGGGGTTCAGTTACTGTTACCCACTTTCCTACAAAGCCCTATATTCTGCCAGCCCTCAGAGGGGCAGGTGTATATCAGAGCCACCCCTCGCCCATGACCCTTGGTGTACTTTGATATCACGGGATACAGTGCCTCTGCTTCGGATACCTCTGCGCTCAGCTAAGCAGAAGCTTGGAAGGTCACCCCGAATGCTCAGGATACTGTCTCCTTACGACAGACTGTGTGCTCACCTCTGTCCCTCTGCCTCTCTTCCTCTGACCCCCACTCTGTCCTCCATGGTCTTTCTCACTATGTATCCCTGGCTGGCCTAGAAATCACTGCAGAGACCAGGCTGGCCTCAAATTAGCAGAGGTCCACCCGCCTCTGGGTGTGCTGCCATGCCGAAGCTCTGATTCTTTCACTTGATAATGGATAACAGCAAGACTCGCAGTGAACCTTAGACCCACATACCCAGTGTGGCCCCGGAAGAGGTCAGCGCCTGGAGATGCAGAGTGTGGAAAGGACTTGGTGAGGATCCCAAACACCAACTCATGACTGCCTCAACTGCTGCCTGGGGCTCACCCACACACAGATGCAACCCTCACACTCACAGCCAAGGAGTGGGCGTGAACAAAGGGTACAAGGCTTATGGGGTGGGGAAGAAGGGAGGCTCGCATATGCATGGGATGATGCGTACAAGATGGAGTGGGCGGGGAAGGAAAAGAAGAAAATGACAAACAGAGTCCAGATGCCTAGGTTTCTGGTATTTACAACACGGCAAGGCATTGCAGTCTACAGTAGCTATCAGAGCACTGCCATTACTTCTGAAGTTTGTTTGTTTGTTTTTTTTAATGGAGTAGGGGGACAACTTAGAAATATCGGATACTGTGACAACTGTTCAGCCCTTAGTGTTTTAGGATGAATTCTTTAACCCAGCAGACATTAGCTATAAGACTGAAGAAGTCCCTAATCCAGGGTCCTCATTGATCTAACAGTACCCAAATACTTTACATCGTATCAACCACACAAGAAGGCTCAGTAAGTGCTACCTGCTGTTACACTTTATGAAACACAACCTTGGTGAGGGCCTGCCGTCCAGCCAAGGTACTCCCTGGAGCTTGTGGTCCACGCAGCAAAAAAACACCCACCTCTCAAGCTGGAGCTATCTGCCAACAGCATCCTTTTCCCTGGGGAAGGAGGGCTGCCTGGCTGTCCCACATCTGTTTTTTACACAGGACGTTTCACACAGGTACAAGGAGGGAGTCAGCAAGGGACAGACCACAGGGTGAATGAACGAGCAGGCATGAAAGCGCGTCCTGCTAGCCACACCGCTCTGGGCATACTCACTGAGTCTGGGTCTCTCTGCTGTTCGAGGAAAGCCGAAAATTCCACCAGGCGAAGCTTGGTTGTGCCAATGGAGCGGCCCTGCCAGGCGGGGACCGAGGGAGCTGGGGCTGATGCAGGCTCAAACCCTGAAATAAGAATTGTTTAAAAAATAAAATTGTCATCTTTACACAACTCCACATGCACCCCACCTCTCCACCCCAATGGGGAAGGATTCTGAACATAGAGGACCTGGAAGGCAAGGGCAAGTCCCTGCACTAGTGGCACTCTGGCAGGTGACACTCTGGCTGGGGCTTTTACAGACAGTGGCCAGCTAAGCAGACTGCCTGAAGCCAGCTTCTGCTAAGGGTAAAGGGCTGTGGCAGGAGGACACTGTGATGGCTAATGTCCACTGTCAGCTTGGGGAAATCCAGAATCACCTAGGTCAACACCTATAAAGGTTTAAGTGAAGAAGAGAGCCCCTCCCAGCTTGTGCACAGCACCACCCCACAGCTGGGGGCCTGAACAATACAAGGGGGGAGGGGGAGCGAGAGTATCAGCTTCCTGACAGTGGATATAAGGTGACCCGCTGCCTCAACTGCTGCCACCATGACGTCACTGCCACAAAGGACTATACCCTATACCCTTAAACTATGAATACAAATAAGCCATTTCTCTTCAGTTGTTTGTACAGATATTTTGTCACAGCAACTGATAGAGACAGCTAATCCTGAGTGAAGGGAACCAGCTCGGGGAGCAGGTGAGAATGGCAAAGTGTCTAAGGAAACACCTGGGAAAGCATCCCGTGAAGACTACTGGCTCATCACCTGGCTCATCTTCTATCTCAAGACTGTCCTCACCAGGACTATAGAACCTCCCCTCAGGACACTCCATGGAAACAGGGCAACTTGGGACTGCACTTGTGACTAGGGACGTTGAAAGGGTAGGTCAAGGATCGTATTGCTACTCCACGAGGTCCAGCTGAGTGATGACTCTATGTACAACTGGGTGGGAGAGCTGGTGAGAAGGGAGCCAGACTGGTCAGCCAGATTCACCGTGTCTGCTGTGACCTTCCACAGAAGGCCTTCTTTACAGGCGGGAGCCAACAGGGAACTGAAATTCACCACCTCAGAAAGCGTAAGTGATCTATGCCTGACTCAGTTCCATGATGTGGCAGCTTCTGAGGAGAGAAACCACGACTACTTCCCCTTCTAAGTGGGACCAGCGTCTTCAGTGAAAGTGGCCGGGCTTCCTGCTTCCTGACAGTCCCACAGGAAGGCTCTTGGGAGAAAGGGCTCTTTTTAAATTTAATTATTTTTCGGGTGTCTTCGAGACAGGGTCTCTCTGTGTTAACCTTAGTTGTCTCGGACTCGCTTTGTAGACCAGGCTGGCCTCGAACTCACAGCGATCTGCCTGCCTCTGCCTCCCAAGTGCTGGGATTAAAGGCGTGCGCCACCACGCCTGACTTAAACTTATTTTTATTCACTTGTTTTTATCATCTAAGTGTTCTGCCTGCATATACATATGTACAACCTGTGGGTGCCTGGTGCCTGTGGGTGAGAAAAGGGCATTGTATCCCCTGGAACTGGATTAACAGATGTTCGTCAGCCACCATGAGGGTACTGGGAAAGGGACCCAGGTCCTCGGCAGTGACAACTGGGGCTCTTAACCACTGAGCCATCTCTCCAGACTCCAGGAGCCTGATGACAGATGCCTGGGACTTTTCTCAGCTTCAAGATGCATATGACCTGCCCTTAGGGAAGGGAAGAGAGGGGGGCCGGTGGCTAAGACCAACACCCGTGTACTACCGGGACAAAAGAAGCCAGGCTGCTCCTCATTCCTCGCCCAAGAAGAAGCGGGGAGACTCACCGGGAATGGGGGCCGTGACTGCTGGCTGGATGGGGTAGGCCTGTTGCACAAAGGGCTTGACGCTGGGAACAAATGGTTGGCAAGAGTCAAAATTATGATGTAGTGATGGTTACTGCCTGAGCCAGGCCTTGGCTTTCAGTAGGACTCCCCCATCACCCTCTGTGCCTTGCTCCCCTGTCTGCAGTGGGATGCCCATTCCATGCCGAGCTACATAAATAAATTCCCTCCTTCCAAAGGAGAGGCTACTCAGCAGGCTGCTGAGGTGCAAACACCCACAACGACATGGTGGGATAAGCTGGTCCGGGGTCACCCTGGCTTCCCCACAGGGTAGCAGATACCCATGGAATGCACTTTTTAGCCCCACACAGAGCAAGGTCAGCTGGCATCACCCAGAGGCTATAAGTCAGGGTCTCCCTTTTCTAGACCACTAGACCAAATATATACAAAGAAAAATTCCATTCTACTTTATCCCCAAACTGCTCTTGGCTCTTGTTGGCTGAGCTTGCTTCGTGCACTCAAGAGGTCTCGGGGATTGTCTCGGGGACAGCCACAATGGAAAGAGGCGATGTCTTTGCTGCTCTCTCTCAAGTAAAGGAGATGTTGAGGCTGCAGCCAAAGCCACGAAGGATAAGGGACCCAATTCAACTTTCTAGCTATGTCATTGCTGATATTGCAAGTGGGAGAAAGGAATCTATACCCTTGCCAACTTTCTTTCTTTTTTTTAGACAGGGTTTCTCTGCATAGCCTTGGTGGTCCTGGACTCACTCTGCAGCCCAGGCTGGCCTCGAACTCGGAGTGATCTATCTGCTTCTGCCTCCCCGAGTGCTGGGATTAAAGGCGTGTGCCACCACAACTGGCCCCCTTGCCAACTCTCAAGGTGGGCCCCTTTCCACATCCTGGAACACGGGGACATAAGGAGGGGCAGACTGCTTGCTGTTGGACTGTCTTTTCTCCCTTAAGCCCTTGAGAGAGCATACTGCGGGAGAACTTTCCCCAGTGTCGACGGTCTAGCCTCTGCTGTCTGGGCCCTTTACAGACTTACTCTTGTGAGGATCCCGGCTGTCCTGTCTGAATCATTCCAGGCCAGAACTGGAAGGCAAGAGGCAAAGGCTTCAGGGTTATGAGTTCTCATCAAAATACAGTTTGGGGCATGTCCAAATCATAAGCCCCTGCCGAAGAGCGCCAGCCTAGCCCGGCCGCCCACCCCACCCCACCCCATCTGTGAGATCGTCTTCCTGGAGTCCAACTGTGGTCAGTACTGTGTTTGAGAACTTGGCCTACCTCTGCCCTGCTAACCCAGGAGGAGTTTCCTCTAGCCACTGTGTCCTGAAAACTCTCCTAAGGCCAAGAGGCAATGTGGAAGCACTTCAGTTTATCCCTCTACTCCAGAGGCTTCCTGCACACTTCACAGTACATAGCTCTGGAGGTCCAATAGAGCAACACTTGGACTTTGAAACCAAGAAGCCAGAGCTTGGAGAAGCAAGGACACCTTTTTTTTTTTTAAGGTTTATTTATTATGTATTATAGTGCTCTGCCTGCATGTATACATGCACAGCAGAAGAGGGTATCAGATCACATTACAGATGGTTGTGAGCCACCATGTGGTTGCTGGGAATTGAACTCAGGACCTCTGGAAGAACAGCCAGTGCTTTTAACCTTGAGCCATCTCTCCAGCCCCCAAGGACACTCATTTTTGCTGTGAGCATACCTAAGGCCTTTGGCAGAATCCTGACAGCACTACTTATCTGAATGGCCAAGCCACCTCAGTTTTGTCATCCGCAAAATGTCCATGACACTGAGACTATGGAAGATGGCTCTGGGGTGAAACTAGATGTAATAACTTCTCAGCCTTTGGGGGCTGTCAAATGAAAAATGTCAAAAAGAATATTTTGCCCTGTGGGTTTGGTTGCTGTAACATAACCCTGAGGACACAGGGATAGAGACCAAGAGCCAACTAAATGGGACACAAGAAATAAGATATTTAATTTCATGTCTTTAAATTTCACTATTTTCCTCTTCCTCTATATTTCCTTTTGTCCTCTCTTTCCTCCCTCCCCTCCTCCCTTTCTTTTTTTTTCTAGCCCCATCTCACTTCCCTATTTATCCATCCATCGTCTATCTTTTATCCTATCTGTTCATCTATCTTCTATCTCTTGTCAGTCTGTCTGCCGTCTACCTGTCCATCTATCATCTACCTTTTATTTTGTGCTATTGTGGGTTGTCCCAAGATCCTCCTGCATGATGGTCACGTGCTCTACTCCTAAGCCACACCCTCAGTCCTTTCTCATGCTAGTTACAGAGGGAGCTGCATCAAATCGCCCAGGCTGGCCTTGAACTTACTATGTAGCCCGAGCAGGCTTCCAAAGTCGCAACCCTCTTACATCAGCCTCCTGGAGTCCTAACTTACCCCCGGTGTCCCTGGGAAGGTGGGGCGTGGAATCCCAGGCAGCCCCAGCTTGTTGTGGATGGCAGTAGCTGAGACGATCTGTGCCGATGACATGGCAGCCATGTGCTGCAGGGCCTTGTCCTTGGCAGTCTGATCCTTGAGGATGACAGTGACACACTGACTTAATACAGAACACATGACTACCATGTGGATTAGACAGTACAGCCACGAGCACGAAGACTAAAATACTGAGCCACACGGGGCCATGAAAGCACACATGCACGGAGAGAAGCCATCGCGGCTGGGAGGCTGTGACTCTGGCGTTTGGAAGTGGGGGGCCACTAGTAAACAAAGCCTAGCGGCAAGGTTGGGTTTTAAACCCTGAATCCATTTTCCAACAGAGAGGAAGCCAAACAATGCCTTCATTGTTTCTACTTCCAGAGAATTCTCAATGATTTATCAGACCAGGGCTGGGGGTGACCCTGCTTTCAAATGAAAGGTGATAGAAAGGGTTACCAGCAGGGGCAGGGAGCAATTCTTGGGTGCTGGCTGTCACAGAGCCACTGGGCCAGGCCCTGCTGGAGTCATTCGAGGCTCAGGAACCCTGGCAGACATCTGTGGGGATGCAGTTCAGAAGCAGCAGACGGGCAGGGGGCAGCCAAGCAGCATGCTGTCAGGGCACATGCTATGGGTCTAAGGCTATGGTAGTTCCTTTACAATGTTTGGGGTGGGGGTGGGGAGCTGCTACAGTTTGTCCTTTCCTAAATGGATCTTATCTACAAAGCCAAGACTGGTAACATAAAGCTAGCCAAATAAAGAAAAAAAAAAAAAAAAAAAAAAGAAAGAAAGAAAAGAAAAAAAAGAAAAAGAAAGGCTGCCAAGCACAGCTAAAATACAGAATACTCAGTTCAGAGAATATACTTACCATGCTTGTTACCTGGATACAATAATAAACAGTTTGTTAAAAGGATCACATACAAAGGCAGGGGTTCTTTTCTTCTTCAGTTAAAAAACACATATGTATATAAACACAACGTTCATGTGTCATAAAAATGTATGTATGAATATGGTCATTTTTGGTTTTGCTTTAATACTTTGAGAGTATGTCATACAGATAGCTGTCCAACAACCCCCATTGACAGAAGTGACCACCCATCTCCCTGGCTGTGTGCCTATGTGGTATCCCCATTATAGATGGAGCAACAGTCAGTCAGGCCTTGTGTGCTACAGGCCCTATGGGTGGGGGGGTCTATATTCAGAACCCACAGGCCCCTGGAGCAGGAACAAAATAGTGACACCAACACTAACTGTGATGCCCTTCACCCAGCTGCCACTCAGAGTTTACAGTGAGGGATGGTGGCTGAGATACAACACTAAGTATCAGACAGGAGGCAGCTTCCATGTTTGCATAGCTAACCAAAGGTGAGGAACAAACAGGCTGAGGGGCCAAAAGGACGGTCAAGAAAAAACTGAAAAGGAACTGGACTAGAAAACAATTCTGGAAGCTTCTGACAAGAATGTATTCAATCCTCCAAAGTGTAGACAGCACCTTGCCCGAGCACACCGGGAACACTAGGAGGCTGTCTCTGAAAGCTCGCACCCAGAGAGAGATTCTTAAAGAATAAAAATATTTTACTATAAAAATTTTGAAAGAGGAATGAGAAAGGAGGAGCAGGAGGAGCTAAACGTGCATTTCTACATTTCCGTGCTTTGTTCCCAAGAGCTCTGGGTCAGCGCTCCAGGCTGCACCTGCCTACTGGGAACATCTGCCACGCCGTGCCACCTTCTGCATCAAGGACACGGGTGAAGGTCTGGGAGAGCTTGTTTGCTTGCTGCTCGCTGCTAGAATGGCCCAGGGTGACTACGAAGGATGCTTAGTATATCTCCTCAGCAGCTGGCACTCTTTCAAGGCAGGCTTTATAGGCCAGCCAGTCAAATCTCTAAGCTCACGCCTATCCAACCTCAAGTTGAAACAAATAGAAATTTAAAGGTTCCAAAAGGTTGTATACACACACACACACACACACACACACACACACATTTGTGTAGCATGTGTTACACACACATACACACACACACACACACCCTGTGCTACTCCACTCACATCCAAAGCCCTGCGGCTTCACCTGGCCCCACCCACTCCCTCAGAAGGAAATCTCTGGGCAGCAAGCATGGCTCTGCTCACAGTGAAGAATGCCTGAGTCCAAAGACACACTGGTTAGTTTTTCTTTGGGCCCATCACTTTTGCACTCTAGCCCTGAAGCCACCCACCCCCCTGGTGAGAGGTTGTAAAAGCTCTCTGGGCAATTTGCTGAGCCTGAGGTAATGGCAGAGGAATGGCCACAGGTGCCTTGCCCACACTTTACATCCACTTTGGGGCCCAGAATGGGGTAGTTTGGAAAGGAGAAGGCCAGACTTTTTACCTGCCAGGCTGCTGTGAATTCTGAAAAACTACAAGATCACTTCAGGACCTGGCTCTGTCCCTTGAGGAAGTGATGCAGTTCTCTCAGAGACCTGTGAGTTCTTTTGCTTATGGGATACTGATAAGAGGTTACTCTGCCCCACTGTGGAATATGACCCTGCATTTTAACGCGGCAACTTGCGAAGCCAAAGCCCAGGTCCAGAGAAAAATCAGTTCCTTGAACTCTAAGACCTACTGATATAAGGACCTACTGGAAGTTGTTTCTCTTAGATACGTACGTTCAGAAGTTCTTCAAAATATTCATGAAGGACTGATGGTTTCCATAAAAAAAATTTTTTCAAACATTTATTCAGTACGTATGTACCTGCCCACACGTGGTGTTAAGAGAACACTTTGTAGGAGTCGGTTCTCCTTGCACTGTCTGAGTCCCAGGGATTGACTGAACTTGGATCATCAGGCTTGGTAATAAGTCGCTTTACCTTCTGAGCCATCTTACCGGCTACATCCCTTTTCTTTTCTTTTTTCTTTTTTTTCTTTCTTTTTGGTTTTTTCGAGACAGGGTTTCTCTGTGTAACCTTGGCTGTCCTTTCTAGACTTGATTTGTATACCAGGCTGGCCTCGAACTCATAGTGATCCGCCTGCCTCTGCTTCCCGAGTGCTAAAATTAAAGGAGTGCGCCACCCTGCCCAGCTCTCCTCTAAAAAAAAAAAAAAGCACGGGAGGGGAAAAAAACGTAACTTTGCTGTTTGTCGCTCATAGCCTCAGAACAAGAAGTTAATGACTGCTGGCAACTCTGTCTGCGAGGCAGAAAAATAAAAACAAAGTCTGAAGGCAAGAGAGCAGATCCTTTGTTTTCTGCGAGTCCTATAGCACCGGCTGCTTTCTTGGAGTGACGCACAAGCTATTGGGAGTGAGTCAAGTGCCTAGCTTCCTGCCCCGCCTAGGACAAGAATCCTGACACCTCTTACTTTTTTCACTTATGAAGAATTTCACCTTGATCTCTCCCTCTCCCCCTCCCCACCCCCTACCCCCAGTGCCATTACAAATGTTATGCACTCATAGCTATGAGTGTGGCTGGCGAATTCCATTATAAATAACCAGCACATCACAATCTATAAGGCCAGTGAACTAATGACCGGAGGCAACCAAGCAGTTTGTTCAAATCTGGACATCTCTTAGCTGCCTGTCCTGACAGACATAAAGCCAAGCGTGGGGCGGAAATGTCATCTCAAGTAGTGGCTCCTGCACTTGACCCACCTGCCTGAGAACGGGCAATTTTCTGTAAATGGACTAAAACGTCTTCACTCGTGATTCCTACCTTTTGGGGCAGAGATACTCTATTCATGAATTCTCACTGCAGTGGCCCTTCAGCTACAATATCCATGTGAAAATTAAAAGGGTTATGTTATGTGTGGCTGGGGAGGGGGGGCAGTGTATGAAATCTAACGTAGCCCTGGAGACAGATAATAAGCACTGGCAGGCAGGGCGGCATCAAAGTCAGGGTGAGAGCCTGGCCGTAGACTCTCTTACCCCCGAGATGGGAGTTGGAAAGATGATCTCCTGGCTGTCATTTGCAGCCCAGGGACACGTGGCCGGCTTTGGAAAAATTATCACTCTAAGTGCCAAATCTGGGTAAATTGCCTGCCTGCATCACTTTGGGATAATATCCTGGCCTTTTATCTGTTGGTGCCTCTCACCCTCATACAAAAGAAGAGGGGCTGATGGACCCAGTGGGCCTCGGTGCGTGTAAGAAACGTGAGCTACCCTCACACACAAAATTAATTTCACTCTAAGATGTATTTGTACCTCTCGACGTTTCCGAGATGAGGATGAGATTTACAAAGGATGAGCCAACTGTTTTGTCTTGAAACACCATAGGAAGTCAATAGTGAGTCATACTCTGCCTGACTTAGGACCCCCCCCCCCCTCTCTCTCTCTCTCGTGTGTGTGTGTGTGTGTGTGTGTGTGTGTGTGTGTGTGTAGGGGGAAATCGTGGGACTGACCTCCCAGAGTAGCAAGCGTGGGCTTGGATGCTGTACAGCCTGGGCTAGAGGTAAGTGTCTCATTATCTGCCCGTTTCCCCGCACCACTCCACTCAGTTTATACCACACACAACCAACTGCTGCACTGCCCCTGCCCAGTCCTGCAGGCTGAGTCGCCCATCAGTTCCTCGGCCTGAAGCCTATTGCAAACTGTTACCTAAGTAAACAGGCTTTCAAATCTCATGAAGATCAGCTCTGTTCTGCAGACTGCCTCTCCTCCATGATCAAAACAGAAGTGGTGTTAGGAAGATACACAAACGTAATACACATGATGGGAAGGCAGCAATGTGACCGCACATGGCTAGGAGGAGGTCCTTAAAGTCCAGAAGACTGTACGAACCAAGCTCTGGCTACCATGCAGGCCGTCCCCTCTTCTCTCTTTGCTTTGCCAGCACCCAGTGGTTTGCAAATGATCTCACTGTCTCTAGACATTATCCACAGACGAACTTTGAGGGTAATAAATACAAAGAGAGCACATGCTCCCATATGCAGTGTATCACAGCTGCCATCCATTAATGACCAGCATGCTATATATGGCATATAGATAACCTGTAAAGTTCTAATATATAGAATATATAGTGTGTACATACAAACCATATAGCATATCGATTTACTCATGAACTATCATCCCAGAAATTCATACGGAAATATTAGCAACACTGCAGAAAAAAGACATAAAATCACAGAGGCCACAGAGTAAAAAAAGCTGTCATGAGCTAGTAAATGCTTTCCTGCAAACATACTTTCCCCAGCAACATAAAATTATAATGCAAGGGAGGGAAAACAGCAATTTGCTTGGAGGAAAAAAAAAAACAAAACACATTTTTTTTCCCACTAGAAAAAGAAAAAAACACAAAATACTTCCCTAAGAATTACTTTTGCAGATGTTGTTTCTGCCGAGTGTGGATTCACGTGACCTCTGCAATAATTAGCCATGACCCCTAAGCAGATAACCATCACAGAAACAGAAGGTGGTCCTGGGGAAAGACGGGGCACTTGAATGTTTTCTAGCCATGATCTCTAATTTACTTATCATTGCAGAAGGCAGGAGCAAATTCAAAAGGGGTGATTCTGGTCAGGCCACAGCTACGTGGAGGAGGGAAGGCACATTCAGCGCTGGCCTGACTTGCTGCCTAATGAGTAGCAATTAATTCATGGCATTGTATTTCGAAATGCCCAAGACTCCATTCACATCAAAGAAAAAAATTTTCAAGGCTTTTACACATTGTTCATTTTCAAATGCACAGAGCTATGTTTAGCACTGTGTCATTGTCCACAGTGGTTCTTTTCTCTCTGATGTGGGCCTAGGGCTTCACAAAAGAGCTGCCGACGAAGAGCCAGGCAGGTGAGCCTTGAGATGATCCTAGGAACGGAGGCTGTAGCCAGCTCAGTCTGGGGCTAGGTGCCGGAGGAAAAGACGCTGAGAGCAGCTGGCTTTGCCATTTCCTTCAAACTCACAGAGAAAGGCCAGGTATGGGGAGCTCACAAACAACGCCATGCGTCCGAGACATGAACACTTCTGGGCTCTGGCACCAGACAGGCTAAAGATCAGGGTCAGGGGGCTGGAGAGATGGTTCAGAGGTTAAGAGTACTGGCTGCTCTTCCAAAGGTCCTGAGTTCAATTCCCAGCAACCACATAGTGGCTCACAAGCATCTAAGATCAGGGACAGATCTGCAACCCCAGGCAGGTGAGGAAGAGTGAGCTCTCATCTCACTTCCTCATTGCTAAAGCAGGGACAAAGGCAGCTGGGCAGCAGGGACAAAGATGATGACCCGCTGGCCCACCATCCAGGCTTCCCCTGTTGTGGCCTGCTCTGCTCAGGAGATCTAGTCTTTCCAACACAATCTTGGTTACTAGCTTTATTCTACCCCATTCTCTGACAGACCTTGCAGGTTGCTTAGAGAGAGATTTCTCAACTCAGGGTGAATGTACAGACCACAGCTGCCTCAGTTTACGAGAGAGAGAGAGAGAGAGAGAGAGAGAGAGAGAGAGAGAGAGAGAGAGGAGAGAGAGAGAGAGAGAGAGGAGAGGAGAGGAGAGGAGAGGAGAGGAGAGGAGAGGAGAGGAGAAGAGAAGAGAAGAGAAGAGAAGAGAAGAGAAGAGAAGAGAAGAGAAGAGAAGAGAAGAGAAAAGAAAGAAAGCGAGAGAGAAAAGCTCTTCCAGGCCTGGCTGAGAACAAGAAGGCAAACAGTATTGGGCTCACACAGCCAGCCCTGCATTGCCACATCCCTCTAATCCCTGCCCACGTCAGCTAAAGTTCCCACAAGGCCAAAGGACTCCTGCCTGCCATGACGGCAAAAGAACAGGAAGAGTGGAGCCCGGGGGAAGCCGGCACAGTTTCCCAAACCCAAGACACCACCAGGAGGGTGCAGGTTCCCACCAAGGCTTGTGTTCAGTTCAGGCCCATTCCTCACGTGCGGTCCAGGTGCCCACAGAGTGCAGCTCGTCCCGCTCCCCGGAGGTATGCCTTGGTCATAAGGCCAATGGATGCAGCAAGGAGCACTTGAGCAAGGCCTGCAGGAAGTTCCTGAACTTGGGAGAATGAAAGCAATGGCTTCCACTTTAAGCTCTCTGCTTAATGGAGGGAACGCCTGGCTGGGACCCGAGACATCCTGCCAAGGTGAGAACAGAGCAATGGCCTCGTTTCCTCTTCAGATTTTCTCACATTGTACAACCATCTGAACGCAAACATGGCTCTGTCCATCTTCCTCAAGGAAGATGGCCATGGAGTGCCACCTGCACTCCCTTGGTCTCTGCCATGATGCTTGTGAACATCTTGGATGGAGAAAGAGTCTCCTCATAGGAAAGGAAAAGATACAAAACTGACCATTGAGCCACAGTCTTTTTCCACACCAGACTGAGTCTCAAGCACAGAGATCCGGAAAGAGTTAATTTTTTTGTTGTTTGTTTGAGACAGGGTTTCTCTGTGTAGCCTTGGCTGTCCTGGAGTCACTCTGTAGACCAGGCTGGCCTCAAACTCACATTGATCCGCCTGCCCCTGCCTCCCTAACCCTGAGTGCTGGGATTAAAGGGATGCGCCACCACGCCTGGCTGCTAATTTTGATGCATCCCCGGAGAAGACATTTCGGAGTAGCGGAGAATTTCACTGTGACCTCTATGCTGTCTCCTGCAGCCCAATCTGAGATTTCGGTAATTCTAAACTGCAGGGGACTAGGGTATCGATGCAATACATGAAAGCAGCGCAGGAGGCGGCTGCAGCAGATGAATCTGGTGCCAAAAGTCACACAGCAAGCTCCAAGTTGGCATCCGTGAATTCTGATACACTTTAGAGGCCACTTGCCTAAGCCATGGTATGGGTCTATCCTCTATCTTGCTGACTACATCCGGACAGCTACAAAGCTGTGGGTCATCTAAAACACGCCTCCTTAGAGAGGAGGCTCAGGTCAGAAGGGCCCTGTCCAAGCAGGAAAGGCATCCTGCTGAAGATAAGCTCCCGGAGGCCTGGAGGAAGCGCCTTTGCTCCTTCCTTAGGCACCTCGATGAAGATAAGATAAGCCCTGGGCTGTGTGAATTTTCCACTATCTTGGTGCTCTGGCCACAGATGCCTGTCATTCCTCTCTCCTTCTTCATGGGCTGTTCTTGAGCATGTCCGCGAAGTGGCAGATGCCATCGTCCCTCCTCTGATGCACTGTTTCTTGTCTCCTTTTTAAAACACTGTTAGGGATCCAACTGCACCAGGCAATCCCTCAGCCACTTAGCTATATCCCAACCTGTCACTCAACTACCTTGCATCTCTCCCATATAACCATGGCTTGTATCTGAGGTCATCCCAAGTGTTTGGGGCACATAAACCTAGGTATAACTGTGTTTCATTTTTGAGGTGGAGTTATGGTTGGCCTAGGAGACTGACCTTAAGTTCAATCCTCCTACCTCCCAAGGCTGTGATGACAGATATGAGCTAGCATACCTGACTATGTACTGACTTTTACATACTTAAGCAGTTGTTTCACCATTAATTTTGGTGCATGCTCCCAGCTCTTAAGAAGCTCAGGGTCAGGGCTGGAGAGATGGCTCAGAGGTTAAGAGCACTGGCTGCTCTTCTTGGTTTCGTTCCCCCTTGGCCACAGTACAAGCATCTTCCCCTCTTACTTTCCTCCTTATTGTTCTGAGATATGCTGGCTGCTGAGAGCAAGCTCAAGGGATGCCGAGGGACCTCCCAAGCACCATGATTATAGGCACATGCCCCGATGCTCAGTTTTTTTCAAGGGTGCTGAGGATCTAATCTCAGATCCCAATGTTTGATTGGCAAGCATTTTATTGACTCAAGCATTTTCCACCTCTTAACAAGGTATATTTTAAATGTGTTACTGAAATCTTGTTCAGGGGGCTGGAGACATGGCTCAGCAGCTAAGAGCACACTGGCTTTTCTTTCAGAAGTTGTGAGTTCAATTCCCAGCACCTGTGGTGGCTTACAACTGTCTCTGAGGAACCCAATGCCATCTTTTGGTGTAGAGACACGCATGCAGACAAAACTCTCATATATAAAACAAATAATTTTTCAATCGCACTCAGAAGTTCTATTATACAGACTTTTGGATATAACTTGCATTCATAATTCTCTCTTTAAAAAACACTGGGGAGGGCTAGAGAGATGGTTCAGAGGTTAAGAGCACTGGCTGCTCTTCTAGAGGTCCAGAGTTCAATTCCCAGCAACTACATAGTGGCTCATAACCATCTATAATGAGATCTGGGGCCCTCTTCTGGTGTGCAGGCACACATGCAAGCAGAACACTGTATACTTAATAAATAAGTAAATCTTTAAAAAGAAAGACAAAAAACACTGAGGAAACCAGCACAGTCATAGTGGGCTGAAGTGGGGAGTCAGTGGAGGCTGGCCAAAAAGGACAATGGAAGGTCACTGAGTAGGGCTCAAGCTGTGGTAGAACTCCTGGACCACGTGCCTACTTCCACCATACTGTCACAGTCGAGGCACTAGGCCATTGGCCCTAGCTTGGCCTCTCTTACTCACCATCTTCCTAGAGCACTATAAGGTCTTTCCAAAGAGGCCCAGTGAAAATCTAATCTCTGTGTGCTGCCTTGCATCCTGAGCAAATCCCCCTTCTTCAGTTAGATGACACAGGGCTGCCCCAAACATTGCCCAGGGACAGCTTCCACAGTACTCTGCGGGGGTAATCTGGAAACCCTGCCTATACGAAACCTCAAAAGGATCCTTGATAACCGGCTCAAAATGGCTCCCTTCACGGAGCTTTCTTCAATGTCCCATCCTCAGATCAGACTTGAACTTGGCCCTGTCTCCTGTCTACTGCAGTCCTGGCTGTGGGAATTCCCCGACCAGGGAATTCACAGAAGGATTGGTGTTTCCCTGGAATTCCAGGTCTGTAGGCTGCAGAGGCTGAGTGAAGCAGTCACTCCCTTGCTGTTAAGAGTTCATCAGAACCTTTTCCTGCTTGCTAAGATGAAAACAGACTTGGAGTCTGTGTCCTGGGGGATCGTCTAGCCTGTGATGACTCTGAGACACAGTCAGGGGCAGTGCTGACCTTTAAAACTTACATCGACATTTTTTTAAGAGTGACCGCAGCTGTGACTACTCACTGAGAAGGTGACAGGGGAGTCCTTTGCTCAGAGAAACACTCCTCAGGAGCCAGCACTAATGTATAAGTGGGACACTGAGGCTGAAAAAAACCGGCCCTGGAGTGAGTGGCCTCCTTCTGCCTGAGGCAGGGTTGGTGGTTTCTCAAACTATAGCCCATGTAACAGCCAAAGGACAAAGAGCTAAGGAGCTGAGAGGGTGGGCTTCAGTCAGATCCACTTTTACTATTTCATGTCACAGTGTCAGGAAGATTTTCAGCTTCAAACATGAGTTTTGCTGCTTTGCTTTGCTTTGCTGGGGAGATGGCTGTGGCTGAAGCACCAGCCATGAAGTATATGGACCTGGAGTCTGAAGTCCCCAGCACCCAGATAAATATGGGGGTGGGGGTGGGGGGTGGCCCCTTCTGCGATCCCCACACAGGAGGTAGAGACAGGGATCCTGGAGCAAGCTGGGTTGCCAGAGCAGCCAGGTCAGTGAGTTCGGCAGTGAAAAGAGCGAGATGCTGCCTCAATATAAAGTGGAGAGAAATTGAGAAAGACGCCTCACTGTCAAAACACACACACACACACACACACACACACACACACACACACACACACACACACACACACAAACACACGGTATCCTGGTTGTTTTTTGTCAGTTTGCCACAAGCTAGAGTTACTAGGAAAGAGGAGCCTCAATTGGGAAAGCCTCCAGCCCGGCGTGGTGGTGCACGCCTGCCTGCAATCCCAGCCCTCGGGAGGCAGAGGCAGGCGGATCTCTGTGAGTTCGAGGCCAGCCTGGTCTACAAAGAGAGTCCAGGACAGCTGAGATAACATAGAAAAATCCTGTCTCGGGGGAAAAAAAAAATCTCTCATAGCCGGGTATGGTGGTGCACACCTGTAGTCCCAACACACACAAGGCAGAGGCAGGTGGATCTCTGTGAGTTCAAGGCTAGCCTAGTCTACATAGCCAGTCCAATACAGCCATGGCTACAGAGAAAAACCTTGTCTCGAAAAACCAAAAGAATTCTATCAGACCCTGTTCTGGAAAAGGAGAAGCAGTAAGGCTTGGGGTAGAAAGACTGGCTGAGAAGAGACCCATATTGCTGGAAGTTAAGACTAGACACCGGAAAGTGCTGCTCTCTGACCTTAAGTGTGCACGCCCCCCCGCCCTTTCTCTCTCACACATACTTTTAAAGCAAACAGACATCTTGGAAGTGAACCCACCAAGGACCCAGTGTCCATACAACCCTTTGCCAACTAAGGAAATGAGACCTTAGTTTTAGTATTCACTCACTACATCCACCTGCACCCCATGTGCACCCCACTTTGATTTCTGGATATATGGAGACATAGGGACTACCCTGGAAGAAGCATTGTCAGTGAGAATAGACCAGTGGTGGCCAAGTCATCGCCAACAGGCGTCCTACATCGTATGTAATCTTGGCCACTTCCTGCCACCCTCACTGCATACCCAGAAGCTATTTGTGTCACTTTCAACATGACTTCAAATTGTGTAGTAAGTTTATGTCATCAGTTACTGTGGGTGTCACTAGGACAGATCAGTCTGTCCGCGTGGTGAACTCAGGGAACTCACTGCTAGACACCACAGCCCAGCAGAGAGAGCAGAGACCCGAATCTGAGACCACCTACCCTTTCCAAGAACTGCAACCTGCACTTGTGTTCTGCCAATGGCAAGTAAAGCAACATCAGGCTAATGTGTCCACAGGACACATGACTGGCAAGCAGATATCCCAACAGCCATCTTTGACAGTCCTGAGACTCTGAGAGCAGGGACAAGGCACTACCATCTAACCTACCAGTGACCACTGGTGTCCTTCTGGCCTGTTTGTTCACATGCAGACAGAGCACTGTGTACATGATAATAAATAAATCTTAAAAAAAAAAAAAAAAAAAAAAAAAAGGCCACTTCTTTCCGTGGCTCAGATGTGAAGGCAGCTGCCATCCTAAAACCTGTGCCTGACACCTGCTCCCTGTGTCTGCCCCTAAGAGTGGGGTGAAAGTGGGGAGCAAGCAATCTTTTTCATTGTTTAAGAACAAATATCTGAACAACTATGTCTGTCTGAACACAAGTGTATGTATAATACCATGACACATTTGATTTAAAGAAAAACGGTGAAAAATGAGGTGATTTCTCATACCTCAAGGGGGATCCCTTCTGAGCCAGGTAGTTTTTATTACCTGCTGAGGTTTCCGTTCCACCTCCACGACCCCCGCACGCCCCCACCCTCACCCCCACCCCCATGAGCCTATAGGGAACACACACACAGTGGAGTGAGAGAGAGAGTTTGTAACATCACAGATGGAAATACAAAATTGGTATCTGTCAACCTCTTTTGTGCATCATTAATTCATTAGCCTAGAGAACAGAGAGTCAGAGGGAGAACTGAGCAAGCACCAGGGTGGTTACGTATACATAGAGAGGACAGCACCTTGGGTTAAAAAGCAGGACCTAGAAAGTTCCTTCAGCCTTTCAACTGCTCAGCCAGTGCAGCTCAAAGCCAGCCACCATCAGCCACACGTGCGGGCGGGCAAGCGAGCATGCTGCCCACTGCAGAGCGCAGAGCCTGTGTTCCCTCCTGCTAGGTCCTAAGCTGGTCAGCCTGCCTTGCTTGTTTAAAGTTGAAGGGCTTCTGGGGAGGGGCTCAAGTGCTCAGCACTGTGAAATGGCACCAGTTTGTTGTGGAACAAAGCCACAGACATAATAAGCGGTGGTGATGGTGGTGGGGGAGGGGGGCTTAGGGGTGCATGAGGACAGCAGCAATATGATCCTAGATTAATTTCTACTATGAACTAAAGACCTTCCAAGAGGCCTCTGAAATTAAATTAATTGCATTTCAGAAAAGTGTCATGCACACTATACTATAAACTGGAGCAGAAAGGGGAACTTGGGAATTAAAAACTATCAATGCCTTAATTTTAAAATTTGTATTTATTTGTTAGTGTGGATGGCACTTGGTTATAGATGAGGCACATGTAAAAATGCTCTACATAAACCCTGCATGAGAATTATCTCCAAGACCCATCGTTTTTGTTTGTTTGTTTGGTTTGGTTTTTTGGGGGGGGGGGTTGTTTGTTTTTATCTGTGGCCATATCTGCAGATTTTTTTCTTTTTTCTTTTTTTCCAGAGACAGGATTTCTCTGTGTAGTCTTGGCTGTCCTGAACTAGTTTTGTAGACCAGGCTGGCTTCGAACTCACAGCGATCCGCCTGCCTCTAGAGCCTCCTGAGTGCTGGGATTAAAGGTGTGCGCCAGCCACCATCTGCATTTTTCTTTATCTCTCTTCTCTGTGTTTTTGTGCTGTTATCTCATTCTGATTTGTAGCCATCCCCCTTGGCCCTGCCTCCTTTCTACTGAGATCGCAGGTAACAAGTGCCTGGTCTGCACTCCTCTACTAGAGAGAGACCTATTAAAAAACAGCATGTCAGACAACGTGGACAATGGCAGGTGAAAATACTACCCATGTTGAAGGAGACACTTTCAAAAACGTATTTTCTTAAGTTATTATTATTTCTTTTATATGTGTTTTCCTGGCAGAGGGTAGAAAACAACATTGGATCCCCTGGAACTGGAGTTACAGACAGTTGTGAGTTCCCAGGAAGATGCTGGGGATAGAACCAGGGCTTGGGTTTTCGTTTTGTTTTGTTTTATTTTTCAAGACAGGGTTTCTCTGTGTAGCCTTGGCTGTCCTGGACTCACATTGTAGACCAGGCTGACCTCCAACTCACAGAGATCCTCCTGCCTCTGCCTCCTGGGATTAAAGGGAAGCTCCATTTCGCCTGGCTGAACCAGAGTTTTCTGGAGAAGCAGCAGTGCTCTTAACCACTGAGCCATCTTGCCAGGCCAATAATATTTTTTAAAATACACAAATTAGAATCATTGCTACATGTATTATAAAATTCATTTCAGAAAAACTCTGGAGATCATTTTTTTTTCTTCTCTCTCTTTTTTTTTAAAGTATACTATCCATCAATTGTTTCTCTGGGTGCAGACTGCTAGCCCAGTGCCACAGGACGGTTTAAGTTTTTTTTTTTTCCTCTTTCTTTTAATCGTTGTTTCTGTGCTGAAGTTATCAAGATCAGCTCTCTGCTGCGATTGCGTTGTTACTGGGAACTCGCACACACTCACACACACACAGAGTTTAACGTGAGGCCAGGACAGAGACGGAGGGAGAGATTAGACACAAAGAAAATGTAAACAGCCTTCACATGCTAGGAAGCTACGTTACAAGAATCCCGGCACCAGGCATTCACCAGTCACCATGGAAAACAGGAAGTGAGGTGCATAGCAACCACGAGCCAAGAAGCAGAAAAGCGCATACCTTTAGCTTGGAATGAAAATCACGAGATTTCCTTCTGGCAAGAACCTGAATGTGACTAGACACCTGCAGGGTAGGGGAAGGGAGGAAAACAAAGGAAAAGCCTGTAACCATGGAGATGAAAAGCCCCCTACAACTGGGCAAGCCAGACGTACCTTAATGGCGGCTTGAATTTCTCGAACTTTCTTTCTTGCTAAGACCTGTATATGACTAGACACCTACATTTTTCGGGTTTATGCGGGGGGGGGGGGGGGGGACAAAAACGAGAAAAAAAAAACAAAAACAAAAAAACAAACAAACAAAAAAAGGAAATCAAATATAAAATATTCCTTGGGAAGGGTGGGGGGGGGGGGAGGTTATTTGCATCTCAAAGAAGCTCTGCGGTTAGGAACACAGTCCCGGCCAGACACCAAGCCCCCAGCACGGCTCTAAAGCTTTATGGACAGGGTCCTCACTGCAGTGATTTGCCTCAGAAGTGTGGCAGGCTCACCTCCATGATATGAGCCCACCTGGAGAGATCACGGGTAGGTGCTGAGGGAAACCTCATTTGGAGGGCCATGAGAAGGGGAGAGGAGTACTTTATGAAATTAAAAAGGCGGGGGTAGAGGTAAGTGAAAATATTTACAGCGACTCAGCATCCAGAGAGAACCCTCCTTCCCCTTTTCAATTTAGAGGGGACTGTCCATAAATTAGCGTGTTCTACAGAATCAAAGCTGAGGCTGTGATCTGGATTCTGATCTCTTGGAGGACTCCAGATTCTGCGGCAAATGTTGAAATAATACTGGCACATAAAATTAAATCTCAAAGAGAAATGGGACCCAGTTAGCAGAGCTCCCCCGCCCCCCCCCCCTTGAAATTTCTTTAATCCTCCCACTCTTTTGGGAATTAACTGGGTGCCAAGTGGATCTGCATATTATTACAAAAAGAAATGTGTGAATACAGCCAGCCAGCCAGTTAAAAATCTGGTCTGAAAAACCACTCAGCTTTGCTGAACAACACTGGAGAGGTGTCACCAACTGTCCTACTGGGTCCCTGAGGGTGATGCTGGTGTGGAAACAAGGCCAGGAAAGCCACTGACACACAGTGTCAGTGGAGCAAGCAAGCGCGCATCACTTCAGTGGGGTTCGATTACATTTAGAGGAGTCCCCAGGGAAGGGGTCGCCGGGCAAGTGACCAGAGTTCTCCCGCCAAACAGGCCAGCTCGGCACCAGAGACAGAAGAGCCTGATGCCTCCATCTGGAGATTCTGAACTTCACATTTCAAGTTCAGAGACTTGGGCTTTGTGGCAGTTACCTCATTCCTAACTCTCCAGGGACTGACAACAGGACCCCAGATTATCAGAGATCTTTGGTGGTGAAATTTGTCTTTTGAGTTTTTGGGCCATTCACTTTCTTCCTGTTTCCAGAGAAGCAGGGGCACCCCCATCCTCATCACCCTCTCCATCTGGCTCCTGCTGTTACTCATTTTCACCCAGAATCCTGTCTGGTGCTCTGACAGGATGAGGACCTTGGCTGGGTGCAGCCCCAGCAACCAGCTGCTTGCCTCTGTGCTGGCAGGAGGCCACCCCCTTTCTGCTGACTCAGCACGAGGCCGGCACAGGCAGCATTTCTGGGGCACAGCCCAGACCCCTGTTTCGCACTCCAGAAAGAGAAGATTCTTTCCCCATGGGGGAGTGGGGGGCGGGGGGCGCATGCACCCTACTGCTCCTCAGCCTTAAAGAGACCAGGGTGGGTTGGCTGTATTCTGGCTCCAGTTACTGCCCCTCACCTCACTTGAATTATTCTGAGATGAGGTGTCTCCTTGTTGTAAATGGTCTTCAACTCTTGGGCTCAAAAGATGGTGATGCCTCAGACTCCCAAGTAGCTGAGACGAGAGGTACACTCCACCACATCTAGTTAACTGCAGCTGCTGAACTGTGCTTTCATTGCATACAGGTTAACGTCAAAAGATAAAGTGTTTTCCTGTTATCAACCAACCGATCGGATGGGTTGTTTGGTTTTGTTTCTTTTCTTTTTTTAGTTTTTGGGTTTTTTTGGTTTTTCGAGACAGGGTTTCTCTGTGTAGCCTTCACTGTCCTGGACTCACTTTGTAGACCAGGCTGGCCTCGAACTTGCAGCAATCTGCCCGCCTCTGCCTCCTGAGTGCTGGGATTAAAGGCCCACTACCACCCAGGCTCTTTTTCTGTTTTCAGAGGCTGACTTGACACCCACTCCATTTGTGAACCTGGTCACATCGGAGGTCTCGGCTGTACTGTGTTCAAAAGAACCAGGGAAGGCAGAGCCCTGGCCAAGGTCAAGAAAAGAATTCCCATCCCTGCTCTGCGGCATTTAAAATGGTAACTGCTCCATAGTCGCAGCAGAGGCTGACAAAAAGCCATTGCTAAAGAAGCCACAGTGCCCTGGAAGTGTATCCTTCAGTGTCATATTTAGGCCATTTGCTAAAGGCCACTGGTGTGACTTCACTGAGAACACAACAGTTACGTAATCATTTCAGGATGCACAGACCCTCCCAATCTCTTGGCTTGCCAGCGTCAATGCACCTGCAGCCTTCTGCAACTCCAACAAATGTTTGGGAGGTGAAGGATGGAAACCCAGCAAGGGCAAGTTCAGATACTGGCTTGGCAGTGAACTTTTCCCATGCGAGTGTGACCGTGCAGTAGCACGTGGTTGAGCCACAGAGACGATGAAGAGTGGGAGAAAGCCACTCTCGGGGGACACCTATGCCACGAACTCCTTCCAGGGCACTGGGACTGGGGCTCCTAGAGCCAAACAAAGCACAGCAGCCAAGGCAGCCCAAGGTCTCAGGGCCATTCGCTGACATGCAGACCTCACAGGCGGGCACTGTACCTGTTTCCTGGTCCTCGTCTTCCCCGTCCTGAGCTTGATGTATCTGGCTATCAATTCATTTCTACCTGCAGGAAAAAGAGAATTTACAATAAGCTGGGCTACTTGAGAATAAACAAAACCCTTAAAAGCCAAGACTGCAAATAGTAAGTCAAGAAGTTTGGGTAGAAGGGGCTTAGGGAGAAAGCTCAGTGGTTTCAGGTTCAGTTTCCAGCACCCCTTTGATGGTTTCCAATCACCTGTAACCCCACTTCCGGGGGATCTGGCTCCTTCTTCCCCATAGACACTCACACATGCAGCACACATACACATGTGCACGCACAACACACATATACATCAAATAAAAACAAACCCTAAAAGAAGAACAGAATTTTGATTTGGAACTGCTGATGGGATACTTGCTCACCTGGCCCTGGGCTAGCTCCCAACACCATATAAACCAAGCCTGATTTGCACACGTGTAATGCCAGCACTTGGGAGGTGAAGGTAGGAGGGTCAGACATTTCAATACAGCCAGGGCTAGATAAAGTTCTTCGAGACAGGGTTTCTCTGTGTAGCCCTGGCTGCCCTGGAACTCGCTTTGTACATCAAGCTGACCTGGAACTCACAGAGATGTGCCTGCCTCTGCCTCCAGAGTGCTGGAATTAAGGGCATGTGCCACCACTGCCTGGGGCTTTTTTTCTTTTTTAATTGGTGCCTTTTTAGTTTATTCATGACAGAAAAACAGCCTAACAGTCTGGAAAAATAATTACTAAGGAAAATTAAGATAAAGATTCCTTAACTTCAAATTTTGTCCAGCCACCCGAGATTGAAATGTATCTTTTAAGAAAATACCAGTAGGGGGCTGGAGAGATGGCTCAGTGGTTAAGAGCACTGCCTGCTCTTCCAAAGGTCCTGAGTTCAATTCCCAGCAACCACATGGTGGCTCACAACCATCTATCATATAATCTGATGCCCTCTTCTGGCCTGCAGGTGTACATGCAGACAGAACATTGTATACATAATAATAAATAATAAATCTTTAAAAAAAAAGAAAGAAAGAAAAGAAAATACCAGTATAGCTGGGCAGGATGGTACACGCGTTTGATCCCAGCACACAGGAGGCCTCTGAGGCAGGGGGATCTCTGAGAGTTCCAGGCCAGCCTGATCTACAGAGCAAGTTCCAAGACAGCCAGGGATATAGAAAAAGACCCTGTCTCAAAAAGATCAAACACAAAAAAAGCCCGTGTGATATGTTTGCTTGTAGCTAAAAGTGTTGAATTGGAAAGGATGGACACGGACGCACAAGAAAACACACACACACACACACACACACACACACACACACACACACACACACACACGGTGGTATTTAGTCTAGGAAAAAAATGAGCCCAGTTCTGTTTTAGTCTTTAATTTTCTTCTTTTTTTTTTTTTTTTTTTTTTTTTTTGGTTTTTCGAGACAAGGTTTCTCTGTGATAGCTTTGGCTATCCTAGACTCACTTTGTAGACCAGGCTGGCCTCGAACTCACAGTGATCCACCTGCCTCTGCCTCCCAAGTGCTGGGATTAAAGGCGTGCGCCACCACGCCCGGCTTAGTCTTTAATTTTCAATGGTCATTTTCTTCTTCATTCGAGCTTCTCCCTGTGGTCACCTCATTACAGACACAGAGAGCAAGCCCCTTGTGGCTGCCAAGTACAGCCAGGAAAGGGAGCTCAACAGTACAGAAGCAGAAGATCCTGAAATGTGGTCTTCGCACCCGCAGCAGCTAACTGCAGACAAGACTGCTCTCATGCCTGTGTATAAGGAGTGACTCAACCTTCTCCAAGCCCTGTAGCTTTGAGCCAAGGGGGAGGGGGGGAGAGGAAGAAAGAAAGAAAGAAAGAAAGAAAGAAAGAAAGAAAGAAAGAAAGAAAGAAAGAAAGAAAGAAAGAACATCTGAACAGGAAAACTTTTCATTCTTATGCTGCTGGGAAATGGAAATTTTACATAGTGCGATGTGAGAGTACTACACTCTGACAGAAAAGCATTCTCCCAAGAGCTGAAGAGACAAAGTACCACTAAGCTACCATGAGAAAGAAAACCCACTCTCAACGTGGGTCCTAAGAGTGGGCGGTGAGTCCTGGCGACCTGTCCCAGGAAGTAGAGGTACATACACAGGTACATGTAGAGGTATTCTACCCCACAACACTCCAGAACACTTCATGGCTTTTAACTGGCCCCTTTGGTTCCGGGAAGTGTCTCCCTGACCTGCCTGGTCCTGCTTCAATGTGACACCAGGGCTGCTGGAAGCAGCAAGCCCTGCCCTTTCCCCTCCTGGGATGCACCTGAACTCCCTCCCATGGCACTGCCAATACAGCATGTACTCTGTGTCTAATTTTCCAGACACATGGCACACCTGAAGAGCCCAAGAACTTTTTTTCATATCCAAACTGTCCTGGACACCCAGGACCTTGATGGGCACAGGGCAATAGAAGAAAATAGTGCATTAGTTTGAATGTGGAATGTTTCCACCACCACCACCAAAGGCTCTTGTTTGAACGCATCTTCCCAAGATGCTGGCGCTGCCTGGGGAGGTTGTGTGGCCTTAAGGACACAGACTCTAGCTGGTGGGTGATGTCACTAGAGGCAGCCTCTGAGGATTAACTAAACCCTAACATTGTCTCTTTCCAGAGGGCACCCTGTGAGAAGTGGCTATGTACACTCATACCATGAAGAACTAAAGTGAGCCAAGCATGGAGCTTTTCCCATGACAATGTGGTGTGCCCTCTAAACTGTGAGCCAAATAAATTCTGCTTCCCTCAAGCTGTCCCTGTCAGGCGGTTTGGTCAAAGAAACAGAAGTCACTAACACGTGCACCTGCCTCTGGCAGAATAAAGTAAGCTAGAACACAGACAACTCACTGCAGCCTGAAACATCAGTGTCCTTACAGTAACTTGAGCCCATCAGCTGCCTGCTTCAGGACCTCACAGAACATATACAGCACAGAAGACAGAGATGACATGGTGTCACAAAGTATCCCTGGGTCACCCACTCCTTTCTCTGAAACTAAAAATCACCTTAAACCTAAGCCAACATGTTTAGAATAGGCAAAGAAGCTTGCTGGATCTTGAAGCAGTTTAGTAAGACAAGAGCCCTACTTATACAAGGTTTCTTCTAACTTTTATCTTTAGATTCCTCCAGCCTCCACCCCCCCACTCCCCACTGCTTATTTTTTCAAGATAGGGTTTCTCTGTAGCCTTGGTTGTGATGGACTCACTTTTTAGACCAGGCTGGCCTCAAACACACAGAGATGCCCCTGTGCCTGCCTCCCTGAATGCTGGGATTACAGGCGTGCACCACCATGCCCTGCTAATATTTTTTAAATTTTCATTTATTTCACACATATGAATGTTCTATCTGCATGTACACCTACGTGTCAGAAGAGGGCATCGGATCTCCTTATAGATGGGTGTGGTTTCTAGGAATTGAACTCAGGACCTCTGGAAGAACAGACAGCACTCTTAACCACTGAGCCACCTCTCTAGCGCCGTTCCAGGTGCTCTTGTGGGCCTTCACACACATGCCTGGTTGCCTTTCAGGGGTCCTCTTGGATCCCCAGATTGGCCCCTGTCTTATCTTCCTTTCAAAACAGAATGCAGAACTAGAAACGATCATGCTGTGAAGCTGAGTGTGCCTCTCCCCTTCTTAGCCTGGACACTCCTACCCCACCACCTCTAATTTATTATTGTTTATTGTTAATCACCTTATGTGTATGGGTGTTTTATCTGCATGCCTGCGCACCATGTGCATGCCTGGTGCCTATGGAGGAAGAACAGCATGTCAGACACCCCAGGACTGGAGTTACAAACGACTGTAAGTCATCCTGCGGGAGCTGCTCCTCAGACACGTCCATTGCCCTGTTCCTCTTCCTTTCAAAAGTGCTGGTATTTTCAAGCCCCCAATACGAAACTTTCCGTTTATAACTACTCCTGTCTCACCCTATTAAATTGAGCCTATCATTACAGCCTGTCAAAATCTTTTCAGATTCCAACTCTGTGGTCGAATGTACCTTTTCCGGAGCATTTAGGAGAGAAGGGCTTCTGAGCTCGGCTCGGGGATTGCTTCGGTGAGCATCCCCTTTCAAACGGCTCGTTGCCAATATCCCCTGGAGTGTCATCGGGCCTACTTGTCCATCGCAGAGAAGGCTGTGCAGATTTTGCAATTTGTCATAAAGGCTCACTGACAGCCGAGCCCAGCCAGGAGTGCCTAATTACCAGAAACCAGACCCAAATGACAATGTCCACAGATCAGCCGAGTGCCCTCCAGCCCTGGGCCCTCTCTGGGCAGCCATTCGGGGCTGCTTGAGTGGGCAGGGCTTGTACGGCATGCAATTTCATCTGGATCTGATCCGGGTGGCACAAAAGAGGCTCTTTCCCCAAACTTGCTTATTTTCTGTGGATACAGAAAAGATGGCTCGGGGCATGTGACATGAAACTGACATACAACTTTGATTTCTGGAAGCATCAGGCTGAAGGAGTAAGATGGCTATCTAGGAACCTCGGAGCCTATGCAAACGGCCCTGTGCTTTAATCATGCTGGAAAGCAGTTCTAAAGGCCTCTTGCTGCTTCCACAGCAGGTCCTTACTGAAGGGATGCGTGAGTACGCCTCTCTGGTCATTTCCCTGAAAGCTTAGTTTGTGCTGTTGGTGGGGGTGCGTGGGGGAGGGTGGGCAGTGTACCATCTTGGGTTACACAGAGAGATCCTGTATTTAAAAAAATAAGAGGGTTGATCTTACTCTCACATCCTTGTTCCAGAGATGACCAGGACCACTTTACAAAGCCTGGGTTTTTTTCTTTCATGCCCTGCTCCAGAATTTATGTCTTTTAGACATTAAACCACCTGTTTTCACTTATGAAGAGAGTGTCTTCTATAAGATAGAGCATAGAAGCCTGAGCAATCCTCCTGTCAGCAACGTCCTGCTTCACTTAATTTGGAAGCATAGGCTATTTGGGGGTGGGGGTGGGGGGGCTCAAGATGTATTTCTCTATCCTGAAACTTGCTCTGTAGACCACGCTGGCCTCAAACTAACAAGAGGGTCTCCTGCCTCTGCCTCCCGAGTGCTGGGATTACAGGCTGATGCCACCACCATCTGGCTGAATCAAATTATTTTAAGGAATTATTTGAAAATAGCAAATGCACAGAAACCCTTTAAACCGGAATAAAAATCATATGGCTGAGTCTATTAAAACTTTCTATATTTCTAAATCTTGCCTGAATTAAAATATCCTGACTTACTTAGGGAAAAAGAGTGGCATTCAAATCTCTGAGGTTCTCTGTGTCCCTGATAGGACACCCTGAGTGCTACTTCTAGGTGTGTGTGTGCTCAAATTTATGCATACATGCTAGCACATGTACATGCATATCCATGCAAGTGTTTGCATTGAGAGGACAGAGGGAGAAGAATGCTTTCATGCTGCGCCGTTACAATCTCCTTTACTCCCTTGACACAGAGTCTCTCATTAAAGCGGAGCTCAGCCAGGCTAGCTTGCCAGCAAGCCGCATCTGTTCTACTCTACCCCTAAACCGGTTTTTGTTTTGTTTTGTTTTGTTTTAATGTGGGTTCCGGGGATCTAAACTAAGCTCCTGGAGCTTGTGTTTACTCGTGAAGCTATCACTACAGTCCTCACTTACACGTCTATAATAACCGTCTGTCAAAGCACAGTGGGTCTAGAAAGCCCACAACCTCAAACTGGACTGTGCAAGTTTCTGAGTCAAGAGCGAGGATGGACACTACACCAACCTGGGAGGGGCATCCAGTTTGCACTATAGGCTCTCTCACCCGCCCCAGGGTCCTTTTTTGGTTTTTTTTTTTGAGACAGGGTTTTTCTGTGTAGCCTTGGCTGTCCTGGACTTGCTTATAGACCAGGCTGGCCTCAAACTCACAGCAATCCACCTGCCTCTGCCTCCAAGTGTTAGGATTAAAAGTGTGCACCATCACACCCGGCCACACTATAGGGTCTTGCTAAACATCCACAATCAGAACATTGGCCAGTAGAAATGCTCGCTCTTGCCTCTCTAGTTGTTGAGTGCAGTTCCCCACCCCCACCGCACGCACACAGGCACAGAGTTCCATGAACTCTACATCGTGAAATGGACTTCCAACAAGTTAAACTTTATTTTACAGTATATCCCATTCAGATTCTACACATTATCTGAAATGCTCAGGAACTAGCCTGTAGAAAATGTAATACATTTGAAAAAGAAAGAAAAAGAGAGGGGGGGGGGGGCGGGAAACAAAGCAAGTAACAACAACAACAAAACAAGTTTTAACTACAACCTGTCACATGAGGTGGACCTGATACTTTTCAATAAATTCCAAATGCATTCCTGATGGCTGTATTAGGAATAGCCAAGCTGTATTTAATCTTCCTGTTTCTTTAGGTTTTTGAAGGCAGGGTCTCAAGTACTGCAGGAAGATGACCTTGAATGCCTAAACCGCTTTCTCTATCTTCCAAGAGCTGAGCTTAAGGGTGTGTGCGGCAGCACAGGTGCTTGCTTCCCTCTCCCCGGCCACCAAGGCCTGTTATACTGTTGTGAGATGAAGGCATCTAAAGTGTGTGTGACTACTTGAGTGCACAGATCATTACCTAGAATGACAGGACAGCGGGGTGATGCTGACCACTGTTGACAGATAAGAGCTTATCTTTACAAGCAGGATCTGGGGACTCTTGTAAAAACCACACTGGCTGCCCTCAGACTTGCTGAGCTTGCTAATAAGCCTGCTTGGGAGGGTACTATGGGCACATAGGCCACACTTGGTATTCCTGGTACATCCCTGCTCCCTGAGAGCAGTAAGCAGCCTATAGAGCTAAGTGGCTCATTACTGAATGCCACCTCGTCTCATGACACAACTCCTAGAGGTGTACACACACACACACACACACACATTCCCCACCCCCACCCCCCAGTCTGAGAACTTGTGACTAAGTTCGCTTCTCTTACAGGCAGAAGGGCACGGCCACAACCCAGCTTGCGTATCTGACCCGTCACCCTCCCCAGGTCTTTAGATCTCTGAATTCAGTGTTGGGCAGCGGGGCCTGCCTCTGGCTCTTCCCGCCAACAGTGTACCTTCCTGCTACAGGGCAAGATGGGAGGATGAGCTGAAAAGCACAGACTTCACACTGGGCTTCCAGGCCCAGAGGAGGCTGGTTAACATTGTTGTGGGCTGTATATGTGAAGGAAAGTGACCTCGAGGTCCTGTTTGAGGCTCAGCAAATGCAGGGTCTGTGGCTACAAATTGTAGGCCAGAGACACTGAGCTTTAACAGAATAAGAGCCACTTTGTGAGTGAATGGAGTCAGACTGCCAGAGAGAGGGACGCTCCTCCAACCCTGCTCCAACTTCAGGCAGGGCTCCTATGACCTCAGGAATACGGAAAGGGCGCTGGCCCAGTACTGAGAGGAAACTTCTGTTGCCCTTCAACTTCCAGCAGAGCTACGTGAGGACCCCACCACTGGGGAGCTACGTGAGGCCTCCCGCTCCGCGCCTATCATCTATGTAGAAGAATGAGAAGCTGAGAAGAGCCTTAAGTTGTATCTGACCCTTCTGTTATCTACAGACACAGCTACAGAGTCAGTGATACCCCACCCCAAATCCTGATTCCTACAATGTCCTCTGTGGACACTGAGTTTCCTGGGTAACCAGAATCCCTGCTGACTGCCGCATGTCTAGAGTCCTTTCTGACAGCATCGTCTTCCCAGAGTTTTGACCAGATACTAGGCCACCAGACGGCCCTTTTTCTAAACACTCCTGTCCCTTAAAATGACAGTGTGCAGGTCTTCTGTGCCTGCCCTGCCATCCATCTCAGTGTTAGTGGGCATGCCCTCATATGGGACATAAACATCCCTATAAACAAATTTGATTATGGACCGTCACTAATAGGCCAAGAAGAAGATACAGTGAGGAGGAAAAGAAGCAATGAGAAGCTTTCCAAAAGTACCACAGTCAAGGGGTGAGGGAAGGGAGACTAGGTGCAGGCTCTGTGCCCCCCAACACCAGCAGCAGCCCACAGCACAGACAGGGCCCATGGGATTTTCTGAGACGCAATGGTATTAACATTAACTTTTAGCCATAGGAGTCATTTTCATTAAGCTTGAGTTCATCTAAATGAGAGGGGAGGCAAACCTTCCAGTATGTGAAAGCTAAAAACCAAAAGGCACAGAAGTAGAGGACACGGCAGGAGCCAAGCGTCACCACCAGCTCAGCAGAGGTCTGGAGGACGCACATTTGTGGACCTGGCCAGAGGAGGCAGTCACTGACTGACTGGCCTTTCTCTACTAACATTAAGGTTTAATAATTAACTATTACCACCACTGCAACTTGTCCTGGTGTAGTGGGAGGTGGGGAGGCCTACCAAGGGAGGGAAGACACTCACTGGTCAAAGCCAAATGGGTGTATTTGGTGGAGGACAGGCAACACGAGAGGACTTCATAATGTTTAGAGCATCTCCGGAGAGGACTTGGCTGGGTAGTCCTACTGTGTGCTCACAAGGTGCCCAGCGTCTCCTTGTGGCCTAAATACTGTAGCCCCTTCCCTGCCCCACCCCCCAACACACACAAGGCAGGAAGCTCCACGGGAGCATGGAGCGAAGCTGGGTTTCTGTTCACTGTACCGAGGCAGGCCATGGGTAGGCACGAACAGATGGGGTGAATGGCTCCATGGGAGGGATGTGGGATCAGTGTGAGAGGGTGACGTCATCATGAAAAGGGGCATTTCAATCAGTCCCTGAGCACCGTCAAGGAGGAAGTAACCAGACCAATGTCTCAGTTAATCTCCAATATAAATCATTGACCAAAACCCAGTGCCAATGTGGAAAATCACCAGGAAAGGCCAGGGCACCTTCCTAGCTTGTTGGGTGCTGGGACTGCCTGTTCCTGAGCTAAAGGGCTACAAAGGGGCTGGTGGCAGTTTCCTGAGATGACTGGTCCCTTCGCATTCAGGGGCATAGGAGAACAGCTCACACTTAAAAGGAGAGAGGGTTGATGGAACCTGGTCAGTGAGAAGTTCAGTTCTCTCTGGAATCTCCGTGAAGTTAAGTGCCTGGTAATAACTCAAGTTCTAGCTTTCTGGGAGTGGCATCAGTCCACTACCTTAATAGCATTATCAAGTGACAACCCCATAAAATACGTTCATCTTGGGAGTAAGACAGCGTATGGTTCGTTTGCGTGGGATTACAGGAAAGCGGGTACAGGTGGCTAAGGCTGTGCGTGCTGAGCGTGACAGTTCTGACTCTGCACACATACAGTCCACGCTATAACAGCGCCGTAGAATAAGTAGGAATGCTATTTTCTAGTGGCTAACTCGTCACGAAGCAATAAAAGATACACTACTCAGTCACTTTCTTAATCCCCAAGTGGACAGTGCTACCTTTAGAGCTTCAAACCACTGTCCCTGCCTCTCTGACAGTGACTTACAGGACAGCTCTGGGACAGTGGAGCAACAGCTTCAAGGCCATCAGTGAGTCTCTGTCGCTTCCAGTCTAAATCGCTTTAGTGGGGTGTCTGGTAGTGTGTCACCATCTGTTCGCCCACTTATTTTTATTTTTCATGGCACCCTCCTTAATCATTTCATTCATTTTACCATCAAGATGCATAGCCAGCTTCCAGGTCCATGAACGCGTCCAGCCATCCTAAAGTTACTCACAGAATCACTATCCCCCAAGACAGTGGGACCGCTAGCTTCAACTGTCAACTGGAGCAAACCTAGAAGCACCAGGAAAAGCCTGTCCGTGGGAGTCTGTCTACACTGCAGCACGTCTGTGGGAAGGACACACCACAGTGGATGCTACCATTTCTGAGTATGTGCAGAGGCCCTGCGCTGCGTAAGGGAGAGGGACTGAGCTGAGAAGCAAGCGGTTTACCGTGCAGATTGAGAGGACCAGGCCACAATGGATTAAAACCTGGAATTATGAGCTAATTTTCCCCTTTCTCTCCTGTCAGGGGGTAACTTATCACGGTGACAGAGGGAAGTAGGGCAGATTATCAATCACAATCCACCCAGGCCCAGCTCAGAATGTGTTTCCTCAAAGAAAATCCATCTGAAACACACATGTCGTGGTACTATGGGGGTGGGGGTGGGGGTGGGGGGTTTGCTGAGTGGTGAGCCAGGTGGCCGGAGATCACCTTGCAGGGAAGACCACAGGGTTCACAAAGCCAAGTGAGAGACACAAGAAACTGTGAGTCAAACGAAACAAGTAGCTTAGTGTGTGAGGGGCATGACTGACACCAGGCGAGCGGCACGGGAGTCAGCATGTCACCGTAGGCCGGCAGCTTGTCTCCTCCCTGTGGGCCTGGGTACTGCCCAGAACTTGACAGGTATCCACCTAACAGACTGGAAGCTTCCAAAAGGTACCCTCTGTATCTTTACTACCTTGGAACCCCACACGCCTACTGCTCTCCACTTTACAGTGATCTGACCAGAACCCTGCCCAGAGCTTTCAGAACAAAGGTGACTTGAGAGTCCCTTTCAACTCATCTTTCAGGCCCACCTCTGATTATGTCCGGTTCTGTAAACGGTTTGAAAGGCGATGACCACACAAAATGTCCTAATACTTGGACTCTAGTTGATGAGTCAGTCTCACTAAAGAAAATGGAGCTATAGCCCCACCCCACTTCTTGCCCTGCCTCTGGTCCTGGTTAGTACCACTAAGGAACAATAGTACCGAGGCACTCTTGCCATTGTGCCGCCCCTCCAGGATGGACTGCATCCTTCAAACCAGGAGCCATGTAAACCCTTCACCCACTAAGTTGCTATGGGCAACTATTTTATCAAAACCATGTGACAGAGTACTGAGTTTACCCTTCCTGCGGACACAGCGTCGTCCTCAGAGCATTCCTGCATAGGGATCGCCTACTGCTCACGCATGAGGAGGGCTTTCCCACACCAGGCTCTGCTCTCCATGCCTCTGTCTCGGCCACTGTGTAGCCTTTCTCCCTCCAGCGTTCTTGCCCTTCTCTTTTGCTTACAAGCTCCTAAGCATCCCACCTACCACATCTCCTCCACGTGGTCCAGGACTCTGCTGCTTCCCTCTGACCTTATTCAGCACCTCCCAACTGCACCAGCCGATACAACTGGGAGCCACAACCACTATCACCTGGGCTTGAAAGCTCTTTCTGCTCAAAATTTCCGAGATGCACACTTTTCTGAGCTCTGGGGTCTAATGCTGCCAATGGACTGGCCACCACATGTGCCTTCCTCCTTCGTGCCCCACCACCAGCTGTGACAGAAATAGGGACCTAGTCCAAAAGGAGAGCTAATCTCAACATGAGCCCAGGAAAGCCTCGTTAATGAAAAACTTTGCTAAGAACACTCTGTCTGTTTATTAATTAGTTGGCCTTAGAGAAGTGTGAAGTCCACACATGAGGAGTGCTAAGAACCACTGGTCTTCACGGAGACTTTTTACTGACTTGCCGATTCACACTTTTGGGTGTGTCTGCTTCCACTGTTGGCACCATCCTCTACTCCCACTGTTGCTTCCTTTTTTTCTCACCTCCCTCCTTCCCTCCCCCATATCTTTTATTTTCCTCTCTTTAAGACACTGTCTCACTATGTAGCCCTGGCTGGCCTGGAACTTGCTATGTAGACCAGGCTGGCCTAAAACTCACAGAGAACCACCTGCCACTGGACCACCTGGACCTCTCTGGAGATACTGAGCAACTGAACCTCCTTCTCCCCCTATAATGCTGAGCAAACAGCATGGATCTGAGGGTTTGCTGCCTGTGTTACCAACCATAATGTGGAGGCTCTGTCAACTTGACCTCAGGCCCATCATTGTCAAGTGGTGCCACTGTGCAGGTATGAGTTGCTGGTGTCTGAAAGCCCTCAGAAGGGTTACAAAGGTCCTCTGCCTAGGGCACCATCCTATTGGACATCTAGTATAAGACAGTTCCCTGTTACTGAAATGGAAACACAATGTTCTTTTCATGCTGGAGAGATGGCTCAGTGGTTAAGAGCACACAGTCTGCTCTTCCAAAGGACCCAGGTTCAATTCACAGCACCCACATGGCAGCTCACAACTGTCTATAATTTCAGCTCCAAAGGATCTGACACCTCATACCAACACACATAAAAAAACGACTCTTCTAGCCTGTGAGATAACATGCTTTGCCACCAAGCCTGATGGTCTGTCTGCCTTCAATCCCTGGAACCTACACTGTTGAAGTTAGAAACTGATTTGTACAAAGTATCCTCTGAACTCTAGACCTGAACGTGACTGCCTACTGACCTGCACAAAGTAACTAACTAAATGTTAAAAATGTAAAAATAAGCCTTTAATCCCAGCACTTGGGAGGCAGAGGCAGGCGGATTGCTGTGATTTCGGGGCCAGCCTGGTCTACAAAGCGAGTCCAGGACAGCCAATGCTACACAGAGAGACCCTGTCTCGAAAAACTAAAAAAAAAAAAAAAGTAAAAATAAAACAGATTTCTCATCGAATAAAATAGTAAACACCTGGTTTTCAGAAGAGATAAGTGTCAGAAGGGCTGGGTAGCAAGTCTGAGATGGCTCAGTGGTTAAGGGCATTGGCTGCTCTTCTAGGACCAGGGTTCAATTCCCAGCACCCACATGACAGCTCACAGCTGTCTGTAATTCCAGTCCCACAGACATGAATGCAGGCAAAATATCAATGTACAAGAAATAAGAATAAAGTAGCAGGAAAGCAAACTTAGGCCAAGGAGCCAAAATAAAGCTTTCCTTTAAAAAAAAAAAAGGCACTGGGTGGTGCACTTGTTTAATCCCAGCCCTCAGGAGGCAGAGGCAGGAAGGGCTGAATTCCAGAGCTACAGAGAAACCTTGTTCTGAAAAAAAGAGCACTTCCACCAAAAGAGAGAAATTCTTGGGGAACAGGGAGGCAGCTGAGTGTGGCCAAGTTTCTTACACATTGTGACAGCCTTTTAAAAATCACCTCTGTGAATAAGCAGGAAGAATGGCACCAACAGCAGAAACTCCACGACTTGGTTTTCTGCGTAGAAGCATGCGCTCGCTCCACAAGAATCAGCAGTCAACTGCCACCGCCACTGAGCAAGAGTTGGGCAAAGGCAAGTCACACAAACCCTACATCAGAAGAATGTAGCATCACCTGCTGCTTAGAAAGCCTGTTGAAGCCAGGCCACACCTTTTGTCTGCCTCCCATCAGCACCAAAACCCATCTGTGCACACACTGAACCTTCATACCCCCACTTCCGCCCTTTCAGATGCTGAAAGCCGAGCTCAAACTTCCTTCAGGGATAGGAATCCAGTGCTGCTTCCCAGGCTCATAACTGCTTAATTCCCATGCCTCTCATCTCTTTACACAACCATTACAAAATGCCCAACAAGCCGGGCGGTGGTGGCGCACTCCTTTAATCCTTAAACTTGGGAGGCAGAGGCAGACGGATCTCTGTGAGTTCGAGGCCAGCCTGGTCTACAAAGTGAGTCCAGGAAAGCAAAGGCTACACAGAGAAATCCTTTCTTGAAAAAAACCAACCAACCAAATAAACCCAACAACAACAACAATCAATCAATCAAATAAACAACAACAAAAACCCAAAACGCCCAATAAGAACAAAATCACTGAAGGGACGGAATTCAACCAAGAAATGGATGGAATCACATAGGCTCTTTTGAACATGGTTTCTGCACCCCAGCTACAATACAGAGTAAGTTTTAACTGCTGTCCACATAGCGAACGCCTTCACAGGACACAAGACACGTCCTCAGGACTGCTGACCCAGTGCAAGACCATGATGAGATGCATACTCTGGACCTCCCTAGGTTGGGGCAAGTTCTAGACTCAGACCAACTGAGGTGGGAGGGAGAAACTGTGTTGAAGTACAGCCTGGGACCCACGTGCCATGATGCTGCCTCCTGAAGTTGTCACTGATCTGGGTCATGTGACCTGACAGTTCTTCCGACCTCTGTGAGGCCAAGCTGGAGAGAAAGCAGCGGCTTAGAAAATGTCCTTCCATGCTAAGACAGAATCAGATTAAAATATACCACCCTCGGGGGCTGGAGAGATGGCTCAGCAGTTAAGGAAGAGCACTGAATGCTCCTCCAGAGGACCCAGGTTCAATTCCCAGCACCTACATGGCAGCTCGCAGTTGTCTGTAACCTCAAGATCTGACACCTTCAAATAGACATACATGTATGAAGCAGGCAAAACACCAATGCATAATTAAGAAAGAAAAAAAAACACACCACCTCTCTAGGAGGGATGTGAGATTCAGGAAAGTCAGTCATTTTTATATGTCTTATACTTCTGCCACGCATAACCTCCCCACCTTGCAAAACAAAAGCCTAGATGACATGTGTGCACACCACCTTTGGCCATCTCACCTGCCACCCTGTGTACACCCTGACACATCCTTACTCCTCAACGCCTACTGGCAAAATGACTAGCCCTCAATCTTTCCTGCCACCGTGGTCCACCCAAATCTGCTGAACAATACCTGCTAAGTTGCTAGGACACCATGGCCCAGAGCATCAGAGCCAGCTCCTGGCTCTCTGGATGCCCCAGAGCGATGAGCTAGAATGACCTGGTGATGTAGGGTGTGGATTTGCCCCTTTCCTTGGCAAATGCTGGGCTTCACGAACGTAGGGACCACATTCGGTCCCCACAGCCTACTGTCGTCCTGGCTCCCAGCACTGTCTTCACAAGGAGGGCCACACAATGGTGGCTTCCGTCTTCGCCTGCCACACTTTTATTTTGAAGAGCAGCACACAGGAAGCAGTAATTCCATGTGTTCTTGGGACTGAAAACATGAAAGAGCTCCATGCTGGCAGGAGGAGGAAAAGCCAGTGCTCCTGTCCTTGAGGTACACAGGGTCTGGGTGGAAGAATCATGGAATGCTGAGCTATCTGTGAACCCCCCAAATGCACCCCCCAGACAGCTGAGACAAAGGGCCACAGGGCGGAATGAGCAGCCTGCCCTATTTCCTAGTAGAATGAATTCAGGAAAGTCTAGAAGCTTCTATCGTCAAAGTCTATCCACCTCTGTGCCCATCCATCTGACACAAGGTCTTCCCATGATGCCTGCTAAATGCCACAAAAAGTAACCTTTCAGTGTTGAGCCTGGAGTCAGTGGCTGAGAGGCTGGCATGGGGCACCTGGCTTCCCTTTTTAAAAATCCGGGTGGCCTTCCCAGCTTTTCGAAGCAGCATCCTGCCTCAATCCACCAGATGCAGAGGGTAAATCAGCCTTTGAGGAAGTATTTCCCAGGAGCCATCTCTTCTTTACAACAGGTCAAACCAGTAAGAATTAAATAACTAACTCGTGGCCACAATGCATGTTCACAATGTTTCCTAAAGATAGAAGGACTTTCTGCCAGCTCATCCACTACACTCACACCCTTACTATGGCTCTAGCCTTGACTGTTGCTTTGTAAAGATATCTCAAAGTGAAATTATCCAGCAAACCCTCGTGTGGATAGAAGGTTCCACAAGTCAACAACCGCTTAAGCAGTTTAAACCAACAAGCAAGATGCCTTCTATTTAAATGCTATGAACGAATCTATTTTAAGCCTTTAAAAATCCTTTGGGCAGGTGTTTAAGCTGTGTACTGACTGCGCCTGTGGAGGCTCTCGGGTGGGGGATGGCAGCCTCTACTCTCCAGGCAGGCAACGTTTTGTTCAGGCAATCTTCCTGCTGCAGGTCATGTGACAAAGGCCAAATAAACAGCATCTGGGGATTTTCAATTACAGACCTTCGCCCAGCATGCCTGCACTGTAATCTCTACCAGATGAGGCCCAGGCCTCCCTATTTTCAATAATTCACACACTGTGTACACATAACATGACAATAAGGGCATTCATGGTGCGGCCTGATTCGCAGATCAAAGCTAGTGGAGGACCAGGAGGCCAGCTGTATGCAGGCTCGGCTGCTGGATGCTCCGGGCTTTTCAAGGGCTTGGAAAGGCTCTCCCTGGGGTCTGGCAAGCCGGTCTCTTTCCTGAGTTGTATTGCTGAGCAAACTCTGGAAGGGAAGAGGGTGCCCTCAGGGACTGTCAGAGAGGCAACCATTCCATGTACATCTGGGAACGCTGGGAACGCTGCTGCACCACTCTGATCCACTCAGAAAAGCTGCCTCTTGGCTGGTCCAAGATCAGCGCAAATGTTCCTGGGCCAGGTGGTGCCAAAAAATACGTCCAGTATGAAAACACCGTACATTACCTAGACAGCCTAAACCAAGTGCTATGTCTTCCCATTTAGCCTGCAGGAGCACACTGAGGCCAGGTGACACAGAGTCATATTTTAAAAGCATGTCACAGGACCTCAGGTGTGGGGAATGAAAGATAAGACTGTTGTTAGTAGTGAAATCGCTACAGTTAATTAACTCAATTAACCCACATGTGGAGACCAGTGCGGTTTAGCGAGTGTGTGTGTGTGTGTGTGTGTGTGTGTGTGTGTGTTGCATGCACGCGCACACCCCCTGTCCGCTCTAAATGCACAGGTTTTTCAAGTCCACGTCATTCCTGTTGCTGCAGGGTGAGACTCTAGTAGGAATGAGGCTTCCTCCTCTCAAGATTTGACACTCAGGGCAGGAACCAGGAAAAAGCCATAATGGTGACTTCCTCTTTGCAAACACATGCTGCTGCCAGCTGTGGCTGTATGTCCTTCCCCCCTTCTCTCTCCCCTTCACAATGGTTTCCTCCTAATCACAATAATTCTGGAAGTGCTAAAACATATCAATCCTTGGCTAAGCCGCGCCTACAAAGGGGCCAGCCGGCTGGCTTTGATGGCCTTGTCCAACAGCAGCTGACACGTCATTCAGCGACAAATCCAATTTAGCACTTACAAGAGGGTTAGCATCCCTGAAAAAATACTGGGTTGATCTGGTGCTCGGAGTCGGCACATGAGCCCGGACACTCTGTTTTGCGGGTTTTTCTTTCTGCTGCCGTACTTGGATGTCTAGATTCAACGTCTTGCGCCCCCAAACACAACCCCTAAGGCCCCAAAATCTGATGGCAGTAGTAATAGTCAGACCAGTATTTGTGAACAGTGTGGCCAGTAAGTGTTTGTGAACAGTGTGGGTTTCTGACGGACATGGACACACACACACACACACACACACACACACACACACAGGAAAACTAGTAGCCACAAATAGTTGTCACAAATTCCTAACACACTGGAGAAAGCTAAGATCCAGCCTGAGTTTGTTCTTAAACCTTTGTGCTTTAGGTCAGCTAAAGATGAAGGGAAAAATATTAAGATGTTTACCATTTCAATAAAATTTGTTTTGTAATAGGGTCTAGAATTAACATAATCTAAAATGAAATTGCTCTTTTAAATATCAAATCTTGGCCCCATAAGGGAAAGCAAGAAACTCACAGATTTTTGTTGTTGGGCTCTATTTTTTTTCTTTCTTTCTTTTTTAGTTTTTTGAGACAAGGTTTCTCTGTGTTACCCTAAGAGTATTCATTTTTAAACCTTTGCATTCTTTCCAGTTTATCTAAGTTCAGGTTAAAAGACTCTCTAGAGAAAATGACTTCAATAATTCAGCCATAAAAAGAATCCTCTACCACCACTACCAAGATGTCATTTTTTTAAGCCACAAGTTTTTTTGTTTGTTTGTTTGTTTTTTGGTTTTTGGTTTTTCGAGAGAGCTCTGTGTAGCCTTGGCCATCCTGGACTCACTTTGTAGACCAGGCTGGCTTCGAACTCACAGTGATCCGCCTGCCTCTGCCTCCCGAGTGCTGGGATTAAAGGCATGCGCCACCACACCCGGCTGCCACAAGGTAATTTATAAAGAAAAATAAAAAGGAAATGATATAACAGGAACATGGGCTGGTTTCTCCTTAATATTAGGCTTTGTAGTCAATAGCTGCTTAGTTATCCCAGCTACAGTTCTAATGAGATATATATATATATATTATATAGTGAACCACAGAGACATCTGGTTTAGAAATAAAATATTTTCCGTGCCCTAAAAGAGACACACACAATTGTGGCTGGCGAGTTATCAATGATGGAATATTCCATACATGGAGTTCTCATTTCATGTGGTTTTAAAGAACTTACTCTTCTCTGTGCACTTTAGAAAGCACAAAATGAAACAACAAAATACACCCCTAGAGACTGTAGACAAATAGACCATTAGATTAATATTTTGTCAATGTCACTTGTCGCAACAGAAGCGGCAGCGTTTCTCATTTACTTGAAGACTGGTTTAATTAAAAATTCAAAAAAACCGCGACAAACCTATATTGAATTTCATTGGTTGCATGGCAATTACTTACTTTGTAGCTAACTATAAACAGTATTTTATTACATCCACAAAAATGCATTAAAAAGCTAACAGGAACTCTGACACAGGCAGAGAGCAAGCCCCGCCTCTTCCACTTGAAATGAGAAGCTACTTCCTATTAATGTGACCTAAGAAACTGAGGCCCCATGAGTTCCTTTTCCCAACACACAAGGATGATGGGCAGGCCTGCATGGCCCTCCCTCACGTCAGGACCCAGCTTTAGCAGAGCCTGATGAATGAGTCCCACCCCCCTGGACCAACAGCAAGAGTCTGGCTTGGCTCAAACCCAAGACTGAGACAATGGAGGCTGCCAGGCATGATGGATGACTGAGAAGACTTAAAACTACCATTTGCATTCTCCCAGATAAACAACTGGGGGAGAAGGGGGCGTCCAGGGAGCTGGAAGCAACCTGCAAATAAACATCTCTCATACACCCAGATGAAAAGACTTGCTTAGTGAAGCCAGGCTGATTAACCTTTTAAAAGTCCACGGCATTATATTAAGGTGTCTCAATGGATGAGAAGAAGCAAGGGGTTAGGGAAAGTTTAGAATCTTTACGTTAGCATCAGAAGGGTTCCCGTGCAGTGTGGCTGGTGCCTCTAATTCCTTCTTCCTTTATTTTCAACCCACATGGTTCTAACATGCATCACAGTAACTTTTAAAAAGTCATTTATGGAACAAGGCGGGCAGAAATAAATGCGATTTAAGCGTGAAGGAAAGGGAGCCGGCTTCAGAGTTTCTTGCCAGGCAGAAACCGGCGGCTCTGAAGCCATGTACAATCTCTTGAGCTCACGAAGCGCCCGGGTGGGGGGTGAGAGATGCTTGGCAGGGATAGAAAAATGTCTTAAAAGTCAACATTCATTTCTCCAGAAAGATTTACAAGCCTGAACAAGAGTGCCTCCGGAAGTCCACCAATTCTCCATTAATGCAGCAGGCAGCAGTGTGGTTTCCATGGCAACGGAGACTCTTGCTCGCCAGCAAGCTTAGTGCACATTGCCAAAGGTTTCTCCTCAAATCTCAACTTCCTGTTTGCAGGTGCTGACAAAACCAGACAGACTTTCTAAGTACCAGCAAACAGTGTGGTGATTCTCCCCCCACCTCCCCCTCCAAGGGGATTCTAAATCTTGGTGTTTGGCAAAAGTGACCTGGCAGGATCACAAGGCTTTGCAGTTAAACCTTGCACTGGAGGCTCAGCGAACAATCTAAAAGGGAGTTAGGAGCCTCCTGAGAACGTTCAGTGAGTTAAATATATTCGCTGTATTATTATAATGTGTTATGACAAGCTATATACGAACATAACAGGCTCCCGTGATTAACAGTAGTCTGCTTTCTTTTTTTCCCCCTGTGTGTTATATACAGCTGGTAACAGAATTCAGAGACTACAGAAATCTGAACATACTGCTTGTGTGCTGTCTGTCTGTCTGCTCTCCACCTGTGCACACACACTCAGCTCCGGTAAACCCCTACCTCTGCCTCCTCAGCATTAGGACTGTAAGCAAGGGTGGCTGAGCCCAGTTTTTAATATGGGCGCTGGAGATCCAAACTCAGGTCCCCATGGATGAATAGCAGTCACTTTCCAACCTTAGCCATATCCCCAAACCCTGACTACAGTTCTTTAACACCCGTATTTTGTGAGTCAGGATGCACTAAGACACTTTTCTCCATGTGGAGAGAGAATTAAAGGAAAGGACTAAGAAGAGCTCTCCTACTAATGGTGCTAGCTTGTGACAAAGTTCCCAGCCTTTTTCCCGGGTCTAATATTGTGACTTCTGGCTACTTTTTACATACCCTCCAAACACATGTAGACAGCACCAGAAAGCAATTGTGGTTTGACTGGGGGCCTTCAATTAATACCCCCCCCCCCCCCCCCCCCGCCCATGTCCTTCTGAACGCTGTGGGTGCTTCAACAATGCAAATCAAAGCAGGTGCATCTGCTCGGGAAGGAGGCTCCTAACAGCTGAGGTCATTTTGCAGCCAAGCTCGACAAAAACAGCACGGCAGCCGGCAGGCCCCAGTTTCTGATGGGAATAAAGCGCTCTGGGGAAGAGGCTGGTCTACCTGCTACAGCAACAGATGCACTTCTTACTGAGGAACCATCTCGCCTTCTCAAGCACTGACAGAGGTTGGAGGCATGACCTGGGAGGATAGGAGGAAAGGCCCTCTGTCCTTCTGCATCCACTGAGTCGCGTCCTTCCAGGTCACTGTGAACAGCAGACACAGGCAGGAGAAAGGCACAGCATAGTGGCTAAGTATTTTTCAGGATTTTCCATTTTAAGTGGCCCTCCCTGCATTCCCAAGCTAAGAGGCTCTGCCAGACAAGTTCCTGTTGGCTGCGGCGGTCACTAACACAAGGAGAAGGACATCCCATTTCAGTCTGCAGCATGTGTGTCTGAGGACAGCCCGGCTGAAGGACAGAAAGTGTTTCCTAGGCACGTCCCACCCCTGAGAAAGCCACAAAGGTATCAGCTCTCAAGTATCAGAATCCATGGGGTTGGGGGATTTAGCTCAGTGGTAGAGCCCTTGCCTAGCAAGCTCAAGGCCCTGGGTTTGGCCCTCAGCTCTGGGGGGAAAAAGTATCTATCAGAATTCTTAGTGCCACTGCATGCAGATCTTATCCTGCTCATGCCGGGGGTCACACGCAGGGGCGGCACCACTTCTGACAGAGACGGCGTATCTCAGTTCACGAAGTGCGTACAGCCAGCCTCTAGACACTGAACCAATGATGCTTCTCAGTGCTCTGACCACAGTTTAAGGACACAGCCCACCAGGGGAGGAAAGAAAGGGATGTAGCTGGAAAGCCTGGCTGGCTTCCTCCTATTTATTCAGAACAGCGCCCCAACCCATGGTTGGATGTCACCCACTCACATTTCACCTGAGTCTGCACAATCTAGAAGTTCCAAATGTGTCCCGGTGCATTTCATCCGGTCAAGCTGACAATCAGTATTAACCACTATGGATGGAGACTTAATTCGTGGAGATAAACATGTGAGGGTTAGGTGGGAAGTATTTCCAGCCACCCTGGTATAAGAATGTGACTGACCTTTCTCTACGATTTAATGAGATCTTTACATGAATGCAACTTAGTGCTTCCTGAGCTCCATGCAGAAGCTAGTTAGACGACTCCTGCGTTCCCAAGGCTCACTGAGCATCGCAGTATAATACTGCCAGATAACACAAGGTGAACCTTGGAAAGCCACACGGGAGGGCTGGCTCCATCCTGTGAATGGGGGCCGCAGATGCGGATGCAGTTAGGAAAGGAATACCCCAACACCAGGACGACTAGGGGACTGAGCTACTGTGCCTGACTTACTCAGGTTAGATTCACAGAAAAGACACCAGCCAGGCATTGTGTGCCTTTAATCCTAGCATTTGGGAAACTGAGGCCAGAGGACAGCTCTGAGTTCAGAGCCAGCAGGGGCTAACAGAGTGAGTTCCAGGCCACTCTAGGCTGCAAAATGAGACCCCAAGACAGGACAGAAAGTGAACGAAGAAAAGGAATGGAGGGAAAGACGGGTGGATTTCAATGGCCAAGTGGTATTTTTAGCTCTCCTGTTCTTGGAAGCAAAGAATACCACAGGAGAAGGAGGCAGGAGCAGTGCGGCAGTGAGCTGCATCTTGAGTAAGTGAGGAACTTGGGAATAAAAAGGCTTCCGAGTGGAGCTCTCCAGGAGGCAGCTGGCTGTGCAGAGCAGACTCCAAGGTCACACTGCCGACCACTGAACCCAAGAGCATAAAAGCTAACCACCGGCGGAACATAGAAGGCCACGGGAAGCGAGGAGGACAGGGGCCTGACAAGAGGCAAAGACAGCGCAGGGGAGGGGAAGAAGAAGAAGTGACCGAGGAACAGCCTTTCCAAGAGTTCAAAGCTCTACGGTATGACGCTGGGCAAAGACACGCCATGAGCCACGGTGAGGCTACTCCAGAACACACTACATGGCGTTTCTAGAATGCTAACACATGTTCTCAGCGGATGCCTACGCATCAGACTTGCTACAAATGGAAATCAAGTCCAAGAAGGGGTGGCCAATTGGTGGGGTATAGGTAGAGAGAGGAGTGACACAGTCGAGCCTTTTGGGTAGAAGAAAATGGGGGAAGGAAGACAGATATGTGCCCAAACACGTGAGAAGGCTGAGCCGGAAGGTGATCGCTCACTTTGTCCAGTAGCTGTTGACTTAGCAGTACAAGATTTCTTTGGGGGGTGGGAGGGAGGAAACCAATGTGTTCTGTGACAATCAATAGCCTATACAGAATCGACAATAAAAATGGCAGAATATTTACTATTTGAAATTTGCATAATGAACGCTTGACATTAGAAACATTTTAATCAATATGCAGTGTTTAAGCGTGTGTGCATGTGCACACTCACACAGTTAGGAATTGTCAGCACTGCCACTACCTAGATAGAGCCTCTCAATTTCATTCAGGCTCTGCAAGTGTCAAAGGAGAAGCAAACAGCGTCTCACTGAGCACCCTCAAATCACTGCCCCTCGCCTGGGAGTTGCTCAAGGGTGAGCCTGGCCATGTCTAGAATCAGTCAAGTATCCAGCATGGCTGCTTTTTAGCCATCACCAGTTATGTCTGTTTTCACAACAGATTGACCATTCTCTTTCTTTCAGTAAGTCTTGCTTTGCGGCCTTCCTCGCCTCTTACCCATCGCTGGACTCCCCATGGCACACCGTACTGTGCTACAAACACACTACAGAGAATATGTCAGCGCTCCCTGCTACCTGCCCGCCTCCACTGTGTGCTGCTACAGCTCCTCTGCTCTCAAAGCCTCAGCTGTTCTCAGTGTCAAAGACACCTGCCTACCCAGCTGAGACATCCGAGACAGGGTTTCTCTGTGTAGCCTTGACTGTCCTGAACTCACTTTGTAGACCAGGCTGGTCTCGAACTCACAGAGATCTGCCGGCCTCTGCCTCCCGAGTACTGGGATTACAGGTGTAAGATGTTTCTCTTTAACTGCTGTATCCCCAAATTCCCAAGATACTATGATAAGAGAATTCCCCCGAACTAATGAACCAGTACTTTTCTTTTTTCTTTCTTTGGGTGTCCTGGACTCGCTTTGTAGACCAGGCTGGCCTCGAACTCACAGCGATCCGCCTGCCTCTGCTCCCCAAGTGCCAGGAACACAGGAGTGTGCCACCACACCCCGCATGACTGCCAGAGGATTGAGAAAATGCACAGACCCCACCGGCATGGCACATGCTGGGATTAAAGGCGTGAGCCGCCACACCAGGCCACGGAAGTACTTTTCTAAGTTTAAGATTCTTGTGTGTGTGTGTGTGTGTGTTTAAAAAGCTGCCTTTGTGGTGACAGGTTTTCTGTCAAATGAAACGAATCAAGCTATTTCCCCAGTTTGAGCCCTGCACATTTTTCTGCTGAGAAATGCTGTAATAGCATGTGCGTTGCTCATCTCTCCGAGCCTCCAATTACAAAACATTATCACTCAAAAAACAAAGCGCAAACGATGAGAGTCTCTGCACCTGCCCTGCCTGGGCCGGGGAACCTTCTGGAGATGGAATGCCTAACTCCAGCAGACACCCGAGGTCTGGACACAAGGCCAATGTTTCAGATAAGAAAATCAGAGCGAAGAGACACCGAGCCCTTCACGGCCAGCGAGAACTGAGGCCTGACTGACTTGGGGAGGCTTTGTTTTTTGGTTTCCCTCCTTCATGTTGGGTTGTGGCGACAGGACGGGGAGGATGCACGTGAACAGCTTTGGGAAATTCAGGATACAGAAAGATGTAGGGGCAAGAAAGGCTCCGATCAGACAGGGATGGGGAGACAGGAGGGAGGCTGTGCTCACAGGACGCCATGGAAAGAACGGTGACAAAAGGCAAGGAGAGAAGCCTCAGGGACGTCATGCAGGCACGCTGAAACCTGTGCTTCCAGGTTGGCCGTGTGTGGGTCTCACTAGGCTGGCCTTGAACTGTTTGTTTTGTGTTTTTGAGACAGAGTTTCTCTGTGAAACCTTGGCTATGCTGGACTTGTTTTATAGGCCTGGCTGGCCTGGAACTCACAGATCCTCTGTCTCTGCTGAGTGGTGGTGCACGCCTTTAATTCCAGCATTCAGGAGGAAGAGGCAGGTGGATCTCTTTTGAGTCTGGGGGGTGGGGGAGTGGGGACAAAAACAAAAAAACTTTAAACACAACACTACAGGATAATAAGGACAGCTATTTTTTGTTTTGTTATTTTGAGATGGTGCCTGCATGGTTACTTGTATGCCATGTATCTGAGCATGTGTGGTTTACGTGTGTGGTTTACGTGTGTGGTGTGAGTCTGTGTATATGTACGTGTGCTTACATGTGTGGCCTATGTCTGAGTACGTGTGATTTACATGTGTAGCGTGTGTCTGAGTATGTGTACTTTACGTGTGTAGTGTGTGTCTGAGTATCTGTGTTTCCATGTGTGTAGGCACAGTTGTGAAAAGCAGAGGTTGGCACTGGGGACCTCAGACCACACAGATTCCACTCGTCTAACTAGCTAGCTTACTAACCTAATTAAGTGGTTAATTTTCAGATTATAAATTAATTTCCAGCATTATGAATAGTTACTTTCCACCTCTGAAACTCTGGGGTTACAGGCAGAATAACACCCCATATGTACATAGGTGCTAGGGATCCAAAATCACATTCTCACACTTGTACGGCAAGTTATTTACCATCTTAGCCATCTTCCTAAACTCAACCTTAAGCTTTTGATCCTGTTTCTACTTCCCAAATGTTGCGACTGTAAGCATGCGAGACCCACAGGTAGGACGTCAGGAGAAGACAGAGCAGGAAATAAGCATGTTGGTTCCTTGTACCCCGAGGCAGATGTTAAGCTCTGCTAGTGGCGTACACTCCTGTGCACTGTAAGGAGTTAATGTCCAGATGACTGACAGTGGATGAAGGTAGTTAATTAAGCTGTTTGCCTTTGCACTGGGGTATATGTGGTTGCTTGGCTAGAGGGAAAGAGTCACTACGGGATGCTCAGCATTAATTAACTTGTACGTTAATTGCTGAACATTAAAAAAAAAAGTATGAAGATGCTGAGTTAGTTGAATTAAAGGAAACTGCATTTCATAATACAATGCCTTCAATGGTTATCACTGCAAAGGAAAAAGAGATTTTTTTAAAGACCTGTTTTAATTATCTGTCATTGTCTGCTCATGTGTGTATGTGTGTAAATGGAGGTGCTCACTCAGAGTCTAACAGAAGAATCGGGGGCCCGTGGAGCTGGAGTCACATGGGCTGTCGTGATTTACCCAACTTAGGTTTGGGGAACTGAACTCTGGGCCTCCGCAAGAGCAGTGCTTGCTCTTAAGCACTGAGCCATCTCTGTAGCCCTGAGAAACAACAGGTCCTGTTATGACAAATGTACCCTGCCATGTCCAAGATCTGGTAAAGATTTGTCACAACCACGGTTAAGGCAAAGACACTGGGGTAAACACGGACAGCTCAGCAGTGAAGACACACAAGCCCTGACACCACCAATGTGGCAGGCCACACATGTGACCTCTGCGCTGGGGTGGCAGGCAGGTAGCTCCAGCTTGTCTTGCACCGGGTTCATAACATCTCTGCGGGCTTGTGTGACGCCAAGCCATGAAAGCAAGCCTGCTACCAGGAATGAAACACATCCCAGGAAGTTTTGACTACTTTGCTGCTGACCTGACAAAAGACGGTCATTTTCTTCCTGCTATCTCTTGGTGCCAAGTATCCTAACCCAAGTGTCCGCTGGACTCCAAAAGCGCGCGTCTCTGTCTCTCTGTCTCTGTCTCTCTGTCTCTCTCTCTCTCCTTGGACCTGTTCCCCCACCCTGTATCCCAAGGAGCCCAGTTTGGCATGAAGAGTAAGCATTCCAGCTGAACTCGCTCACACTAAAATAGTCAACCCCTTACCAGGAAACTGGGACAGAGGGGAGAACATCCTATTGGGACTCTAAATGAGAGACGCATGGGAGAATAGCAAAGTATAAGGATCCAGAGGGTCCTAGAAACCTACAAGTAGAACATTATGATAGGCAGATTTGGGCCCAGGGGTCCCGCTCAAACTAAGGCACCAGCCAAGGACAATACAGGCGGTAAACTTTAAACCCCTACCCAGATCTAGCCAATGGGCAGAACATTCTCCACAGTTGAGTGGAGAGTGGGATATGACTTTCTCACGTACTCTGGTGCCTCACATTTGACCATGTCCCCTGGAGGGGGAGACCTGGTGGCACTCAGAGGAAGGACAGCAGGTTACCAAGAAGAGACTTGATACCCTATGAGCATATACAGGAGGAGGTAACCCCCCTCAGGAACAGTCATAGGGGAGGGGAAAAAGGGGAAAATGGGAGGGAGGGAAGAATGGGAGGATACAAGGGATGGGATAACCACTGAGATGTAAGAAGAATAAATTAATAAAAAAAGGTCAACCCCATTATCTAACAACACACAGAGAAGAACAGATCACAAGGTGTCTGTCTGTCCATTTGTTTAACAAACTCCTTTGCTTTTTGATTGATAGCTTTATGGTGAGGTGTATGGTACAGCTTTGACACACAGAGTGACAGCACTGGGCTGGTACACATCTGCTCATTTACATCACCGTTTATAATCTCACTGAGAAACAAATATAATCTCTTACCAGTATGAGAACATACTAGTAAGTCACTGAGGAATGACGTCTAGGCGGACACTGCTCTTGTAGAACACTGCTGCCGTTGCCAGATCTACCCCACAACAGTGACTCTGATTCCATCACATGGAAGGTTGCATGCTTTCCAGTTAGAAAAGCAAGGTTTGGCAGGTCATGGTGGTGCACAACTTTAATCCCAGCTCTCAGAAGGCAGAGGCAGGTGGATCTCTATGAATTGGCTGCTCTGGTCTATGTGATCTCCAGACCAGGCAAGGCCACAAATTGAGTCCATCTTTCTTTCTAATTTATTTAACTTTATTTTATGTGCACTGTGTTTTGCCTGCGTAGATGCCTATGGGAGAGTGTCAGATCTTGAAGTTGCAGTAAGCTGCCTGGGTAAGTTGTAAGGTGCTAGGACTTGAACCCGGGACCTCTGGAATAGCAGTCAGTGCCCTTACGGGCTGAGCCATCCCTCCTTCCCGAGACCATGTTTCAAACAAGCAAGCCAACCAGAAAAGCATGGTTTGCTGGTCCCTACATTCAAGGCGACTGTTGGGCCCTGGATAAGAAATGCATGCTTTCTGAGACAACGGAAGCCACATGCAACTAGAGGTAGGGTTTAAAGGAGCGAAGGGTATGGCTGGGTTATTAGAGCACATGCCTAGCATACACTAAGGCCCAGGCTAGATCCCAACAGAAGATAAAACAAAGATGGTAGTACATACTTCCCATCCCATGACTCAGGACGGAGAGGCAAGGGGATCAGGAAGGAGTTCATGGTCCTTTTCAGCTAATGAGATGGGTAAAGTGCTGACAACTGAGTTCAGTCCCCAGGACCCACAGGAGAGAAGGAGAACAGACTCCCACAAGTTATCCTCTAACTGCCCTATACCCACTGTGGTACTCACTTGAGTGTGCACTTGCACAGAGAAGATAAAATACAATTTAAAAAAATTAACATCACTACAACAAAAAGCCTATGTTTAGTGTGCACTTGCACAGAGGAGATAAAATACAATTTAAAAAAATTAACATCACTACAACAAAAAGCCTATGTTTAATCAGTACCAAGAAGTGCTTGTGGAAAATCTGCTATGTACCCTCAGGCACTGTCAACACACAATCCATCAGCTCTTCAGTAGTGTGACCAATTTCAGGCTCAGGGTATTGCATGCATTCCACCTGACAGGTAGGGAAACAGAGCCAAAGACCCATGCTCGCCCACAGCACAGCTGATGAAATGATGCTAGCCTGGTACGTCAGATCCCACAGCCCATGCTGGATGCCCACAGCACTCAGAAGGCACAGGTGGGCGGATCTCTGTGAGTTCAAAGCCAGCCTGGTCTACAAAGTGAGTCCAGGACAGCTAGGGCTACACAGAGGAGAGAAAAAACTAATAATAATAAAAAAGGTATCAATTCTGCCTTATACCTCACATTGTCCTCTCCTCTCCACAGAGAAACTGATTTGTGTCCCTACCTCAAATGGTTTTATGCCACACTGTAACAATGTCCTCGGACTGGTGGCCAGCCATTTACTCATGGGATGTCACAGTATCTAACTGGATCCAAGTTGTCCTTCTTGGACTCAAAGTTCAAATTCTCATTCCTCAAAAGGTAACGACTGCAGCTGAATTCAGAAAGCATTCACTCAGCCCTTACATAATTAAATGCGTCATGTCCTTAAATGCAGCCCTTGCCCAAGTCACGCTCGAGGTTTACTCCTTGAAACAAGTAAACAACCTGCAAACACAAAGATGGGCAGTTTGGAAAATGCTGTGGAGCCACCTCAGGGGCTTTGAAATATGAACAATCAAGAATGGCTATTGTGGGCTTGGGAGATGTTCTTCCAAAGGTCATGAGTTCAATTCCCAGCAACCACATGTTGGCTCACAACCATCTACAATAAGATCTTCTCACATGGAGGTGTACATACAGGCAGAGCACTGTATACATAATAAATAAATAAATCTTTAAAAAAAGAATGGCTATTGTGACAAAAAGCACACCAAGTTTTTGTTTGCTGTTTGTTTTAAAGTATAAACTGAAAGTTACCACTCCGGATTGTAAAGTAAAAATGTATGACAGACCAAACAGCAAAGTTATAAACAGTTTTTAAGGTTTTTTTAATTTAAAAAGACTTACTGTATCTCATATTTGCCTGTGTGTTATGTACGGGTGTGTGCAGGTGACTGCCAATGCCAGAAGAGGGTGCCAGCATGTCAGATCCCCTAAAGCAGCAGTTACAGGTGGCTGTGAGCCTCCCAACATGGGTGCCAGGAACCCAGCGCTCTTGAGCCCCACTGCATAACAGTTTTACAGGAGAAAAAAGGCTCTGTGTTGGTGGGGTGAGGGCGGTCTTTCCCTAGAAGTATGGCCCCAGGAGACAACTGAGTTTCAGGAGGCTAATGAATATTCTGGATCTCTTCCACAGCAAGAGGCTTGAAGAGAACTTCCACATGTCCAGATTGTACAGGCCCTGGGCATCCGGTTTCTAAGGACAAATTTCACAGACAGCTAGCTACCTAAGGATCTCCTCCGTGTCCCTGCGACTCAGGCACAGGGGCATCCAGCCTCGCATTAGATCCTAGAACACCTGAGGACCAGAGAAAAGGCCAAGCTGAACTCTGTGGTATCTCTGCAGGCTGGAACACAATGTTCATAGTTAATGCGACTGAATTCCCCCTTGCTTATTTTTTTATTCCTTCCCTCAACTCATTGACAAAGTCTTGATTAAAAATACAGACATTTTGTCATCCTTACTACATTAACCTCATCTCCAAACTCTCCTGGCTGGATGAGAGCTGATGCCGCTGCCTCTGTCTGGTCAATTATTGCACAGACACGAGGGACCAATTAATGCCATCCATAAAAGCCTGAATCATTCTGTCAATTAACGAGAGCTAACTATGTCATCAGATATATTACTGGTGAGCAAGTCTATTTGGTTGCAGTATGTCTTGGAGGAGAGCACTATCAAATGAATCACAATTGACTTGGACAACTGCTAGCATAATTTCGAAAGATGAAAAGACAGATGTGGTAGTTATTAGTGGTCCCCTGAGGAATTACGGCCAAGCAATCGTGATGTGCTAAGGCTGCACTAGCAGGTGCCTGCAGTAGGAATCAGGCGGAGGGTTAAATCAATATTTTCAATTTCTTAGGATCAATCTGGTGTTTGAACGAGATGGAAACTTGTTAGCAATTGGCAGGATGTGTAAATGAAAAGTCAAACTTCTTATTATTTGTTAAAAGGGAACAAGTACACTGCCTCATGCCCTTGGCACAAGCTAACGCTTTCATGATCCAGTAGCGGGGCATTCGCTGGGAATCAAGCGGTTCTTACATTTTAATAGAGTACAAAAGGTTAGCTTCATAAAGGTTGAACATTTGAGATCTTTACAAAATGATTGAAGTGTCAATGGGAAAGTTTTGAGCTGTGACAACAGTATAGTTATTAATGATTAGTGCAAAACGCAGAAGGAAATGTCAGGCCAGCTAGCAATAGGGCAGAAGCAGTCTTCCTGACAAGTGAAGATTAAGCACAGCTCTGGAAACGGCACTGGCTTCTCTGTCTCTAGAATCAGTGTGACCTTAAGGGTGATTTACCAAAAACCTTACTCTTCCCCCAATCTTCTATAACACTTGTGAACGTCATTCATTCATTCATTCATTCATTCATTTGGTTTTTTGAGACAGGGTTTCTTTCTCTACATAGCCTTGGCTGTGCTGGACTTGCCTTGTAGGCCAAGCTGGTCTCAAACTCACAGAGATCCACCTGCCTTGGCCTCCCTGAGTAGTAGGATTACAAGCATGTGCCACTGTACCCAGCTCATCTTTTATTTATTATTATACAGTGCTCTGCCTGACTGTACACCTGCAGGCGAGAAGAGGGCATCAGATTACATTATAGATGGTTGTGAGCCACTATGTAGTTGCTGGGAATTGAACTCAGGACCTCTGGAAGAGCAGTCAGTGCTCTTAACCTCTGAGCCATCTCTCCAGCGTCCCAGCTCATCTTTTATTCTTAAAAAATTTTAATTACATAGGGAGGAGGGGGTAGAGAGACAGAGAGACAGAAAGAGACAGAGACTGACTTAAGTCATCAGGTTTGGCCACACAAGGGCCTACTGCGCCATATCACCAGCCCCTGAGCACCTTAATTGAATCATCTCTGACAATGTCCTATCTCATGTTTTGTTTGCTTGCTGTGAATTTAGGGATAGACAATCCTTTAAGGGACACAACAGTATTAAGGACCAGAACATTTCAAGAAAACTTGGAATAAGCAATTAAAGTTTGCAACTTAATACATCCTCTGTGAGCTGACACTGGAATAGCTAAAGAGAGGGCCAGTGTGCTCCCTGGGAAAGACAGTCAGAGAACAGCACCCATCAGGCTCTGCCAGTCACTTCCCACTGTGCTGCAGATCCTCTCACACCTGTTGACCGATGCATGGGAAAGCTCTTGCCTGGTGTATCAATTTAAAGGTGCAAAGGTCTGCACCTTACATTCTATTTAATTACATTATCTCAGAGTAAAAAACAAGAGTATATAAAATAAATTGCAAGGCCAACCTAAGTATTAATAGACAAAACTGAGACTATCATAATTTTCCTATAGGGGAAACCCTATTTAAAAAACAAAAAACAAAAAAGTAATCCAAACAAGGATTTGACTGTATTGGAGCAAGGCCTCAGAGACAGGAGGATAACGATGTAGAGCATCCGCCCTTGAGGGGCGGGGTGGGAGTACATGGCAATTAAGAGTAAACAGAGCAGATGTAAGAATAGAGGTGGGCACTGGGGGAATTCAGGAAGGAGAAAGCGTTCAACCTGGGTGGGGTGAGGAAGGGAAACCTCCATCGGAAGACCCTACAAAAGCTCCCAGAGGTGAGCTGGGTGAGCTAGAGACAGGGCTAAGAAAGGGGGCTATCAGAGAGGGGTACATTGGGAGCCAAAGGAGGCACAAGGCCCTGGATTTAATTCCCAGCACTGCACCAACTGGGCACAGCGGCACGCACCTGCCATGCCACCACTCCACAGGTGGAGGCTTAAGGGTCAGGAGTTCAAAGAAGCCAGCCTGAGCTACATATACCACAAGTTCAAGGCAAGCCCAGGGCACACGAAGAAAAAAGAGGGAGGGAGTGAGGGAGAGAAACATCAGCTTCTTGTCACAGTACTGGGCCCTGGAGCTGACAAAGGGACACAGGGACCTGGTAAGGCTAGGGTTCAGCCAACAACAGAACAGAGAAGAGGACCCAGTGGCTGCATGGGAGGCATGCTGCACACGCTCCGCCCACACCTGCAATGTGGGTTTCTCTTTTGAACTGGCCACAATGTCTCTGTCTGTGTGCAGACATAGATGCTTATGTGTTTCATTTAAAAGAACATGCTCCAGGCAATTTTTATTAAAACAATAAGCAGCAGGTATCTAAGAACAAAGGGCTCAGACAGAGCTGAGGGGACAGCATTGTCCCCTGGGCCTCGGCCCTGGGCCCTAGAGCATCACTTCCTGGTCTCTCAGGACGAGGGAGATCAAGCCCCAGCCTTGAGTCCTTACAGGGTTATGACATCAGGAGCAAATCAGCCAGCAGGGCGGCCAAGCCTAGCAGGGAGAGGCTGCCTTATTCGACACGGAAAGAAATACAACATCACTAGAATTTGCGGGAAAACGCCAAGCGTGAGATGTGGCCCCTTCTCAATCTAGACTTTTCCATCTCCAGGTCATACCCACTCACTGACTGCTCCGGCCAATGGGCTTGTCCTCTGCCCTCACTTGCACAGTGAGGGGTCTTATCAGAAAGTTCCCAGAATGCTTCTGTCCTTCAGCGCATCCCTCTCAGCCTCCACGAGGACATCACTCACTGGGACTGTGTTCCATTTCTGAAGATAATCTCCTGATTCCCAAAGTACGGGGGCTTTTACACAACATTTTCCTAGTGGCTCCCTGGACTCTGTGTTCCCCGGGCTAATCCTATCTACCAGGGGGGCTGTAGACTCATACCTAATGCTCATACAACAATGGAACTCAATGAACACAGTCTAGAAAGGATCAGGAAGCAGGAACAGTACCAACTGGTACTCAAAATCAGCAACAAGAACAAATGTTCAATGCAAGGGCACTGGGACAAGCAATACCAGAGGCTCCAATCACTGCTGGCACTAATGACCCCACAACATCATCCCCTAGTGAGCTGGGACAGAGTCTCACCCAATGAATGCAACTCAAAGGGTAATTACAAGGGGATAGGAAGCAGATGCTAGAAGGAGTGGCCTCAACATTCTCAAGAATTTTCTGGGCTGGGTACCATGAGAAACTATGGAAAGTGAAGGGTACAGGCAAGACTGTCATGTGGAAACTTAGGGTATTCTGAGTCAAACAGAGAGGATAAATGCTGCTTGCTATCCTCAGTTTGGGAAGAGTGGCTTTGACATTACGCCTCCAGGTGCCCCTGCGCCATGATACACTCAAAAATAGCAACACAGTGAGGGCACTAAGGAATGAGGGAGCTGGGCATGGTGGTGCACACCTGGGCATGGTGGTGCACACCTGCCAGCTCAGCACTCGGGAGGTAGAGAAAGTCAAGGCAAGCATCAGATACGGGAGCTACACCAGACTATGTCTTAAAAAATTAAAACAAAACAAAACAAACAAACAGGGAAGTGAAGGGGGAAATCTGAAAATTTTCCCAATATTTAAACTTAAAACAGCAATGCAAACCTGTACAGTGAAGCTCTGTCTCTCCCATAATGGCAACATCTGTACAACTGGTGTCTACATATACAAAACAGAATTCAAGCAGCTTGTTTCTACTCTAACTTGCTCCCCAAAGCGTTTGAGGGACGTTCCAAATTCACATGATGAAGAGAAAAGGCAAGAACCCTACCAATGAGAAGACAGACAGCTGGGTGACCAGAAAAAAAAAATGAAAGCCAGGGTGAAGGCTGACACCAACAAAGAATGTTGAAACCATTTACCTAAGGAGTTCGTGGTCAGCCTGGTCTACAAAAGGAGTCCAAGAAAGCCAAGGCTACACAGAGAAAAAAACTTGTCTCAGGAAGAGAGAGAGAGAGAGAGAGAGAGAGAGAGAGAGAGAGAGAGAGAGAGAGAGAGAGAGGGGCTTGTTTTATGTGTGTGGTACATGTAAACATGCTTGCATATATATGGGTAAAGTTAATATTTTCCTTGATCACTCTCCATTCTGTGGAGTCTGGGGCCAGCCTGGTCTACTAACAAAGCTCCTCCTTGCCAACAAGAATACAGCGAGACTGTCTTTAATGGGATTTGATGAGGTGTTTCCACTAAACCAACTTCCTATGCTTCATTTAAATTCATATAATATGTGATGCTTCCTTTAAAACACACAGATAGCTGGGAGCAGTGGCACACACCTGTAATCCCAGCACTCAGGGAGGCTGAGTCAGGTGGATTGCTGTGAGTTTGATGAGGCCAGCCTGGTCTACAGTGAGTTCAGAATAGCCAAGGCTACACAGAAAAACCCTGTCTTAAAAATAAAAATAGAAACAAAACAAAAAACTCATAGACAAACACACACCTCCATACACACCTCAGATTTCTGTTGTCATTCAAATGCACCGGGCACTGCAACTCATAAAAAAAGGAAAGCTGTACCTTTAAGAAATGCAGCTCATAAACACCAGGCTTTGAAAACTAGGGTTCAGCAAAGAGGAGCCAATAAAAACCCTGTAACTTGAAACCAACCCACACAGCATTAGAAGAAAGGAGGCCAGCAGCGCCCAGTTTGCTGGACAAGAAACTAATTGACCGACATGTCTGCTGCATAAGCTATAAACTAAGTACATAGAGAACAATATGAAAGGCCTGACTGTCCAACACCACACCGCACACCAAACAAGCAGGGCGATTGTTTGAGAAATCGCTGGAGGAAGAAGGAATAATTAGTGCCTCGTGAATCAAGTGTCTGCCAGGAAGAGGTCCTCATCCCATTGCGTGGCCCTGGCCAGTGGCACCTCTGGTCCTCCAGAGTCAAGCTAGGAGGTTGGGGGGATGCTTCAGGCAGGAGGACCTAGTTCAGATGCAGAGTGCTTGACCCATGCTGTGGGAGCGCGGCCTAGATGGGGCTGAGAGATGGGCCAGGCAGACTGCAACACCGGGCTCCGGGCCCCCAGGAGACACTCCGTCACAGAAAGGAAGGTCGGAGAGCCATTGAGGAAAACGTCCAACATCTACCTCGGGTTTCCACACAAGCAGGGGACAGATACACAGGGCCAAGGTTGGATTTTTAAGAACATTTTATTGGCAACCATGAAGGAGGCAAACATATTCTTCAGCCAAACAAGCTTTCACACTCCGCTGCGGCTGCCACCGGGGCCACCTCTCCTTCTGGAACACATATACCTCTCTTCAGGTTTCACCAGCTGCCTCTTTCCATGACCAGGAAGGGTCGTTTTTTCTCATTTATTGCTTTGTTGGCTAGAGATTTAACAGCCTGTGCCAAAGGGGTGGGGAAGGGGACCAGAGCACCCATCCGAGCCACCATGACACAAAGGGGCCTACAGCAAAATATCCCATCAGTGGAAGTTTGTCCAGGGCTCAGAGAAAAGGGTCCTTGGCTCCATCTCTCACTAAGCATGGAAGTCAGTAGGACACAGACAGGGTGCAGGGAATGCCACCAGGAGAAAATTCCTGGAGTGGAGGTTCCTGTCGCCTCCAGGAGAGCAGAGGGGTAGCTCAGAAGCCAGAGTTTGCAAATGTAAGTTCAAATCCCCATCCTCTCTGAAGAACAGTGTCACCAAGCCACTCATTTCCATGGGCTTTTCCTTCTCCCTCACACTCACTCTGCTCCAGCATTGCTGAACTCACAGAAGATATTTTTTTTTTTAAGCCTCTGAACTGAACTTGGCATGGACGTGCGGAACCGTGAGGCAATCTCCTGGCTATGCATGCAACGCATAGATGCAGCTCCGGCTGAGAGCTCACAGGCTAGCTGGAGTCAGGCTATGCAGGGTGAGTGATAAAGCCAGGTAAGGCGTATGTCACTGGAGTTAATGAGTCTAAATGTTACTTATTCGACTTGATTCTTCTGCACTCAAGAAATCTATTGGGCTCCATCCAGAAGGCGCACAGCCCCGAAGACAATAACAAGAGAACAGATGAGCCACACCTCCCCGACCCCACCAAGGGGATTCTCAGAGACAGAGAGCTGAGAAGAATTCCCTCCTGGGTTTTACTTACTCTATGAAGCCAAGCCACAGGGAAAGCTACAGCCCAAAGGAAATCATGTCTGCACTGACAAAAGAACTTGCTTCGGACTTTGAACTGAAGTGCATTTTACAAAGGAAGCACTTAGGAGTTGGAACCTGAGTCAGGAACCTCTAGGGTCTGAGCTCTGAGCCCCATAAACCTGAACACTGGCTGCTCGGCAATATGAATGATGGGTTTGTTTTGTTTTTTTTTTTCCCCTGCGAGGCCCTGCACTTCAACCCCTTAAACAATTTTTTCTTCCCAGTTCATGCTCAAAGCAGCCTTACAGGAAAAATAATTTCTCTCTCTCTCTTGCATGACATCAAGTGATGATGAGCTTGAAGTCTGAACAGCTAAGAAGTGAATCAAGCTCTGGATCCAGCTAATTTGTTATCCCATCCTGATCGCTTATTTGTTTGGGCTATAGCCAATTTACACCCTATATCAACCGTTGTCTTGAAAATCACTCACATAATCTTTTTTTGTCAAAGGGCTAAAGACACCAAAGCAAATGTAATCCCACCCACTTGGATTCAAGCATTTTCTCCAGAAAGGCTTCAGGAATTAAAAGTGTGTGGCCGAAGTCTAGAACAGCTGAGATAGCTCTAATTGAGTGATACATGCGTATGCACATACTCACTCAGCGGGTTGCTGCTAGCCATGGAAAGCCGTCTACTACCAACCCTAAACACCTGAGTGCAATACCAAGATGATGGAAGGACACTCCTTCAAATTGTCCTCTGACTTCCACACATGACTGTAGCACGAACACCACACACACACACACACACACACACACACACACAAATAAGTATAGCAAATGTCCCAGAAAGGAAGATGGATGGCTCCAAGTCCGGTTTTACAGCTAAGCACTCTCCCTACCTCAAGGTCATAAAGATTTGGTACAATGGTTTTCTGGGAGATCCTACTTGGACTTACAACCCATTTTTAACTACATTCTGTATATGGAATGTGAGATAAGGCTCTAAAATTATCTCTGTGTGTGTGTGTGTGTGTGTGGCGATCCAATTTCCTAGCGGTGTTTGTGGAAGACTACTGAATTAAACCATTACTTCAGATTGCACTGGCTCCTCGGTAGGAAGGTTCAACACTGAATAATGGGTTATTTCTGCCCTCGCAGAAGCCTAGGCTTATACCACTAACACGGTCTACCGTGTCGCTGTGCGTAAGTTCTGAAACCAGCATGTTTACATCTACTAAGCCTTTTCCTTAAAATTATGTTCATTATCTTGGGTGCTCTGCTTTACTCTATGGATTCAGGAAATGGCTGCCAACTTCACCATAAGGAAACAGAGGTGCTCGCACGTTTCCAATGCTTATGCTGCATCTAATCAGCGTGGGGAGGTTAAACAGCGCCGGCTTTGCAATCCACGAAGGTGAAACAGTCCGTCTGTTCATGTCTTGACACCTTTCACTGTTGAAGTTTCTTACTTATTTCATTAAATTTATTATTAAGAATCTTATTCTTGCTAGGCAGTGGTGGTGCACGCCTTTAACCCCAGAACTCGCGAGAGCCAGAGGCAGGTGTGTCTCTGAGTTTGAGGCCAGCGTGGTCTATAGAGTGACTTCCAGGACAGCCAGGGCTACACAGAGAAACCCTGCCTCCAAAAACCAAACCAAACCAAACAAACAAAACCAACTAACCAAACAAGCAAAAACAATCCCAAAAACAAAACTACAGAAACTTACTCTTTGAGCAGGACAGTTTTATCTTTCATATGTGTCTGCCTGTCTGTGTGTTTTTATTTCTCAGGACTGCCCAGACCAACCAAACCTATCGCGATGTGAAGACAGTGTTTCTTCCTCTTTCTAAGCTGGATAACTGTCATTTCTGAGTGTGCAGTGTCGTTTTAATCAGAAGGAGCACAAAAGAAAGGACATGGGCCCCTTGCCCTCCAGGATTAGGATTAGGAGGAAGCCACCACCATCATCATCTGGATGAAGTCAGCTACTCAAGTGGTTCTCTAGAGAACTGGAGAAATAGTTTCTTATACTGATGACCCGTGAGCATTCCACAAATGAAAAATACACTTGTAAACTACACAAAGAACAAAAATCAAAGCAGGTATTAACTTTAAGGAGAACCAAAAACAGCCAACAGCCTGCTTTTTTTTTTTTTTGGCTAAAGTATAAGGTTAATGATAATTAAGTATATGGAAAACAAAAACAAAAACAAAAACAGCACACTTCACATAAGGATTGCTTCAAGCAAAGATAAGGCAACCAAGCAGAGGCAGGCCAGAGCAGCTGCGGCCTGAGAAGAGGCCAGCCTCCCACAGGCTCTCCACCGGGGTCCCAGCAGGCCTAGCCCTGTGAAAACAGGAGTGGGGCCCAGCCCCAGTCCTCCCGTCCACTCTCTGGGTGTCCAGGACTAGCGCTGTTGAGGAGTCCTCTTCTCACTACCCTGTTAGCTGAGTCCAAGTTAGTCTGCATGGGTCTGGAAAACAAGCAGCCTCCAGCAGGAGCCCTCACTCAGCAGCCTCTATCTTACCAAACAGCCAGAATTTAAAACAAAACAGAAAACTAGATTCTAGAATGGAACATCCAACATTGCTTGAAAGAACACAATGGTTTCAAAGATGTTGTTTTCTCAAAAAGGCAAAAGTCTAGATGGCCCGGCAAGGGGCAGGTGCAGAATGTGACGGCTCGCCTAACTCAGGCTCTGACACACTCTCAGACAGACTATCCTGTACACAGTACCTGCACGGATCAACCTACTGCACTTAGAAACCCAAACCCAGTGTGTTTGTTCATCCTCGTGTCAAACTTTCTATTGTACAGTACTTCCAATCTAGAACAGAAAAGCACGGATGAACAAACTAGACACTACACGCAAGGATTTCATAGAAAGTAAGTCAAAATATAAAGAGGAGACTTAACATTTAGCAGGAAAAGGGTAAAGCCTGAAACAGTCGCAACTGGGGCAGAACTCTGGCTTCCTCCCCTAGTGTACAAAGTTCACACTCAGCAGAGCCTTGGAGAGACCCTAATCACCCACACTGCTTTGACCCAGGAAGCGGGTGCGGTGCGAAGGTCTCCAGCTTCTGAAGGAAATACTGGCTTTCCAGAGAGCCACCTGCTCCTCCGTGAGCAGGCTTCCCACGTCCTTGTTTGTTTTGTTTTTTTCAAGACAGGGTTTCTCTGTGTAGCCCTGGCTATCCTGGACTCACTTTGTAGACAAGGTTGGCCTCGAACTCACAGCGATCCGTCTGCCTCTGCCTCCCGAGTGCTGGGATTAAAGGCGTGCGCCACCACGCCCAAGTGTGGTCAGTATCCCTTAGCTTCTCACCCCATGCATTCCCAGTGACTGTTACTGCAGCACCAAAGCCATGGTGCCAGGAACACAACCGGGATCCAGGAAATGGCCCCGTCTTCCTCTCTAAAAGCTTTTTACCGTGAAACACTAGTTAGTGCCAGCTCCAAATATGGTTTAGAGGAAGACTACAGTCTACAGCAAGAAGGTGGATGCCTGCTAGCCCACCCCTTCACTTAAGGTCCCTCCTACAGAAAGCACCTCTGGATGGGAAGGTGCCATGACCAACTAGGGTCGCCTAAGAGACACCTAGTAGCTCCAGCAGGGCAGCTCTGGTTTGCCCTACAGATTACTTCCAAATGATGCCTACAATGACCGCACGCACGCACGCACGCACAGCCTTTCGAAGCAGGCCTGGTCTAGGAAATGTGAATATCCTCCAGGTTCAAGAGACCAAGTAACCTGCTCCAGATGACCTGGCCAGTGGAGACTCAGCAGCTTAAGTGCCTGAAGGGTTTATTTGCCATTAAACAGTTCCTAAAGAGGCTGGAAAAATGGCTCAGAGATTAATAGCACATCGGCTGCTCTTCCAGAAGACGTGGGTTCAACTCCCAGTATCCGTAAGGTGACTCACAGCTGTCTACAACTGCAGTTCCAGGGGCTCTAACAGGCAGGCATGTGGCACACATACATGCCTGTAGGCAAAACATTGATACAAATAAAGTCTGAAAGAGCTCAGAGGCAGCATTTCGGTGAGGATAGCAAGGGGCAACCCGCACAGCAGCTCTGTTCTTGTAAAATGTGCCAAGAGAGCAGAAACTTTTAGGTAAGAAAAAACTGACATATATCTTTAAATATTACCAGACAATTTCACCTACTAAAAATGTTGTCCTGAAATGTGAAAACTACAAATTAAACCCAGGCTAGCTTCTGAAGTGCTTTTTCAGTTCACTTGTGTGTACAGCATGTAATCAAGCATGCTCGGAAGATTACCCCAATAAGCTTTGAAAGAGCAGTCATTAGATAAAATCATGAGATAATTGCAGGGTTCTCCGGGCAGGGGTGTTACTAATAAGGATGCTAATCTTGTCTGTGCAGCCACGCTGATATCAGAACCAGGGCGCCCCTGAAACTCAAGTTGCCCCATGCACCCTGTTCTCCAAGGTGCATAGCAGGGGAAAGAAACTTCTCGGGCTTCTGCCCTCTGGCTGCCAAGATCAGAGACCACAGGCATGGTCCCTGGAAAAGGCTCTATGGCTCTCCGCTACTTCACTCTGTGCTCATCCCAGGTCAGACTCTAAAAGTGAAGCTGTGTCTGTGGCTCAGGAAGCACTTGTCCTACACACATAGGAACCTAAGGTCACATGCTTAGAGCCTATGTGACAAGCTGGGCCTGACTGTAGTAATCCTAGCCCCGGGGATAGAGACGGGTGCATTCTGAGGCCTCACTGGCCAGTCGGCCTTACCAAAATGCAAGCTTCCAGTTAGGTGAGAGATCCTATCTTGAGGCAATAAGGCAGAGAGTGATAAAAGACCGCAACCCATCTATGCCTTGCCTCTGGTCCCCTCATGCATGTGTCTATGTGCACACCCACACCATACATAGCCACACACCAAAATGAAAAGTACAAAGCAAAAAGCATGGGGCGGGCAACCTGAGTACACACTGGGGGAGGAAAAAAAAGTTTCCCTCTTGTGGTGACATCACACCTTATAGGCTATCAAATGAATGGGAGTGCATCAGGTAGGGACATTACACCCTGCACACCTGGGGCTGATTAGGGAGGGGTCCGAAGCCAGAACACCTGGGTTTAAATCCCAGCCTTTCTATTTTCTAGCTCGGGGATTTATACATGCCCCACAATTTGCTCACCCTATTAGCCAGAAAAATAAATGGCAGTACTACTCCTTTCGGTAACTAAGAGAATTAAAACAAGCTAACTTATATATAAAATACAAGTTACAAAAATGGTGTGAATTATGTTGTTGAAGTCTAAGCTTAGGCATCCCTTGGTATCTGTGGAGGACTAGTTCCAGGAGTATCCTGGGTACCAAAACCTGAAAGCTAACATTTCTTCTGCAAAATGGTATCATATTTCCATACAATCTGCAAATATCCAGTACAGTTTAAATAGCCTCTAGGTCACTCAGAATGCCTAGTCTGATGTAAACACGAAGTGAACTGTTTCAGCCTCCTTTTCTTAAATAAGCCTGTGGGTGTTTGGAGAAGCCAGTACACAGATGCCCAGCTGTACAACTGCTCCCTCAATGCCAAGGCAGGGGCAAAACAAGGCAGGCTGGAAGGAACACAGCACAATTCCCGCTCCTTCAGCCCTTCCTCTGCCAACAGCCCATATCTGAAAGAGATGTGGCCAGAACTGTATATACTATATATCATATTTTCTGACCACATGGGATTTGCAATCCAACTCTGTCACCTTGATACTGCCTGTATTAAGTTCATGTGTTTAGATCTACAGGACACGGAAACATGGTGATAATGTGATAGCAAATAAGAGTTAATTTTGGGAGCTGGCACTCACGTTCCCACAGCCCAACCAAAACAAACCAAGGCTTCACCCATCTGGGTTGCGGCTGGCCCTGGACCCCTGGAACAGCAGCCATGACTGTGAACAGACACTACTTTGTGTTCTGATTCTTCCTATAAGTGCACTTCCCCTCTCAACCCAAGCATGTCTAATAGCCCTGCAAGTTCCTGCTCCAAAGCCCTCTTTTAGGGTGTTGCGATCTCATCACTAATGGAGACAACTGCTTCCAAACAGCTCCGTGACATGTCTGACTTGTGAGCCTCTGAGATCATGGTTTGGGTGAGGAGGACGCCGCTTTCAGAGTGGAATAAGAGGGAGGGACAAACAACTGTGTCTTTCTTCTCACAAGACAAAGTGCTATTAGACTGGAGCTGTAGATGGCCCCCGTGGGTGAAGTGAGCGGGGGTGACACAGAGCCATAAGGGTACCACATAGAGTCTGCTCTCCCTCCCCGACAGCAGCAGAGACTGAAGGAAATTATTGTAAGGCAAGAGCCTTGAGCATATGACATTCAAACTGGACTGGACCATGCCACATCCGCCACCATCCTCTTAAGACCTTTGTCACAAAGCTTTGCACTGATGAAGGAGTGTACATGGAGAGGCATACAGCACCCTTCATGACCTGTCTCAATGACTTTTTAACCATTTTGCCCCCTCCTCTGACCACACAGGCCTGAGCTCCCAGTAACTGGCTCACTGAGTTCTTTCACCTTTAGTAACAGGAAGGGTAAAATGCTGTCACTGCTCTCAAGAAACTCCAGTCAGAGCAAGAAACCCAAGAAACAGTAAGCACGCCATTTCCTCGACTGTAGGGTGGTCCTGACTCATTAAGTCCAATGGTCTAAAGTTTGCCCAATGGATTACAAAGTGAGGCTGCTCTTCTAGGTTTCAGTCTCCTGTAACATACACAGAACTAAGGTGGGAGGAACAGAGGGGATGCTTAAATGAAGGGTTAGAGGGCTGAGGACTTTGTGTGTGATCCCCAACAAGTGAAGGAAAGGAGGTGAGGAGGGTAGCAAAGAGGGGGAAAGGTAATAAAGGGGACAGAAAGGGAAGGAAGAGGAAAATAGTCACAAATGTAACTTAAGTCTCCTGATTACCAGCAATAACACCACCACCATGCAGTCATCCTGTCCCCAGGAAATGCAAGCTGGCCTTCCATGCCCATGCAGCTCTCCAACCTGCATGGTACAATGGCCCACTGTGTGCCCCTTAGCCAAAATCCACCCAGGGTGATGGATGTGTCGGCCTCAATGGTGCCCAGAGGCCTCCAGAGCTCTAACACTAAGGGCGACAACAGAAGCCTGGAACACAGCCTGGAGCCCACAGCCTGTGTGCCCGCCTACTGCCCGTGCCCCTGCAAAACCTGAGAGGACTCTCTTGCTTCCTATTGGTCCTAAGTCAGTATTCAGTTGAGTCACCCAGGTTTTCTCATTTCACCACTGAGCTGATAAAGGTTACAAGTATTTCTGGTGCGATTCTAAATGGCAGGTGTGCACCTCAGCCTGCAAGAGCCTCGGGGATAGTTAACACAGCTCTGGCTCTCGGTCTCCTCCCTGCTCTCTAAAATCTGCTGATAATGAATCACCTTTAATAGCTCAGGCAGTGATGGTGGCGCCAGGGGAAGGTACTCAGAGAAGAGCACCTCTACAGAACTGGCCTTTACCAGACCTCACCAACACAAAGCATTCACATACCCAGAAGCTGCACACCTTGAGCTGTGATGCTTCTAAGCGACACCACTCACCTCCAAGCCGGCTGTATTTCCAGGGATGCTGCCTTTTTTTTGGGGGGGGGGGGGGGGGGGGTGGGGTGGTCCTGGAAGAGGTTTGGTTCTTCGAGACAGGGGTTTCTCTGTGTAACAGCTCTGGCTAGACTCACTCTGTAGACCAGGCTGGCCTCAAACTCACCGAGATCCGCCTGCCTCTGCCTGGGAGTAAAGGTGCGCACCACCACAGCTATCTCTGCAAGTGTTTAATGGGGTATGGAATGACAGAACTACCCAGACCCCTGTCTGTGTTGTGTGAGTGTGTGTACACTTGCCTGTGTAGCCACATGTTAGCTGGCAGAGGCTAGGGTCGCGACAGCTTGCTTCTTCTATGGCTTCTCCACCTTATTTTTGTATACAAGGTCTCACTGGACCTCCCTTTGGCCAGGGAGTCCCCCAAGGGATCTGCCTCTTCCCTCATGCCACTCCTGGGGTGGTGCATTCCAGGTACACGCAGCCACAATGGCACTGCGTGAATTCTAGGGATCCAAAATCAGACCTTTGTTGCTTGCGTGGCAAGCACTTTTACCCAGCTCCAACATCCCACAGGCAATGCTAGTGGTCACAAATTTAAGAGGGAGAAGGATACGACACTAAGGGATGTTATCAAAGATAGATGCTATCTAAGGGAGAAGTGACACGCTGAACACTGCATCTGTGTACTATGTCCTCTGGATTTTAAAAAAAAAAAATGGGTGTGCACTTTCACTGTACCAGGAATTGGGGTGAAGGTTAAAAATCAGAGGTGCTTAATGGTTATTGGATGGCACCACCCATGTGTATGAGAAGTAATGGGAGCATGTCTTCTGATTTCCTCTAGCTTGCCTGCCAAATTCCTGCCTTCTTCCTAGGACAGAATCTGCAGTGTTTTCTTTGCCACACTGATATACCCTGTGTCTTTATAAACAAACGCCGCTTTCTTTGCAGCTAATAACCACAATGTGTGGGTAAGAAACCTCTCCAGTATAAATCCGTGGGGACAAGGCTGCATTGTGGGCATTAAATAATTATAACAATCTGACATGAGTCAGAGGATTGTTTCTCAATGGTCCAACTACACTTCCAGCTTTAAAGTCAACCCCAAACTCTCTTTTCCTGGCATTCTGTCCATGTGCTCAGCTATTGGGAAACAATTCTTTATAGTTCAGTCCCATTGCAAGAAGCTGGCAACGTGGGAATTCATGAAATATTAACATGATACATTGATTTTTTTAATAAGTGTGGCTAACAGTGGATCAATTATATTACTATGAAAAGCTTTCTATAATTCATTTGGGGGAGGGGGGAATCGGGATCTCATCGCTGGACGGCAATCACAATGAAGCTGACAATTTTGAAGAGGTTGGGACTCTCAGGCAGAGAACACATTATATAGTGAACACAATGTTGACCGTTTGCATCTGCCAGGAAGATTCAAACAGGGCACAACAGATGAGCAAATTGGTTACGTCTGTGCCAGTTTCTCTCCATGAACAGGAACAGGAAAGAAAACTCATGGACACTGGTCATTTGTCCCCCTTATGTGGACCACTATATACCTACCGACACCTCCCTCTAAAGTAAGACATGCTAATTGCTAATTCCCTGAACTTCTTTTATTCCAAACAGTATACTATAAAGTCTGGTTTCGGTGGGTTTTTTGTTTGCTTGGGTTTTCTGGGAGAAGGTCCCAGTGTGCAGCCTAGGCTGGCCTCAAACTCACAATCCTACCTCCACATCCCTAGCCGAGATTACAGGCCGGTGCCAACATGCCTGACATACGCGGATTATGAACAGTGAGATACCAGCAATGTGGCAGGGTATACGATTCACTCCCAACACAGAGGCTGAAAGAAACCCATTTCCTAGACAGTGTGAGTCCAAGCAGTGCTCAGCCCAGGTGCTGATCCAGCCACTAATGAAGTGCTTGGGCTCCTCGCTCTCGGCATATCAAGTACATAAACCCCACATAGATTTGTGCGGACAGTTCCATCAGCCCCAGGAATAAACTCTATTCCTATCCAGCAGGCCTGTGGCCACACTGGCCAGGGAGTCACAAAGGCATCAAGAAAATAAGGGTTAGTGGGTCCACAAGGGAAGGGCGCTGCCAGTCCTGCACTCTCAGCTGCTGTGGTCTGTGGCCAGCTGTTCTAGAGTCACAGGGAAGATGTGAACAGATGTGGTAAGCCACAGGGTGTGCATTCTCCTTCTGGTGCTCCACGCCTCACAGGCAGAAGGTAAACGCTTCCTCTTTCTCAAACTGCTCTGTCAGGATTTCAAAAAGTCACCCAAATGGCCTCTTCCTGAGCTCCTGTATTAGGACCTAGCACAGAGATGCCCAGAATACACAGACAAATATTTTCAATTACTCCGGGCTTAGAATCTTAACAGGAGTACTCTCAAGGGAGGTGGGGGAGCTTAAACTGTTCAGGGTAACCCCAAGGTCCCTGGGAAACACGTGTGCAGGAAGAGGAGACCGCTGTATGACTGGGCTATGCTGAACACAGAGCCATGGTTGACACAAGACCTTCTCAAGACCTTCTGTAAAATCCTGCCAGGATTGACTGGTGGCACGGGAAATGCGACCAGGTCTTAAGACCTTGAGATGAAAGCTGGGGATGACAAGGCCAGCAGTCTGCCTACCGCCTCGCCCCACGGTGAACACAAACATGGGCTGATTAAGAATTTGCCACGTATAAGCACATCATCCACAGCCCCCCACCCCCACCCCCGGAGCTCACCACCAGAGAAGGGGGAGTCAGAGCAGTACCCAGCCTGTCCCACCTCAACAGCCCTGCGTGGGGTTCATAAGAACCATTCATGTTCTGAAAGACTGAAGATTTCAGTCAGGAGCCAATGAAAGCCCAAGGTACAGCAAATAGGAAGTAACTGAAAAGGACAGCGTTTGTTTCCTCCTGAGGCAGGGGTGGTGCCAGGAAGAAATTCATCATTGATCTGTAAGGCAGTCAACAACTTCCAGGTGCCACCTGCCGCCAATGCTTGCTGCCCTACACACTGCAGGACTAAAATCACACAAGAAGTCTGTGACCCTGTCTAGATTCTGAAAAACATGGAAGAGACACCCCCAATTCTAAAAGCAGCCAGTCCCTACGGCGTCTGAATATAGTAACAGATCAGTGCAACAACCTCCAATCACTGGAACTATCTACATTTGAAACAGCTGGAACTAGTTGCATTTGGTTGAACTTTCAGCTTGCTACTAGTTTCAGAGACCCTGCATGAAGCTGGTGTCCAGTATTAACTGAGGAACAAAGTGAGGGCATAGGCAACCGGGGGAGAACACTGTTTTACCCTAGTTCACATGCATTTCTAGACTCTCTTCAGATTCCTCTATTTTTAAGTTTATTAAATTTTTAAATATTTATTTTTACTTTTTTTTTTTGCCATGTGCTCTGTGTGTGTGTGTGTGTGTGTGTGTGCGCGCGCGCGTGCGCATGCGTGGCGCTCACACAAGGGCAGGTATCTGCGAGGTCACTTGCAGCAGTGACCTGGTACACCTGGTATCTTATCTGGAGTCAGAGTTAACAGGCTGTTGTGCTCTTCACAACATGGTGCAGGGAACCACACTTGGGCCCTCCACAAGAGAAACACACTCTTAGTTACTGAACACACACTAAACACGCACTTAATCTTAATACACCTCTCCATCCCCAATCGATAACTATACTTTTTAAATTACTTTAAATGTCCTACACAATAGGCAAGTGTGGTGGCACACGCCTTTTATCCCAGCATTCGGGAGGCAGAGACAGGTGAATCGCTGGGAGTTCGAGGCCAGCCTGGTCTACAAAGCGAATCCAGGACAGGCAGGACTACACAGAGAAACCCTGTCTTGAAAAACAACAACAACAAAAAAAAAGGTCCTACAATAAATAATGACTGGAAAACAATTATTTGGAGAGAGTCTCAGAATGCTGCAGAGGCTGGTCTGGAACTTGCTGTCCTCCTGCCTCAGTCTCCCTGGTTTTGAGACTGCAGGAACGTATTGCTATGCTTAGCTATGGACTGAAAAACATTTGAAAAGCAAACCGAATGGAGACGCCTGAGGACGGGCTGAACACTGAGAGAAGCCAGCCCCCCCCCCCCCTTCAAAATCATCTTCTCCGCAACTTGGAGAAAGTCCTCAAGAGCCACAGAATGAAACCTACCCTAATCTACAAACAAAACTTGCTTTGATGTTGCCAAGCTGGCCAGCAAACCTTTTCACTGCATCTCCACTAAGCATTTAGTCAGCAACCATTGGGGGGGGGGGGGGTCTAGTTCTGTACCAGGTGCCTCTCTGGAACAAGAGACAGAGAAGACAGACAGACAGACAGACAGACAGACAGACAGACAGTCTGTGTGTCTCTCTCTCTCTCTGTCTCTCCTCTCTCTGTGTCTCTCCTCTTTCTCCTCTCTCTCTCTCTCTCTCTCTCTCTCTCTCTCTCTCTCTCTCTCTCTCTCGTCTCTGTCTCTCCTCTCTGTCGCTCTCTCCCTCTTCCTCTCCCTTTCTCAGTAGAGGGTGCTGTACTTGAGGTCACACCTCGCCTCTTCACCATCCTGGCTCCACAGCAATTTGGCTCCTCACTGATTTCTGATTCCCTCCTCAAGCTGGTCTTCCCTCTGTGGCACTGGGGCCCAGGCCTGGCATTTTTAACAGGTTCTCTGAAGCCCACAGAACCCTCCCAATCCAGGCTCACACTTCCTTCCATGTCAACTGTTCTCGCTGGGCTTGGCAGGGATGCAGGGAGGGAGCAGAGATGTCAAAGATTCCAACTGCACCTCTGTAGTGCTGGCCAGAGCACCCTCTGCACATTCCAACAACCTCTCATGACGCTGCATACACATCTAGTTCAAAGACCAAATTGGCTCAAGATCTAGGGTGGAACCCAGCATTGGGTACAATCCCAGCGTCCCAAGACACCATGCACTTAAAAGGGGCGCTCAGGTATACTCTGAGTGCACTCTCTGGCACTCCAAGGCCTCAGCTCTCACCACCCCTGACAAACAGCCTCTATCCACAGAGTGTTCACAATGACCTACACTGTCACTTTACACTTCTCCCACACAGTCAGCCCTTTGTGACCAGTGAGAGGGACAAGTCACAAATAGGAGGAGAGGAGGAACGAGAAAAGTTTCCAGAACAGCCTGCTTGTGTGTAGTCAACTGTTCAGGACCAGGATACCAAGGGGAGAGATACATCTTTTGTGGAGTGCTTGTCCAGGACCGCATGCAGGAGAGCTACACCTGTGATGGGCAGTGGCTTCTCTCCTGTCACTCCTGGAGGTGACTCAAAACCCAACCCAGTCTAGTCTAAACAGAACCTGGAGAGTTCAAGGTGAATGTGGAGCTCAGGGGGCCACCCCTCCAGAACCACTCCACCTGGGGTCAGGAGGAGCGGGAGGCTGGCACGCCTGGAGCATCCACTCCAAGCCATGTGTGTGGTAGACTTAACTTACTGAGCCCTCGGAGGGCCCCCTAAGGAAGGAAGGAGCACGCTGAGGTTCAGAAGGGAAGGGGCTTACACAAACCCACGTGGCTTGTTATTAATTGGTGCATCTCACGGTGCTTACTTCACTTTCAGCACTTCCCTCCCTCTGGTCCGGTGACAAATGACCATAAAGTGTACAGCACTCTTTTTTAAATAAGTTGGGCCAGGTTGTAGCAGTCCATCAGCTGTCCCCTATACGCATCATTGTATAGAGACATGTGCCTCTGTGGGATTCTGAAAGCTGTGCACGTGCTTTCTTCTCCTGGTGATCAGCAGACACTAAATGATTTACTTTCTATATAGACGAGGCTAGACGCAAGCCTTCAGCGATCCTCTGCCTCCCACAGCTGACCAGCCACAGGCAGCTTTTAACTGCCACCATTTTGGAATTCTAATGACAATATCTAGCAGGGATTAGATGCGGCCGCTCTTCAAGATAACCACCACATTCCTGCCCTTTGCTCTCGCTCATCCAAGCACTCAGTCTGTGGCAGCAATGGAGTCCCTATAAACCCAGGAAGCAATTTTGGTGATCCAAAACCCATGTGCACCATTTCTGAGCTTGGCTCTGACTGGTGTGAAGCTGGTCTGTGTGAGGCATCAGACCAGTCACAGGAATATGCCAGACTAGAGACCCAACATCACACAGCAAAACAAGCAAAGAGCACCTCTTGCTGCTTGCAGACAAAAACCTGCTATACAACTGCCTGAGAGACACAACAGAATTGGGGTTCCCCTTCTCAATACACAGAAGCATATGTAAAGCCTAGGCAAAGACAGGCTCTGGCTGGGATCTTTGGTTCATCTGAGGCTACTACCTCACAGTGAACAGGAACTCCCACAGATCCACGCCTATGCCAGGCAGCCTTTCCATGGGGGTCCTAGCTAGATACCTCTGTTTAACTGGCTCTTAGCTTTGACATATGGTAGAGGACAAAAGAAGACCCTGGTCCCAGAAGCAGGAGACTTGTGGGTCATCCTCAGGCATGTGGTCCTGACAGAATTTGCATATTAGGGAGCAGGTTTGGCCCCATTCCAAAGAGAGTACTGTCATCCTAACTGGGCTAGTAAGGTGCCTACATAAACCCTCAATCAATTCACGAATCAAATGAATGATTTTCCTCAACAGCTCTATAGTGAAAAAACATAAATAAATAAAAGAAACTTCCAGAGACAACCTAGCAGCCTAGAATATCAACAGATGAGCTGTAAAACTAACTTGATTTACATAGATTGATCCTCAAGAAGGTCCAAGGTGTATCAATCAATGCTTCCACTGGTTTCTGTGCCTCCTACTCTTTATCTGATCACAGGGCCCATGATTCTGTAGACAGCCTTAGCTACAAAGCCTCCCCAGGCTGTCTCTAAACCACGCATGGGAAAGGGTCACTCACTACCAGCTTATCACCGGAATTACGAGGTGCCCATACAAAGTGCAACCATTTTGCAAATGAAAAGACACCAAGCTGTGCAGAGAACTGGAGCCCCAACTTTAGTGAGTCTGCGGCAGAGTTAGCAGGAGTTTTGTTTTCTTTTCATAGCGCTTTTGCAATCACTAGGTCATATTACATATTCTTTACTTCTAGTGTAAAAAAAGGAATTAAACACCCACGATGCATAATTATTATATAACAGTTACAGTGAATTAGGCCAGGGCTGTGATATGAAATAGAAAGGATTTCTTGTAGTAAAAACTACCTACCTCAAAAACACACGTACAAAGGTTCTACCTAATGTTTCTAAATTTGAAAAGTCCCCTCAACAGAGATAGACTGGGACTGAGGAGAGGACTCAGTTGGTAAAGTGTGTGCCACCAGAGCATGAGGGGCCTGGCTTTGGATCCCCGGAACCATGTTTTACAAAAACAAAACAAACTAAACAACAACAACAAACAAATCCAGGGATGGTAGTGAGTGCCTAGGATCCTAGCACCAGGAAGGAGGAGACATGAGGATCAGAACAGCTCAATCAGTACTCTCCAGCTCAGTGACAGATTCTGTCTTAAAAACTATAAAGTGGAGAGCAATAGAAAGACACCCGACCGAGGTGTGCCTCTGGCTTCCACAAACATGTACACAATGATATGCACAGCCTTGTGTACGTACACACACACACACACACACACACACACACACACACACACCTGTAAGCAAGCAAGTGCAGCAATTGATATACACACACCAAGAGACAAGTAATGCAAAGCAGCGTGTTAACTGCCTTACTACCGTTCATTTTGAGCATCTGTCCCTCACATGGATGACATGCCTGTTCTGGACAGAACTTTTATGACTACAAATCCTTAAGGAGATTTACCCAAATGCAGCAAACCATCAAAAAGGTCATGTGACCCGCCCCAATCAACCATGACTCCCTATATCCCAAAGTAGAAGTCTAGTCTATCTTTGTAAGATTATTAAAAGCACTTGAAAAGGGGAGGAGGAGGGTTTGAGGGAGGAAGAGGAAGGAAGGAGGATGAGGAGGAGGCAGTGGCAGCACAATCTGACTGCCTTCAAGAGGCATTCGTTGTTTCTGGACCCAGAGCCCAATTCCAATTCATCATGGCCTGTGTACACTTTGAGCACCCTACATAAGATGTTTTTCTTTTTGCCAAGTCTAAGGCAAACATGCCCCCTGCCTTCAACACCACGCAGGACACCTGGTTCTCCACGTTATCTGAGGCCCCTGTACATGCCTAACATACCCAGAAGTGACTGGGCCTGTGTACTGAAGACACGGAGGACGGAAGAGCACCTATGTGTTTCCACACACGTCAGCTCTCCTACAGCTATGCAGCCCGAGATGAGGTTCGCTTCCACAGGAGCACCACGTGTGGCCCACCGGGCTCTCCCCGGATGTTCGTGTCTGTGTGCCAGCTGAACATCTAGACCCTGCCCTCCCTCGCGCGACCACCCCTCTTCCAGCACCGGCAGATTGCTCTCTGCATTCTGAGTCAAGCGCATAGGTGCAAACTCAAGGCACGAAGGAAGACCGCATGGTCACCCCATAAAAGGCTCTCCAGCCTCCTCACCTGCCCTCACCCTTGGGCCCTAACCAGCTGCAATTCAGAGAGATCGGCCTCTGCATTCAGCCCGTAAAATATCTGTCTATTTTTAACAAGGAGACGTGATTAAATCATATCAGATGTCTTGTTTACTCCATTAACCTCAGTTTCTGCCTAATACGCTGCTCAAAGGAAAGGAGGCGCCTTGCCTGGAACGGCCGGGTTTTAATGAGCCTGAGCTGGACACAGGGGGTCTCCACCAGGGAAAAGCCGGGCTCGGCCCGTACTGAAAGGCACTATACACTACTCATGAATGAGCCACAGAACTGAAGGTAAAGCACCCAGGACACAAAGCCCAGGCATGAGCACTGTCCCCTTCAGGTTCCCTAGGAGATCTGAAGAATCACGTTCGTACTCGGGAAGCAGAGTCGGGAGTTTGTCAGTTCAAGGCCAGCCTGGGCTACATACACAGCAAAGCTCCTGCCACGCTGAGCTATATGGTGAGATGGAAAGAGAAGAATGTAAAAAGAAGACAATCAAAGGAGGGAGACATCATAGGACACAGCCTTTGCTCTGAAGAAAACATTTACTTTAGGCATAAGCTCTTGGGGGTGGGGGTGGGCTGAAAGGCTAGCCCACTCTTGGATGTGAGAGTGCTCTGGGTGCCACAACCTGTCACCCCACTGATGACCGGGACTGATTCACCTGATCTAGCTAGCTACATGGAAGGTCTCTTCTCATCCACATTGCTTGTAGGCTGCACACTGAAGTGAACCATCTCCCCAGACAGAGTACCTCCCTACCCGCAAGGGTAACAAACCTCTGAGCCCTCTATCCAGCTTTCTAAGCAAAGGTGTGAGCACACTGTACAGACCAAACCCATCAACAGCTCTGTGGAGCGCCTGCATACGGAGCCAAGGGGCAGGGTCGCCACAAGCAGCCTAGGAGAGCCAATTCCAGGAAGATTTGTTCAGCCTCTATGAGCCTCTGCATACACTCGGGATTTGAGTCTTCCTCCCTACCCACCTCCCACCTCCCACCTCATCCTTTCAGGTGGGACACACACACAGCACTCAATCAACAAAAGCCGTGAAAAGTATCACCTTCTTTGTGGCTTATGAAAAGCTGTAATTCTCCTTCCTAATTTACTCAAAGCCACCTGAAGTCGCCTGTTCTCAAACGTGGCCCACATAAGCTGTGGAAGCTTCCAGAGGCTGGAAAGAGGAGCCCTTCCTCATCAGGATGGAAAAAGAAAGTGGTTCTAAATTTATTCACATGCGCGCGCCCCTACACCTACCATGTTAGGGCCTTCAGAAATGCCCAAAGGAGGAAGAAAATTCCTCGAATGTTCTGTGGCTCAGAACACCTAAGGTTTCAGGATGAGTGATAATGGAAAATTTACCATAAACAAGGAATGGGAACAAGCTTAGAAAGCCTTTCCGGAAAGGAGGAGAAGCCTCCGGACTCAGGGCCAGGTGGGAAAGGACGGCAGTTTTCTGCGGAGCAGAAAAATATAGGTCGAAAGATTAGGCCTGTGTAACTTTTGTTTTCTACACATCCAGCACCCAGGATGCCCTGGTCAGAAGGCTGCTTTGGCTCCTGGATACCGTGGTGTTTTTCTTTCTTGACAATTCACTTCCCCAACAGGCACGGTGCCAACTCAAATGAGACTCAGAGCACTGAAAAGCCCTTCAGGTAAACAGTGTGATAAGCTAAACTGAAAAACTAGACAATGTTTTTGGACTATGAGGTAGTTGCTATGGAGACAGTTGCTAATTAACTGCTTTCAAGCAGGAGAACAAAGGGCTCAGGGCGGGCAGGCCTCTGTATCTCCTCACCAGCAATGCGGCGGGCTTGCGCAACAGAACATCGCTCATATCTGGAATACCTGAGACCTGGCTGATGTGCTAAATGCCTAGGGAATTGACAAAAGTGCACTTTCTTCATCTTGACCTGGATTAACAGCACCTGGCCACCAGAACCTGTCAGGGAAGCCAACGACTCAGAGAAACAACAGATTCATGGGTTCTGATAGAAAGCCTGGCCCTTTCCTAAGCAGCATCTCCACTGCTGCCTGGACACAAGCGGAAGTGTTTGAGTGAAGGGCTGGGCAGAGAAAGTTTTTTTGTTTGGGGCCCTGGGGTTGAGGCCAGAGCTTTGCACATACATGATAAGCATGCATTCTAGCATGAGGCTACTACATGTCAATGGTTTGTATGCACGTGTGTTTCTAATGTGCACGCATGAGGCCGTAAGTCTACGCTAGGCGCCCTTCTTCTGCTGCTCTGCCTCAGTTTTTGAGACAGGGCCTTTTATTGAATACGGAACCCACTAATATGGCCTAACTGCCTAGCCAGAGATCCTACAGGATCCACCCAGCCTCTACACCCCAGCACTGGGGTTACAGACACATGCAACTGGTCCTATCTTTTGCAACAGGTCCTGGGAATGCAGCTTGTACAGTAAGCGTGTTACCCACTGAGGCATCATCTGAGTGGGCCCCATCCCCAATATCATTTGTAAACGGTAAGTTTAACTCTTCGTGCTTCATTACAGACCGGGACCATTTGAAAACAAAGACATTATTAAATCTCTTCATTTGGGACTCAAGTTCCCTGTGGAAAACAGTGTCTGGATATAGCTCAAGACCCAACAATAAGACCCATTTAGCCCCAGCACCGTGTCATACACACTCAATAAACACGCACAAGAGCACGACTGAAACATGTATGTCTTATCGCCCTTTCATACACAAGCCTGTGTATGGCTTATCACGCTCTTTCCTCCTCCATCACCATCCCAAGCTGACTGGGCATCCAGTCCAAGCCAGATACTACAGTCCCTTAGAGCTATCAGAACCAAAGGGGCAATAGCACATCACAGCTAGTGAGCAGCACTCTTGGACAGACATGGAAGGACACTGACCCCTCCACTGAGGCCCAAGTTGTTGTTTATGCCAGGATACATGAAAAACATTGGCATTAAATAAATGCCACTGCTGTCCAGTAAGCTTTGCCTCCGAGAACACATCAAACACGCCTCTCTTCTTCTTAAGCCTCTCCAATCAATGTGACCAGGAGCACTCACCTTCATTACCAGAGGCAGAATCTCGATTAAGCAGGCCGAGATTCTCAGAGACACAGGAAGAGGAATCTCAGCTGGATTCTGGGGTGTCTAGGTGCATAAACAACTTTAGAAAAGCCTGGTGGTTTCCTGGTATGGCTGACACCCCCCCACACCCCACCCCCAGTGCAGGAGCTGTGAAAACAGGCATGCTGGGTCACACCGGGTTCTTGTGACACTGTCTTCTGCAATACTGGCCCCTTTGAGCTCTGGTTTTCACATCTGCAAAAGATACCAGTTTCAGGGAGTTACTGAGCTGGCTGGGTGTTTGCTCCTGTCTAGAGTGGCTGTTTGCCAGCGTCTCCATTTATTAACTGCTCTCCTTTACAAGTGGCATAAAGCTGCTGGAGACTTTAATTCCCCAGGAAGAGAGAAAAGGTATTTTCAACCTGATTTGTGACTCTCTCTGTCCACAATACCAATGACCATGTCCACAGTTTTAACTGTGGGCAGTGGACCTAACTGTCCCACCCAAGCTCAGCTGCTGATATAAACTGGCTCTGTGAAAGCAAGGAGTTAACTTGTTCTGTAGCAGGCATTTTTTAATAAGGCTTGCAGCTCGAGCCCCTCCCTGCCTGGGTTAAATTTCATCAGCCAGTGCCCAGGGACATCTCACCTCTGTCTCATGTCAACCTGTTCCCTCTGCTTCTTCCAGACTGTCGCCATCCATCTACCCATCCATCCATCCATCCATCCACCCACCCACCCATCCACCCATCCATCCATCCATCCATCCACACGTTTATCAGAACTTACCAGCCATGAAAGTTGTGGCAAACATGGTGAGCTAATGCAGAGAACACAAAAACCTAACTGACTCCAACTCACAAGAGGTTCACAGGCCAGTGTCACTTACACGGGACCCTTGCAAATCTTTGAAAAGGAGCTAGTCAGATAGCTCAGTGGGTAAAGGCTCCTGCTGAGCTTGACAACCTGATCTCAATCCCCCAGGACCCATAAGATGCAAAGAGAACTGACTCCCTCAAGTCCTCCTCTGACCTCCACACAAGTGCTGTGGCAGGTGCTCTCCCACAACAAATAAGTAAGTGCAATTTAAAACAAAAAACAAAAACAAACAACTCTGGGAGAAGCCCCGCATGGTGGTGCACGCCTGTAATCTGGATACCTGGGAGGCTTAAGGGTTCAAAGCCAGCCCGAGGTCAGAGGTGGAAACCAGGGAGATGAGGGGGCCCTACCACAGTCTTCCTAGGAGAAAAACATGGCTGTCAGGACACTTTTCCTTTCTGTACCACTACCATGCATGCCCACTATGCTCCCTGTGTCCAAGTCTATTTGATGAAGAGGAACCAAGGAGGGGAAAGGTGACATACGAGTGTACATTGTCCCCACTCCCTCTGACACCTACTCCCTGACAGACAGACACACACACACACACACACACACACACACACACACACACACACACACACAAACACAAAGCTTGGTCACCTGTCCTTCTGTCCAGAGTGCCCGTGCAGATGCCACTGCTGCACATAAACGTCTCCGCACTCAAATAAGCTGAGGTCTGAGATCACAAAGTAAGCAGGAACCCTGGGTGGAAGCCAAGCTCTGACCCATCACTCCCAGACACGGATGGCTGCAGAGCCCTCTGGGCAGAGCCTGAGGGTTCTGTGGTAGAAAACAGCCCTCTACCCTCCTGCCACAGTGTCTTCACCCGAACCATGGCGCGCCCACTGCCCGTCTCTTCTGAAGACCAGCTCTCCATAAGCTGAGGAGCTTCCCGGCCCACAGAGCCCAAGAAAATCCCCAGGAAATGATATAGATTTTTAAAAAATCAAAGTAGATATTAAAAAACAAAAACAAAAAAGGGGAAAAAAATCATTGCAGCACCTGTTAATTTCCCCTCTTTCAAAAAAGCAGCAGTCTCAGCCGCCCACTTCTGCCATCCAGCGAATCTACACGTGGGATTCCAGATGGACCAACTTAACAAGCAACCTCAAGGCAGAGACTTATGTCATACACAGCTGTCGGAGCAAAGGGTTGGAGGCTCACACTGCAGTGTGACCGTCCTGCTAAGGATGTAGCCCAATCTCCCCACCTCTCTAACCTGCTAATTTCTTCTGCTGGGTGGAAGCAAATGACAATCCCTCTTATAGTTGTTGGACTAAGGGATACAGAATCTGAAAAGCAACAATAAATTATAAAGCGTTGTGAGAGGTACCTTTTTTTTGGGGGGGGGGGGTTGTAACGTAACACACACAAAACCTGATGAGGCAAAGAAAAATCTTGAAGTTAAATGCGAGGGAGCACACTCCAATACTGGCGTTCATGACAATGAAGCAGAAGACAAAGCTCCTGACCAGCTGGGGCCACACAGCCAGACTCTGCAAAATGAGTGGGAAGGAAAAACAAAACAAAACAAAAATGTGTGAGAATAAAAGGCAGAGAGCTGGGCTTTAAATTGGTAATAATGAACTCGGTCATCTGCATCATTATTGGGGGCCAAGACAATGTTTTAAATATGCCCTTTTGAAATTGGTTTTTCTTTCTCTTTTGTGTGTCTGTATTTTAGGATTTGTGCGTGTGAATGCAGTACCCACAGAGGCCAGAAGGGGGCATGAAATCAAGCAGGTGTGAGCTGCCTGGCCGGGGTGCAGGGAACCAATCTCAGGTCCTCCTCTGCCAGAGCAGAAGGCGGTCTTAGCTGCTGAGCCATGCCTCTAGTCCTTAAAACGACCTTGAAGGGCACTGGCTGGACTCTGTGAAGGAAGACTAGGCACACGCACTTTTTGGCGTGCTGTTTTAAAACATCAGTAATTTAAAATCTAAACTCAAGTGAGTTCATTTGTGTGAAGAAACGGCAAACCCAGTGCACAGCTGTTTCGAATTTGACAAGTGAGCCCAGCAGGTAAATTACAAGTAAACAGTGAATGAGCACCTCTCATAAACCTGTTCTCTCAGGCCTCAGTCTACCATTAGCAGCCACCGGGGTTAAAACACAATTGTACCACTGCTCTAATGTTCACCTTCCTGCTTTCAACATGGTATCAGCAAGCAAATCACCAAGTTTGTGTTCCTGTTTATTGCTTATTTGCAGGTGAAGAAGGGAGAGAAGGGAAAAAGAAAAGTAACTCAGTTGTTGAGCCAGTGTCTCCACGTCTTCTCCACTAAGTGTGATAGGACTGCCCTGAGACGTCAGTCACTACCGCCACAGCCTAGCATCTGGAGGAAGGAGAGAGTCGGGACGAGACTGCTTTCATGCCAAGCTCAACTGCAAACGCAACATCCTTCCCCCCCCCAGTGATGACACAAAGCACTCTGCCTTCAACACACCAGAAGCCGGGCCCGTTAGCTTGTTTCAATAAATACACGCAGTAGTCCCAAGTCCCTTAAAACACGTGGCCTGAAGCCCTGAGATCTTACTGTGTCTGATGGGGAAATGGCAACCTTTTAAGACAGCCTGAACCTGGCTTTAAGGGTTAGCAGCGGGTTAGAGGTTAACAAAGTTAATGAAACCTGCTACGGTGGCATGGAAGGGGCCGGTGCAAGTGGAACTGGAAGCCAGAGTCTTTCCTGGCTTTCCAGTGGACAGGCCAGCAGCACTTCCGAGGCAAGTATGAAGGGGGCTTTATACACCATGAAAGAGCAAGTACAGGATGCAAATGTGGAGAGAGAAAAAAAATCGGCTCAGTGGTGCTGAGGCCACCCAGACAGGGGCGTAGGATGAAAATACAGGCATATTGGTCTGCTCTTCCAAAGGTCCTCATGCCCTTCTGTAATGAGAGCCAGTGCCTTCTTGTGGCCGGCAGGCAGACATGCAGGCAGAATAATGTATAAATAATAAATCTTTTTTTTTTTTTTTTTTTAAAGAAAGAAATACAGGTATAGTTTACTTTTTTCTGAGACAGTCTCACTATGGTAGCTAGAAAATTACCTGAGGCTGGGCCTTGGTGGTACATGCCTTTAATCCCAGCACTCAGGAGGCAAAAGCAGGCAGATCTGGGTTTCTCTGTGTAATAGCCCTGGCTGTCCTGGAACTCATTTTGTAGGGCAGGCGGGCCTCACTCTCACAGCTAACCACCTGCCTCTGCCTGAGTGCGGGGATTAAAGACGTGGAATAACCAGGAATAATATACGAGCCTGGCGTGTGGTATATTCCTGCAGCCACACTCAAGAGGCTGAGCGTGATATTAGCAATTGTTATGAGTTCAAGTACAGCCTGGGCTATATAGCAAGCTCCTATAACAAAAAAGGGCAAAAAGATGGCTCTGAGGCTAAGAGCACTCAATGTTCTAAGAGCGAAGTTGAGTTTTCAGCAGCCATGTCTGGTGGTTTACAATTGCCTATAACAGGTCCAGGAAGATTTGACACTATTTTTTGGCCTCTGTGGGACCCCACATGCACATGGCCCATACATAACACAGACACAAATAAATCTCAAAAAAAAAAATTTTTTTTTAAACAAAAATGACGAAGAGGAGGAGACTCAAGGATTGACCACACCTTCCACGGCGGCTGAGTTAAGTCAAGAGGTTTCCAGGAAAGCAGCAGATGTGGACCAGCAAGGGGTGCCAGCAGGAAAGTGCCTGCTGTGCAAATCTCGCTGGCCTGAGGTCAACACCCAGACCCCACGCGTGAAGTGTGGCACGTGCTTCTACATAGGAGTAGGGTGGGGTGGGTGGGGCACACAAAAGGCCAAACAAACTGGGAACCTGCAGGCCAGCTAGTCTGGAGTACATCACCATGTGGTGACAAGGTGAAAGGCCAACTACAAAAGCTGCACTGTGGCAGTCACGTACGTGCGTGTGTGCGTGCATGCTGCGTGCACACACAGAGGGAACAAAACTTGTGTTTTTAAAATTTGATAGATGGAGGCTGGAGGCACAGACAGAAAGACTCAGACAGACAGACTCAGACAGTCCTCTAATGAGGAGGAGCCAGGTCAGCAGCAGTGTCAGAATCCTGGCTCTCACTTCAAGAGCCTGCCACAAGTCCCAAAGGTGTACTCCAAGCCCAAAATACCTACAGCACCACAAATTTGGTGTTTTTAAAGTAAGTGAGTAAGGGGGGGAGGGGGGGGGCGGAAATATGAGCCTGTTTGTGTATATCTGAAAATACACATCAAATTAACCGCAAGATATTTTCTAGCTATCAGAGGTATTTTACAATTTGAAGACTCAGCGCTGAGCATGACCTGGGAAAGTGGAGGGTATGTCACGTTTGTAGTGGGGTGAACACTGTAATATGGAAGGATTATCAAAGCCCTTAAAGAAAATACTGCACCTTGTAACTACATTTTGGAATTGGTACTAAGGAAATTACCAAGATTATTATACTGAAACATTCATATTTCCCCTTCATATGGAAGGGGAAGACTATTTTAATCACAATCAAAAATAGGTAATTAACTAATAAAGCATGAGTGTTGATAAATATTCATTTCCTATGAACATTTCTTGATACATACTTATAAACAAACGTCAAGTAACTTCAGAGATAATGACCTGTAAGTGTATAAATTACAATCTCCAGGTGTGGTGGCGCACGCCTTTAATCCTAGCATCTGGGAGGCAGAGGCAGGTAGAGCTCTGTTGAGTTTGAGGCCAGCCTGGTCTAAAGAGCAAGTTCTAAGACAGCCATGGCTACAGAGAGAAACTCTGTCTCGAAAAAAACTTTAAAAGAAGTTACAGTGTTCAATTTTACAAAAAGTAGCAGGCACAGGAAAAAAAGGTAAGATATATACCAATATAATAACTTAATTTGGCTGTAGTCAATACTCCTCACCCAGTTCCTTATAAGTGGCTAAATAAACTATTCCTTCTGTTGTATGGTCAATGACTAAACAAATGAATATTAACTTGATTAATTTCCAGAAAAGAATTGAATTTATTTTAATGTTTTCCAACTCTCTGTAATGCTACAATTAAAAGCAAAAACCACAAGTGAACGTTAAAATTAGAAACCTGAGTTACAGCCGGGCATGGTGGCGCACGCCTTTAATCTCAGCACTCGGGAGGCAGAGGCAATCGGATCGCCCTGAGTTTGAGGCCAGCCTGGTCTACAAAGTGAGTCAAGGACAGCCAAGGTTACATAGCGAAACCCTGTCTCAAAGAAAATTTTTTTAAATAAATAAAAGAACCTGAGTTACACTTTTCACTAAATCATTTACATGGATGATAATATGACCAATAACCTGGTGGACCATTTTACCATATTCTTGGCATACCAACTTCCCTGTGTCTCCTCACAGTAGCTGCACAGCTGTTCCCCAGAACTGCCCTGTGTTAAGCTCAAGACCCAGTGAGGAATGAGTACAGGTTCTGCAAACAAAAGCTACTCCGTGCACACCCAGCCTCACATCCTAACACCAGGACTTCTGAGAGGGCCCCTACAGAAGGATTCCCGGAAACCACTCCACAAGTGAGTTCCTGTGAGCCTCACCCAGGCATGGACAACAAAGAGCAACAGCACGGGTCCAGACTGGCCTATCTGTATGCCTAGCCCCAAGCCTTCTTCATAGTGCTAAACAGGCCAGGCAGTGGTGGCTCATGCCTTTAGTCCCAACAGGAAGGACACACTCCACCGACTCCAGCTTCCTTTTCTGGTTGCTTGCAAGAGTCCTTAAACCCTTCCTGACCCAATGAAGGGTCAAAGCTTTAAAATGCCTTAAGGAGAAATGCCCCAGAGGGGATGGGCATTGTTATCTACCAGATTGTGATGGAAATCGCTCCTAAAAATACTTACTTTCCCCTTAGGTCACTGCAGGTCACCCATCAAGGGTTCTAATCAGGAAGGTGATCTCCAAGTATCCCCAAGCACCTGGAGTGTCCTAAGACGGGTGACCCCTGCAGCCTCGCCTCCTATCCCCTAGGCTGCCTTCCCACAACTGTTAACTGCTCCCTTGGTTAACATGTTAGCTCTAGGCCTCATGGGCTCCTTTATCCTGGTGGCCACTGGGGGACCTAATCGAAGAACTCATAGCCCTCTGAGCATTTGATCAGAGGACTGTCTTAACGAGCTGCCTACCCACCCCACCCCCATCTGTCAGAAGGCCCTGAGGCTGACACTTAACTCCTGCCCTTCACTCACCCACCTGTCACCCATAAGTGGTTGGAGCCAGAATAAGCCTGTTGCTCAGGTATGTCAAGCACTGGAAACTTCTCCAAGGAGGCCCCACCCAACTCAGAAACTGACAAGTCCTTATCAGGTCATTCAGAGATAACTCAGTCCTACAGGATCTTCCATCAGCCAGGAATCCTTTTCCAAGCCTGCAACCCACACAACAACAAGAGGTCCGCCCATGCAGGTTCTGAGGAATTCTGGAAGCCAACGCCTGGGAGAACTTAGATGCGGTTCACTGATACTGTTTCTACCACTCTGTAACTCAGAGATCTGCCTGCCTCTGCCTCCTGGGTGCTAGAATTAAGGGCGTGGGCCACTACCGGGCTACTGATTTAGGCTAGGTACAAGTCCCTGGAAGGCCTCTGCAGATTCTCCTTGTTCCCAGTCCCTGAGAGGCTATCTAAGATAACGGCGGGTCACCCAGAGGCTGCCCAGAGAACAAGGCTGCCTCTACGCATGAGTCCGCATACAAGTTTGTTAGCTCGATGCCCTAAGCAGGACTCCATGCTGAACATCTCGACTCCCTGGTTGCTGTCCAAGAAAGCTCACCCCTCACATTCTCCCCTAGCTCTGTGTGTGTGTGTGTGTGTGTGTGTGTGTGTGTGTGTGTGTGTGTGTGAGAGAGAGAGAGAGAGAGAGAGAGAGAGAGAGAGAGAGACCGACGCAGTTCCCCCACCCTCCCCCAATATCAATCAGCTAATGATGGCCATAAGGAAGCGCCTGTGTCTGCAATAGCTAGTGGGATCCAGTGTCTCTGTGTGCCTTTTAGCAGTTTACATACTTGTCTTAAGAGGGAAGGCCTGCTTAGATCCACTGGCGACGCTGGTGAACCTCTGGGTCAGTAAATGACAAGTCCACATGAGCTTCTTTCTGAGCCTATCTCGTATCAGAGAGGGGGACAGATGTCCCTTCACTAGATCCCCTCCTGCCACAGCTAAACAAGAATTGACATGCATCTTCTCTCCTCAGCCTCACACAGGGGTGAAGACATTATTGTCCACATTTAACCCGTTATTTCCTGGGCAAAGACTGCCCCAAGGGACATAGAGATGAATCCAGGCCGACAGCTTTCAAGGGCTCAACTGTCTATCGAAGCAACGAGCCCCACGAAGTACCAAGGCCTCAGCTATGTGGGAGAAGTAACGTCTAGGTGTTATGCCTAAGTATGGCAGAACAGACACCCCCCACCCCCCAATCTCGGGCCATGCTGGGGTGAAGGGTCCCCTGTGGGCAGGGAACAGGCACTGTAATTAGCTTCAAGGCCCACTGAAGCCTTGCCCCACGAAACGTAAAGACTCTGCAGTGATGGTTACCCCCCTAGTCAGAGGAGAGTAAGGACTCGGGCTGCAGTGATGGTTACCCCCCTAGTCAGGGGAGAGTAAGGACTCGGGCTGCAGTGATGGTTACCCCCCTAGTCAGGGGAGAGTAAGGACTCGGGCTGCAGTGATGGTTACCCCCCTAGTCAGGGGAGAGTAAGGACTCGGGCTGCAGTGATGGTTACCCCCCTAGTCAGAGGAGAGTAAAGACTCGGGCTGCAGTGATGGTTACCCCCCTAGGCAGGGGCCCAGAGACAGAACCCTGCAGAGGTAATGAGCTGAAACCTGTAGCACACGCATTGTCACTGCTGCGGCAGGAAGCTGTCACCAGCAAGTGACAGATTTAAATAGCGTAGCAGGGACTGAGGCAGCTCAGGCCTAACAACACAGGCTTCAAAGCAGCTGGAGGCCACAGCCCCCAACTGGGGCCCTTCTGCTCCCTGAGGCCACTGGGCGGGCAAGACCCAGGATGGGAAACGGTGTCTGTATACCAGCTGAGCCCAGGATAGGCCCAACTCAGGGTGATGCCTACAGCAGCCCAGCTGAGCCCAGCCGCACCCCCAGCCAGGCAGACCTTCACATGCCACGTGCTCCACTCTCGGCTTACATTTGTTGATACTAATTATCAAGCTGGCTGAGCAGCCATCTGGAGAGACATAGCAAGCAGAAAGGCACATCCACTAGAACGTAAGCCCCCTTCTAACCTGCGCCTATAACTCTTATCTCACCTGCTTGCTCACCCTCAAAGCACTAGAAAGATGTTGGTCACACACCCAAACCTGCAGTGGAGTGTTCCTGAATTTTCTATCAGCTGGTCTCAGTCAACAAATAGTGTGGCAAGAGAGATGGTTTGATGTTAAAAGTATGTGACTGCAGTTGAGAATCAAGGTTTGATCCCCAGCATCCATGTTGGGACTCTCACAATTGCTCCAACTCCAGGAGATCTGATGTGCAGCACAGAGGCACACAAATATGTACATAATTTTAAAAGTATTAAAAAAATGACTTAGCGAGCCAGGCGTAGTGGTGCATGCCTGTAGTCCCAGCAGAAGCAAGAAGGCCTATGTGAGTTCGAGGCCAGCCTGGTCTACAAAGAGAGTCCAGGACATTCAAGGTTGTTACACAGAGAAATCCTGTCTCAAAAAACAAAACAAAACCCAAAAACAACAAAAATACTTAGCAGGAAATGTGTGTGTGTGTGTGTGTGTGTGTGTGTGTGTGTGTGTGTGTGTGTGTGTGTGTGTGTGTATCAATTCAAAAGAAGAAAAGGGGGGGGTGGGTGCACGGAAAGAGGTGGGAGGAAGGAAAGGGAAAACAATGTAATATTTTAATTAAAAATATAAAGTAAAACAATAAATCTTTAATAACAAAAACAGTGCTGCTAAGAATGATGCTGGCTGCCACATACCGGCAGCATATGTGACACAGGGTACCATGGAGGGGGCCAATATAAGTCACCTCACTTAACCGCATAAGTAATCTTTCACACAGTTTTATTAGTCTCAGTTTTAAATAACAATTATTTATTTGTTCGTTTGTGGGAGAGGCAACCACAATTTGTGTGTGGAGATCAGAGACAGCTCACAGGAACCCGTTCCCCTTCCAGGGGCAGAGCTGAGGCCTACAGGCTCGGCACCATGCACCTCTACACACTGAGTCATCTTGCCAGCCCTATTATTTCCGTCTTACAAAAAGGAATTTATGACTTAAAGAAATTACAATCAGAAGTGAGTGGTAGGTAGTACTGTTAGCTCTTTCTTCTCTACAGTAAGTACTGCCTCGCCACAGTGAGCACCCCACTTGAACACTTTCAAGTGAGACGTAATATCTGACCCACCCCCTTTAAAAATAAAACTGGCAGCAGACAACAGAAAAGCTACGCAAACCAACTGCCGTTCTGGTTAATTACGCACACACACCTGGATTTCACCTTTACCCCAGGTTTTCCAAGCGGTGAGCCCTACCTCCCATGCACCTCAGGTGGTGCCTGAGGCATGGAACACCAGCTCCAAGATCTGTTCAGTTCTGGATCGTCAGGCGTACTTCCTAACTGGGGAGAGCCGGTCTATTTTCATATCTGAAGTCTGTGTACTGTAGAAGTGTTAAAGTGTCTTCTGTTTGTACCCTCTCAAACACATTTTGTGGGTACTCTGACACACTCAGTGAGTCCTCGGCAAGGCTCGCTTACCAGTCTGCCATTAGTCAACAGGCTTGTCAACGGGTTTTGGAAAATATTTGCCTCCCCTGTCCAACTCCCATCATGAAAACTGGCTGACATTTAGAATAATTTTCACTACTTAAAAACCCAAGCCTGTATAGGCTCAGTCCTTCCCCCGGCCCCCAAAACAAAAGTTATTTTACGAAATCAAATGAATCTTTACTTTTGAATACGTTCGCTGTGTGACATTCAAATGTTTTTCTTTCCCATGTCTTTGCTTGTTTTTATATACACAGGCATGCATGCCACAATGCAGGTATGGGGGTCAAAGGACAAGTAGCAGGAGTCCACTCACTCCTTCCAGTGTGTGGGTTCAGACCTGACAGCAAGCGCCTTTCCCGTTCATGTAGCATTTGAAGTCAGGTCTGGCTAAGTAGCTCAGACTGGCCTTCAGCTCTCTCTCCCCTCTCACCTCAAGCCCATGAGCGCTGGGGTTACAGCTATAAAGGTCAAAGCAGGCTGCCCTGGCCAGGTGAGAGAGAGAGAGGGAGAGAGGGAAAGAGGGAGAGAGGGAGGGAGGGAGGGAGGACATCTTGTCTGCCTTTTCAGATTGGAAAAGAAAGAGAATCTGTGAGGCTCATCCGCTCTCTAACAAGTTCAACTTAAGCCTATTAGTTTAGCAAAACAAAAACAAACAAACAAACAAACAAAAACAACTTCAGGGCTGCAGAGAGGAGCCGTGGCTAAGAGTGCTTACTTCAGAAAGCATGGGTCCTGATATGCTCAGGGCAGAGGCAAGAGAATTACTGAGCCTCCTTCTAGGTTCAATGAGAGACACTGTCTTACAGAATACAGCAGAGAGTGATAAAAACAGGGTGCCAATGTAGGTAGCCTCCATAAAGGCACTGGGTCGGACAGACAAACACATGCAAACATGCACAAGATGGTCATATGGGCAGAGAAGATACGACTTCTCTCCAGATTTTACATGGATGCGTTCTCTACAAATATTCACACACACCTACATACATAAACACATGAAAGTAGCAGGGCCTGAAGAGACTACCGTGTGGGAGTGGAAGGAGGTCATCTTTTTTGGCTGTTTCTTGTTGACTGGTTTTTGGGCTAACATATTCCATTTACCCAGCACACACTCCACTGTAAGCTCGACAAATTCAGGATCTCACACCTGGTTTTACTCAGTGAAGTGTCTGTCCCCAGTGCCTGGAACAGCATCTGCCATATGTTGATCTTGACACTCAACAAACTGCCACTGGGCTGAATAAAAGATCACTGTGACTGGCTTCGCCATGCCTCTGCAGTGGGCAATCTGGCCGGTCCCTACTAACTGAGGTTGCCATGCAGAATACAACCTTTGCACAGGATATGCTTGAATTAAAAAAAAAAACAAAAAACAAAAACAAAAAAAAACTTGTCCGCAATTCAAATCTAACTGGGCACCAACCACACTGAACACGGAGTCTCAGGGCTAATTATAGGAGAGAATGGTCAGACCGGCCCCCACCCAAGACCCCCAGGGGAGACAGAACTCTAGGGTGCCATCTGAAGACCCAGTGACCTTTTCTGTCCTTTATTACAGAGGCCCTGTGGTGATCCAAGTTCTGCCAGATTTGGATGAGAAATGGCTTGGTGCTGGCTAAGACAGCCACAGGACAGAGCCCTGGCGGTCACCTCTTCTGCTGTCAAAGATCCTACTCTGCCAAGGGTTGAGAGGCCCAGCTGCTCGGATGGAAACAATACAGGAGGGGCGAGTTACCAGCCTCCCCTCTCCCTCCTGCCAGGAGCCTGCAGCCTCAGGCTTTGCTCTGCACCTGCATAATGCTTTGGGCTTCTGTGCTTGAGCCGGTCCTAGGATCTCACATCCTGGAGGAGAAAGTGTTTCTCGTGAGCCCTGTGCTACCAGCAGCCACCCTGGCTATGGAAAGCCCATATGCCTGTTTAGAATAAGAAGAATGTTAACAGATGTATCCCAAGTCCTGAAAATCAAACCCCCCACATCTAGTCGCTATACCATCATGCACGGGCTTTCCTGGGCCTCTGCTGTGGGAGGAGCCTGAAGTGTCTGCTCCATAGCTCAACCTCAAAGCACCTACTAGATCTAAAAGTTCATGGTACCTAAAGTCATTGGATGGGGGTTGTGGGCGGGCAGTTTAAGTCCAAAAGTGGGTTATGGGAAGAGAGATGCTGCTTCCTGTTTTGCCTGGCATAGTCCTGGTTGATTCTGGTTCTCCCGGTGTCATTACAAGCACCACCTCTTCTCCAAAGTGTTTCTCTGTTTGGATTTTAGATAGGATAGCCATCCTAGGCTGAGGACACACTGGGAACAACATCTGAGCCCTGGGACTGGGATGTCAGAGGGGGGCAGCTATGCAGGAGCAGCTGCAAACAAGGCAGCCAGTGTGTCCCCAGAACTGGAACCTGGAAAGGGCCTCACTGGACGCAGCTTCTGTGAAAGCTGAGGCGACCGGCTGCCCTCTCCAGATCCCCTAGCCTTGAGTTCCAGGGGCAGCTGCTGTGAGCCTGCCCTCCCTCCATGCCAGCCCACAGAAGCACATGCAGGCCCACACGTCCTCAGCTCCCAGGCCCCAGAACGCCCCAGCCCTGGCTGAGGCACACCTTCACAGGAGGGTTATCAAATGACTGGGGAAGCTGCGTTTGATCTGACACAGAGAAAGGGCAGGCCCTGCTCCTCTGACAAGCCATACCTACCAACTATCTCTGGGTTTTCTCTACAATTTCTCAGGCCCTGAGGCTGGCCCCAAAATAGCATGTTAACGAGAGTTTAGACCGTATCTTGCCCAGGAAAGGCTAGGGATAGCAGGGCTGACTGGTGAAGGTCCTATAGGGAGCCCCAGAGTAGAGCAGGTCAGGGCACTAGGCATCTCGAGTCTAGCAGGAAAATCATCATGCCAGCATCCCACCCGGCCCCTGCACCAGTCTACAGGGTTCCATGAGCCTTCAGATGACCACTACGATGTCCACGTGGCTTAGCTAGCTGGAGTTCAGCCCGTGGCTGGTTCTTCCTACCACTTCCGTTGGGCCTCCTCCCAGTTTCCCCTCTATCCTGTACATCACCAACAGAGTCCCTCACCCACTTCCAAGGTCCTAAGCCCAAACATTCGTTAATGTCTTCCAAACTGTTCTCAAACCAAGAGTCTTGAACTGTTAAAAGTACCTGCGGAGAGAGTCACCACATAGAAATAACCCAATCCAAATGAATCACCCCAAAGCTGCCTCCTAAAACATGCTCCTCCAGGTTGCCTACAATTCTCTGCAAATGACATCTTCAGCCATGCAGAAGAAAAGCCACCTTTATACTGCCCCAGCACTGTTAAGTGCAAATACCCAGTCTTTTACATAAAGACCTAAAGGCCCATTCCCACCCAAATGCTCCCTTAGCCTCTGTTGGAGTTCAAACCCTCCTCATCTACAAGGAGTTTGATGGGGACTGCCTCTGGGGGGGGGGGGAATACTCCTCCCAAACAATGGGGTGAATATCCTAAGAGCACAGGGTCCCCAGCCCTGGTCTGTGTGTGGTACTCCAATGGAGAAACAGAACCCTTCTGTGGTGTTCCCTCCCTGAACTTTACCGTGCCTCCGGTTCTGTCCTTCCAGATGCTCCACATTCTAGCTCTGTTCTCAATCTGTGCCCTACTGAGTCCTGTGAGCTGGCTCTCAAGTCCCTAAACCATGGCTAGGCAGGACCACAGCCTGGTCAAGTCATTCTAACACAAGCTGAAGCAGCTAACACATACGACGTCACCTGAGAAGGGCCACTCTTCAAGGTGACTTCCACACAACTCAAATTAAACCCAGAGTGGATCTGGGGAAAGCAACGTGCAAGCATGCATCCTGCACACGCATGCCCACTCCTGCCATTAAAAGATAACGCCTCAGTCACACAGACACGCCACCAACTGGCTCCAAGTTTCTTCTCACTGGAAGAAAACATCCTGGCCTCCTGGGTTGTTTCTTGTCTAAGAAATAAACAGCGGCCTTCATTATTTCATCAGAATGTCCTTAAAATGTGATTTTTTTTTAAAAAATGAGACTGTGATAAAGGGAATCCTCTCAGAAGTCCACAATGAAGGAGTTGGCTGTGCTGAGGACAGGGACACAGAAAAGGGCCAAACCACAGCATTTGCCCTTGGAGAGTCCTTGGACAGACCAGACAAACAGACAGACAGACAGGCAAGCAGACACACACACACACACACACACACACACACACACACACAGAGTCCTCAACAGTTCTTAGCATAATTTAAGAGCCAAGTCAGCCGAGCTCTTTAACAGATGGCTAATGATCTATTAAGAAAGGACCTAGATGGCGGGCGTGGTGGTGTACACTGTTAGTCCCAGCACTCAGGCAGGTGGATATCTGAGTTCAAGTCCAGCCTGGTCTACAGAGTGAGTTCCAGGACATCCAGGGCTGCACAGAGAAACCCTGTCTCAAAACAAAACAAAAAGAAGAAGAAGAAAAGGAGAAGGAGATAGGAGGGAGGGAGGGAAGGAAGGAGGGAGGGAAGGAGGGAGGGAAGAGGAAGGGAAGGAAGAAGGGAGGGAGGAAGGAAGGAGGGAAGAGGGAGAGAAGGAAGGAAGAGGGAGGGAAGGAGGGAGGGAGGGAAGAAGGGAGGGAGGGACAGGCAGGTAAGCAGACACTGACTGACCCATTACTGGAACCAGAGCCACAGGCAGTTGTGAGGCAACATGTGGGTGCTGGGAACTAAACCCAGGTCCTCTGCACATGCACCAGTATTATTAACTGCTCCTCCATGTAGACCTAGATGGGGCATTGATTTCTACAAGGTCTTGAAAGTCTAGTGGGAGTTTACCAGGCAGAAAGAAGGATCGAAAGTATTCCCAGATCCAGGAAAATTCATTCTCCCTCTCCCACTGTTCCCTGGAACCAATCTACCAGAGCAGGTAGCAGTGTGGGAACACTAGACTCCTGGGACAGCAAGGAGATCAGAGTGCTGCCGCCCAGCTGAACTGTGCCTTGTGCCTTGGCTAGAACAACAACCAGCTATATAATCCTAGGCATCTTTTCTGGACCGTGATAATGCTTAAGGCTACAACTACTTGGCTGTATGAATGTTCTTATCCAGACATTACCAGGCCCTGAATCTCCTCTCAGAAAAAAATGGTCAAGAACAGTTAAGTTCTCCTAAGAAGCCATACGTTATACATATTATGATAATAATAATGACAGGAGCCATCTGTAAAAATCCAGAGTCTTAATTATGCGGTATTGAGAATAGTACTTGGCACACTGCACACACAACAGTAATAATTGTTGTTATTATTACTACTGCTATGATTACCTGTCACAACACCTGCACCGTTCAGCCCATACCTTAGTGACACACACTTCCTTCCTTCCTTTTTTTTTTTTTTTTGGAGGGGGGCGGGGTTTCGAGGCTGGCCTCAAACTCAAAGATCTCTCTGCCTCTGTCTCCCTAATGCTCAAACTAAAGGTGTGACCCACCATGCCTGGCCATAGTAAAACACATTTCAAAGATGTCTTATCACTATGCCAGTGTTCAAGATATCCGAGAAGCCGCTGTAGCTAGAAATACCCACAGGCGCGGGCACGGAGCATACAGGCCTTGAGAGTAACCGAAGTCACCTGACAGCATCTCTCAAACCTACAGCCCTTCACCATTCCAACTCGTGTGTTGCTGCAAGACAGAAAACACAGCCACACAACCTAGTGCGGAGCTCTTGGCCTGAATAAACACGCAACCCGACACCTAACATTGGGCATGCTGCCTCCCCAATACCTTTTTCACAATCAAGTGCTTAAGGTTGCATCACTTTACAGGTATGCATGTCCCTCCCTCTCAGACATCACTGTGCCCCGGAACGCACTCAATAACGTGGTTATAAAGAGCTAACTCTCCTAAGCTGTCATGGAAGCAACTTCTCTTGGAACAGAAGCATTCATCTGGGGACAGCTGCCAATGCCACCTCAACGCTACGGCAAGAAACTCACAGAGAATAAAGAGGGCAGGCAAGAGCAAGTCCAGGGGAAAACTCAATTATAAACGTAGAGTAAATTGGCATATCTTCCAGAGAAGTCTCTTTTTTAGGTTGTCTAAAGGTTTCCCTGACTCCTGCAAAAAAGAACAGTGTTCTACAGAAAAGGTTCAGGTACTGACTAGTTTCATCTTGGGGGGGGGGGGGGGGGGGGGGGGAGAGAAGAGGCTGTTTCTCATATTCATTCTCATTCTCTCTCTCTCTCTCTCTCTCTCTCTCTCTCTCTCTCTCTCTCTCTCTCTCTCCTCCCCCCCCCCCTCCCCCTCCTCTCACGGTCTGCCCCCCTCCACCACACACAGTATTTTGAGTCAGGGGTGCACAGTGTAGGCTGTCACTATCCTAGGACTTAAGTAGGAAGACAAGCCAGGCTGGCCTTGAACTCACAGAGACTCACCTGCCTCTGCCTCCCAACGGCTGGAGTAAAGGTGTGCGTCTACTCCTTTTTTGCTTTCAATAAACCTAAAGGCCCAGGCATCGGGCTTCACAGCCATGCCTGTCAGCATATGTTCTAGCAGGCCAAGAGAGATGGGAAAGGCTATTGATACCGGAAAAGAAGTTGACGAAATAACACCCAGACGAACGTCAAAGTACAGATCTGACTTTTGTTACCTGCCTGAAATGGAAGTGTTCAGGAAAGGGAAGGAGGGCAGATAGACTCTTAAGAGAAGCAGCAGGTCAACAAAACCCGTCTGCAATCAAGTATAATCTAATGGGTGATGAGAGTCGAGTGAGACTTTGCAACACGTGCCATAAAGTCCCTGGAGCATTTTCAAACGAACACTAAACGCACCAACTGTGCCCAAAGGCAGGGCAAGTAGGAGATCACTTGCCAGGAATATGTTACAAAGAATAGCGTGTCATCACAAAAACTACTGGCATTAAAAACAAACAAACAAACAAAGCAGTCCCCCAAGCACCCCAGAATAAGACAGGTCTACAGGCTAATGACAGAGAAGACCCCAGCTCAGCAGGGATCCAACTCGCTCTGGTGACCCTCTGAGCCTCTGAGGAATAGTGTTCCCCAGCTCACCCCTACCCCCACTTTACCAGAAGGCATAACCACTGACTGCTGGTCTGGGCAGCTGACTCCCAGACCCAAGTGGCTGGGCACCTGTTTAACTCCTACACTCATGTCCTGAAAACCATGCTAAGAACACTGTTCTCAGCACAGGCCACATGACCGCTCTGTACCCCAACCTCGGCATCCCAGCCACCCCAAGTGAGAGAAGAGGTACTCTGAGCCCCACCCTCCTGCCCTGAGACCCTAGAAAGACCTGTAAGCCACATGACCCCCTGTACCCCAACCTCGGCATCCCAGCCACCCCAAGTGAGAAAAGAGGTGCTCTCTGAGCCCCACCCTCCTGCCCTGGGACCCTGGAAAGACCTGTAAGCCACATGACCCCCTGTACCCCAACCTCGGCATCCCAGCCACCCCAAGTGAGAGAAGAGGTCCTCTCTGAGCCCCACCCTCCTGCCCTGGGACCCTGGAAAGACTGCGCAGGGCACCCAGGCACTGTGGCTCCCTGTCTACTCTTTGATGTTCTTCACAATTGCCTTTAACAAGTAGTTCTTACTTGGAGGAAAAAAATAAAATAAACTTGATATAATTATTCTCTTTTCCTCTAATTCCAAAAGTAGCAAATGTTCACTATTTTTTTCTTAAATATATTTATTTATTTTTATGTATGCAGTGCTCTGGCTGCACATACACCTGCAGGCCAGAAGAGGGCATCAGATCCCATTACAGATGCTTGTAAGCCACCATGTGGTTGCTGGGAATTGAACTCAGGACCTCTGAAGGAGCAGTCAGTTCCCTTAACCTCTGAGCCATCTCTCCAGCCCATGTTCACTATTTTTAAAGCCCCATTAATACCAAATCCTTTAACAGAAAGGAGCACGAAGCCCCATTCCCCCTCAACAACCACTGCATGTTGTAAATGATTCGATTGTTTTGTGACTCCCCCCACATGATGCATTTTTAATATTTTTAATTTACTAAGTTGAATGGTATGAAAGACAGGGTCTTTACTTAGTCATCAGCAAAGCACTGCAATGGTTATATATAAATGCTGATTCACACTTGTTGGCAGATTTCAGTATCAATGGAATTGGGTGCAAACAGATAAACTAGACCACACACTCTTCAGGTGAAATGCAAGTCATCACTAAGCAAGAACCTGGGGCTCTAGAAGAAGGGGTTGGCGGGGGTAAGAGGGGGGCTGTGTGGCTGACAGCACATACCCCCCTCCCTTCTCTCTGAGGCCGCAGAGCCTCCTGCCTGCCTCGGGGCTCCTCCCCTCTGCTCAACAACTGCTCCCACTGTTCCTCTCATCATCTCTAACTCAGGCCATAGCGTCTGCTCTACACACCCCTTCTCTCTTCCTTTGCAGAAAGGGGAGCTCAGGGCAATCGCTCCTTAACAGAGCCGAGCCTGAAAGGCCCTCTTGGGTCAGTTCTGTGGAAACATGTCGTCACACATGACCGCGTGCTCTCCAGACCCGGCTGAGGAATGGAGGGGAGTAACCTGGCTTTCTTGCCTCCATTCTTCTGATGATAACTGGCCCAAGGAGACCTCACAGGTACATAAGGCACGAGACAGGACAAAAAGGAAACATGTCTTCTGGCCCTAAAATCCCTTCTGCCATCACTGTCTTCGTGCTACTGAAATCTAACAAACCCTGAGCCGGGCGTGGTGGCGCACGCCTTTAATCCCAGCACTCGGGAGGCAGAGGCAGGTGGATCGCTGTGAGTTGGAGGCCAGCCTGGTCTACAAAGTGAGTCCAGGATGGCCAAGGCTACACAGAGAAACCCTGTCTCGAAAAACCCAAAAAATAAATAAATAAATAAATAATAAAAAAAATAAAATAAAATAAAAAAAGAAATCTAACAAACCCTGGCACAGTGGCCCACGGCTGCCATCCCAGTACTAAGGAAGCAGAGGCAGAGGGATCACTGTGAGTTCAAGGCCAACCTGAGCTACAAAGAGAGGCCAGGATAGCCAAGGACACACAGAGAAACCCTGTCTTGGGGTGGCAGGGCGGGGGGGGGGGGGGGGGGGTGGGGAGCTCTGAAATCTATCAAGCTCTTTCTACTCACAGCCGAGGAGTCACCTAAAGCCATCCAGGAATAGTTGTTCTCACAGGAGTAGTTTACTCACAGATACACAACTTAATTCTTCCAAATGAACGCAGTTAACCAACCCGACCCGACACAGACCACACATGGCCCCATGCTCTTCTTTCTTATCTCTAGGACTACGACCTATGTTCGCTCATCCTGGCTATAACTAGGGGTGGTATCACTAAGCCCAGAATCTTCCTGTCTACTCTGAAGCCTGCAATCCTGTCCCCACTCTCATACCCAATAGGCTTCTAACAGGCTCCATCTGTTATGACTGGCCTCTCCAGCCTCCCGTCTCCATGCCCTCTACCACCCTGATGTAAGGCTATGGACAGACTCAAGATGTTCCATCATGCCAGTGGCCTCCCTTGAAAGAAATAGCAAAAAGAAGGAGGAGGGGGAGGAGGAGAAGAAAGAAATAGCTTTCCACCATACACAGAATTTGATTCAAAAAGGATTGCACAATGTGGTTCGAAACATGAAACTTTTAAAGTAAGGGAACAGAGATGCTCTTGGCCAAGCACTGGGCACGACTGGCAGAGGGAAAGCTACTGGCACAAACAGCATGACAATGAAGCTTCTACTTTTCTTTTAAAAGTTTTACCCAACTGGGCATGGTGGCACACACACATCATCTCAACACTTGGGAGGTAGAGGCAAAACTACCAGGAGTTCAAGGCTAGCCTCAGGCCAGACGCCGTCTCAAAGGGACACCTCACTCCCTGTGCACTCCAGTTTCACTCGCCTAAAAAAAGACAATGACAGCATGGAGAAAAAAAACTTGTGAACCATGAGTCCCACAAAGTCCTGTATCTAGAAGGCTCTTCAAATGTCCAACTATAAGATGGAAAAACCAACCAAAGTGATGTTACCACCCAAGAAGATGCACAAATCAGCACAGGAAAATGGAGTCAACTTTAGTAGTCACTAAGGCGATGCAAATTAGAATCATAGGAGCTTCTGGCCCACACTTTTATGGGTAAGATAAAACAGTAGGAGCCAGGCAGTGTTGGTGCACGCCTTTAATCCCAGCACTTGGGAGGAGGCAGAGGCAATGGAACCTCATGAGTTCCAAGTTCAAGGCCAGGCCGGTCTAGAGAGTGAGTTCCAAGCAGCCAGGGCTACAGAGAGAAGCCCTGTCGTGAAAAACCAGAACAGGTAACAGTGCAGACTGATAGGACGAAATGGTAGTGAGGGGTGCAGGGAATGTAGATGAAAACATGAAATAAGGCAGCCACTCCTTGAAAGAGCTGGGCAGTTCAGTGGCCCTGCTCCGCAGGTATCTACAGCCAGAAAGAAATTTGCCCCACAGACTCAAATAAACCCCCAAAACAAATGTTTATAAAGTGGAGGTGGTGAAAGGTTGGTCAATCTAGACACCTTCCAATATATGTTTAAGCATTTAAACCTGAGATGGGGAGATGGTTCCATGGCTAAGAAGGCCTGTAGTGTAAGTATGAAGATCCAAGTTCGAATCCCAGTACTCACTTAAAAGTCAAGGCATAGCAGCAGACATGTCTGTTGTGACTGTGCTGCAGGGGACAGGAGGCTCTTTAGGGCTTGCTAGTTGTAAGGCTAGATCTAGGTTCATTAAGAGGCCACTGTCTCTAGGAAATAAACGGGGCTGAGTGGGAAAATACCACTATCAAAAGACAATGCATGGCACACACATAATTCCACTAATTAAAAAAAAAAAAAAAAAAAAAGGTTAAACTGTTAACATTTCAGAAATGGAGGGCAGATCGGTGGTTGCCAGAAGACAGAGTGGGTAAGGAAAGGGCAGGACAGAATGTCGCAGTCAATAAGGGTCCTTGTGGTGTTGGGACTATTCGGCATTCTGACACTGTACAACCTAATATGCCTGACTGCGCATGCACACATGCATGCGTGCACGCATAGCTGGGAAAATCTAAGTAAGCTCAGTGGGCTGTGCTGACGTAATATCCTGGCTGTGGTATCACAGTTGTGCAAAATCTAACCACTGGGGGAAATGGACAAAGTGCACACAAAGGAGCCCGTTGTATATTATTTCTTGCAATTGCATGTGAATCTATAATTATCTCAATAAAAATTTCAATAAAGAAAGAAAGTAATAGCCTCCAACTTCCCTTGGGCCCATTGAGGTTAGGTCGCCAATTCTACTCTGTCTGTCTAGGTCCCATTCTCATACAGCTGCACTAGGCCTGCTCCACTCTCCACAGCCTGTGGGCCAGCTCAGCCATGTGGCCTTAATCACTCAGCCCTCAGCTCTTCTCCTTCACTGTGCTCGGAAACAGAAGAGGCCCCGCCCTTTAAAGTCCCTTCTGGCTTGTGCTTTATCAAAAACCCCCACAACTCGCAAATCCCTCCTCTCCCTAGCTCACCATGTGGTCAAGCCTGTGCTTGCCGGGAAGTGCTTGCCAAGGCATCAGGTGTCACTCTATCCCAGAGCCTAGGCCACGGTGGGTTAAAAGCAGACTGAATGGAGAAGTCCACTCAGTTGCCCCCCCCCCCCGTGTTGGTAGGTCAGGGGTCACCCTGCTCACTTGGTCCCTCTACCACAGAACTGCTGCCCGACCCTATGCTGCTCAAACCTGATACCCACCTAATACCCACAAGTACTCAGAGACTCTGGGAATACTTGCTCACCTCTTCCCCCACCCCCATCACGCTCCTCAAACTTCTGCTGCTGATAATCAGGTGGAAGGACCATGGACCTGTTCTTTTGTTTCTTTAAAATAAAAGCATGGCAATCGTGGGGTTGGGGTGTGGCGGCTCCCAGAGTGCTTGCCCAGCAAGCGCAAGGCCTGGGTTTAGGCCCAGCACTGCACACACTGGGGCATGGTGTTCCAGCCATGCAATCCCAGGAGTAAGGAGGTAAAGGCAGAGGTGGTTGCAAGTTCGAGGTCATGCTCCTGTGCTACATAAGACCCTGTGAGGAAGAAATGGAAAAGGGGGGGGGGGGGGGAGGACTCACAGGAAGCAACCTGTTTTCTCTCCCCACAACTCTAGACATTTCATTTCAAACCCGATGCCAGGGGCCTGCAAGATAACTCAGCAGGTAAAAGTGCTTGCTGGTGTCCAGTCTTTAACCCCGCCCCCTCCCTCCCCTCCACCCCCACCCCAAGCCTGAGGACCTCAGCTGGATGACAGGGAGAACCTGCTGCCACAGTTATCCTCTGAGTTCTGCATGCGTGCGTATCATACAGCATACATGCGTAATGTTTTGGGTTTTGTTTTTTGATCCACACCACTTTAGGCGTCGCTCGACTGCTAACCTGGCAGCAGGGGCCCCTGCCCCCACTCCTACAGCATGAGGGTGTACTTGTCCCTCTCACCTGACCTCTAAGCCTGAGTCTCCAACCAGTACATGATGCAAGGCACCTCATCCCCCACCTCTCCCAAACCGGCCTCTCCTGTCTCCACTCCCCATCTCATTTCATAACCCACCTACCACCCAGGAGTGCAACCTCAACATACACCTATTCTTTCACAAACCACTTCCGGTCAGCCAGTTCTGTGGGTTCCACCTTGGAAACGTCCCCGCCATCCTCAGGGCCCACGCTCCAGCACCAGCATCAACCCCAACAAACGGTTCCAGGAAGCATCTAATGCATCTTTGCTTGCAGAGGTGGCTTTGTAGCACATAGCGAGTCACCTCAGTCACTTTACGTCTCCTGACACAGTGCAGGCTGTTTTCACAACAGGGAGTCCACCCCTTTTTGTCCCCACCACTCAAGTCATGTGAAGTCACCTGTCAACATCTATGGCTATACCCGCCTCTGAACAAGACTGGTCTTGTGTGAAGTCCCCTGCCACAACACTGCAATGACCTATAAATATGCCTTCACCGTCTTTGGCCAGGAGGGGTCTAGAATCTGAAGAAAACCATTAAGCAGTTCTTTTCCCAGAATTCAAAGCTAGAGCGGATAAACTGTCTGTCTCTCATCTATCTCATCCTCACTTGCCTGCACATATACTCTCAAATATACATATGGAAATTTCCAATCTTTTTTCCTCCCCTCCGACCCCCCAACACTAAACTTTTGTATCTCTAGAACAAAATATGCTTCCACTGTGCCCTTAGTTGTAACTGACTGTAGTTGGTTGCGAATGTCCACTCCACGGCTTCTTTGCTGTGTGGCTTTGAATAAAATAATGTGACCTTGCTGATGACCTCAAGCTTCCCCTTCTGCAGTGGTGCCCCTTTGTCGCTGGGTTGTTAGGACCAAGCAAGACACCACCATTCTATAGCAGTTGGAATAGCCCATCTGTTCTCCTTACTCCTTGTGTTATCCCACTTGTGGTCAGAGCACCCTGCAGTCCTCCATGGGTGATTTCTAAATCTGTATCCCCGAGGTGTCAACTGGCCATGGCAAAGACACAGAAGAACTTGAGAATGACTTAGCATTTTTCCCCCTTTTCCACCCTCATGACCCATTCCTAAGGCACACACACCTTGGGAATAAACGTCAGTATCCCTGACCTCCCCCACCCCACCTCATTATTTCCCAATCAAAATACTGATGACAGCACCTAGTCTCACAGGAACCAAGCTGGGTCGAAATCCCCCCATTACTCATCTGCAGCAAGAAGTCCAGAAATCACCCTGGCTCCTTGTGTCCCCATTTGGATCAGAGGCCTTTCTTAATCCTTCAACAAAGAGTTGGCAACACAAGTTGCAAAACCCAAGAGTTCCTCTGCCCTCATCTACACAACAAAGCAAGCGTTTCTCTTCTCTCCCCCTTTCCACCGTCTCTTCCCACTGTCCCACTGAAGAGGTTCTCAGAGCCTAAGCCACAAGCACCGAAGATACTTCAGCAGGTGCGACCGGAAACACAGAGTCCCTGTTACCCGCCAGTCCCAGGGTAAAGGTCTTTGTGTTTCACAGTCCAAGAGGTCAGCTGGAAGCAAAAGGTCAAAAAGAAAGTTAAAGACACCACAGGGGGCTGGAGAGATGGCTCAGAGGTTAAGAGCACCAACTGCTCTTCCAAAGGACCTGAGTTCCAATTCCCAGCAACCACATGGTGGCTCACAACCATCTATAATGGGATCTGATGTCCTTTTCTGGCCTGCAGGTGTATATGCAGACAGAGCACTGTCTACATAATAAATAAAAAATAAATCTTTTTTTTTTTTTTTTTTTTTTAAAGATACCACAGGGTTCTCAGACAGAGACCTAGCAAGAGTGTGTTCAACACAGGCCCAAGAGACACTTTCCTCAGAACTAGGGACAGTAGGCACTGGAGTCTGTATTCATTTGCATACCAGGACCTCTGCATGCTCCACAGACTCAGCCACTATCCTCATCCCAAAAATGAACCCTGCGAGCAGTTTTCCTACGGGAGCACAGACAGTCCTGCCTCTCCTAAGACAGTTCTCAGGCCTGGGCACTGCGCGAGGACTAACAGCATTGGCCTCTCTAGCTGTTTGACTGGCACACAGTTATGTTCCCCCATGTACACTTTCACCCTGATGCCACGGTCATGTGACTCACTAAGCAAGCCCCTTCCTCTTGAAAAGACAGTTAATCCCAAAGCCTGCTCATGCCTGGCAAGGCACAGGTCAGCAATGAAGCAGAGGCACACATCCGTCTCCCCTTTCCTCCTCAACTAGCTAGCTCTCTGGGACTGACTAGTTGACTGACCAGTTGGCCTAGCATCCCAGCAAGAAAAGAGCTCCCCACATACAACTAAGGATATACAAAATCCCTGTCTTGCAGGCATGAGACCCTGGGTTCAACCTCCAGCACCAGAGAAAAAATATCAACAACATAAACAAAAAAATCACGGGAGGGGGCAGGGAGATAGACCCTGCTTCCTGCCCTGCTATTCTCAAAAAGGAGGCTAGAGGCAGAAGGAGAAAGCCATGGCCTACCAGTGGCTGTGCCCATTCAGCCTGCAGTGTCCTAGGACACTAGAACCTTCCAGACATCTTCCTGGCCAGCACCAGGGCCAGCCTTGTGATCAGGGCCCTCCCCGCTGTGTTCTCTTCCTGCCAGCAGCAGGCCAGGTGTCCTGGACTTTGGCAGCCAAGAACAGGCTTCAAAAGGCTAAGTGGAAGGTGACCGTCTTCAAAGCGTCCTCAGACTTCCCAGAAATCCCTGGCATCCAGCCCTGACCTCGGGTCAGTTGCCGGCAAATGAACTTGTGACATGACAGCTCCATGAGGGCAGGGACTCTGACGGTGTCTGTCTGGGGCCCTGGCCTCACCCTGGCAACCCCAAGCACGAGGCTCACATACAGCAGATGCTCTTACAGTGACTTGCTGGACTGAGGTGACTGCCACCAAGGAAGGATGGGTAGCACCGTGCGGGCAGCCCAGGCTTCAGAGCGAGCCACCGAGCCACCGACCTAGAGCGGAAGCCACCAGCTACAGGCTGCGCTGCCTCTCCCAGCCCAGCCCCCTCCTCACAGCTCCTCAGAGCGCTCTCAGGAATGTCAGCTGGAAATAACATACAACAAAGGCAGAAACTCCTGTGTTGGTTTCGGTCCATAAACACTTCTTTAGCACTCAACTGTGCACAAGATGCTGTTCCAGCACGGTGGGCAATCCCAGATCCCAATTGCTTCCGGTTCATTTTTGTGACAATCCTCTGAAGTTGGATCTATTTAACACTCTCCTTTGCAGCTTCAGACTTTGAAACACAAGAAAACTAAGGCAGCTTGCCCGAAGGCTGAGACCGAAAAATGCTGGGCCAGGATTCATATTAATTACACAGTCTAAACTGCTAAAGTGCTGCACCTGTCTGCCTCTAGGGCAGACACTCATTGCAAACTGGTTTCTGTCCCAACCCTTGTAGGATTCCAAGGACATCTGACCACACTACCAGACAGTGTCTTCAGTTACAGAGGAAACAGACACACGTACTCCTGTGGATCACTGCCTCCCCTTCCCCTCCTGCCCTGCACCCCCAAACTATGGTGTACTCCCCTGAAATCCAATTTCAGATGAGCATGCTCATGCTCATTAAAAATTTCCCTCCCGTCCCATCCTCCCCCACAACGTACCAGAAAAAGAAACACACAGCTATGCAAAAATAAGAAAGGAAAGGCAGCGAAAAGGGCAGGTCTGTGCCTTTAGAGCAAAGTCAGAGGCAGTGCGTGAGAGCAGGAGCTCTGGTCAGGGAACAGAGGCGCAGCCCAGACACACACACAGCTTCAGCTGCCCAGTGTCCAAAGTAACAGAAAATTAAGCCACCTCCCCTCCAAGGAAATGGACACTTATCATAAAGAACTTTCTTTCCACTTAGTCTCCTGCCAACCATGATGGAAATCTCATTACCAAACTACACCGCTTGCCCTAGGACTGGTGACATCACAAAGAACTCCACAGATGCTCAAGGAGAGCGAACACACCAGCTCGATCACTTGGATGTGACTCTGAATGACTGCGCAGGATCTTAGACACTGCCAGTGCATCCACCTTCAAAGCCCTTAGAGAGAGAAGGAGCTCTTGGGAGCTGCTGGCTTCTGGTCTAGCTATGTTCGGTTCATGCACGTGACTGCAAGAGCACGGTCACAAAGGGTTGACTCTGGCCTCACACTGGGTTGCATGACTCTGTCCCCAATTGCCTGAGGTAATACTGTGGAGAGTCACTTTTCTCCAATCTCATAGTCGCTGGTAAGACAGAGAGGCATCTCCCCTGAAGGGGAAGACAGACCAGTCTTCACCTCCCCTAGTTCAGGAACTTCTCTCCAAGAAAGCAGGGGGCATTCTATCACAGAGCACAAAGACAGGGAGCTGAGGGGAGTGTCTCCTCCCTAGAGGGAGCGGGAGGCTGCAAGACCAGTGAAGAAAATCCATCTCTTCCTACAGGGTGTGTGTGTACTCTCTGCCCCGTGCGCACCCACAATCAGTACTAGACTTGCAGTCCCTAATGAGACGTAATTCCTGAGACCACTCGCTCAAAAGGGTTGCCTCGTTTTAAATCTGGCTGGCCACCAACACAGACAGTAATCGTATAGTGTTGACTTAAGGAAAAAGACACCATACTCAAAAACAGACACAACTAAGCCAGGTGTGATGGCGTACACCTTTAATCCCAGCACTCAGGAGGCAGAGGCAGAGGCAGGCAGATCATTGTGAGTTCGAGGCTAGCCTGGTCTACCTAGTGAGTCCAAAACAGCCAAGGCTACACAGTGAAACCTTGTCTCGGGGGAAAAAAGAAAAAAAAGACACAACTGGCAAGTACTGAGAACCAAGTTGCCCTGGTCATCCAGACACGTCCTGCAGCTAACACCAAGCTTACCAATATCCAATCATCCTGCTGAGCGTCACACTCCAGAACCACAAGGTCTAACACAGCAAGTCCCCAAGGGCCTGTGGTCTTCATTCACTTAACCATCCTTCCCGAGGGGCCAACACTAGACTAACACCAAGGGCAGCAGTGACCAGGTCAATTGTTGACAGAACAACTCAAAGCTGAGGCTTCCTGTGGTTCAGTTCCCAGCAAGAGATCATAAAACATCATTTCCACATTAGAAGTTTACAGTTGAGTTACAGACTGTTCACAAATGAAGCATGGCCTCAGCACATAGCCCAGGCTAGCTCTAAGCTCCCACGTAGCCTCCTGCCTTAGCTTCCTGAGTATTGGGGCTACAGGTGTACACTAGTACCAAATCTGTTTTACGTCATTAGATTAAAACAATTTCTGAGCAAACAAGCGGGAGCTGAAGAGCACAGTACCCCAAAGGCACGCTTCACCGAAGTCATCTTCAAATGAGAGACAGGGGAAGGGGAAGTCAGGGAGGGAAGGACTCAGGACACCTGAGGCCTCAAAACGGTCCACCCGCCCGCAGCAGCTAAGCAGTTTCGGCCCAACTAGATAAAAAGAGAGCTCTTTGGCTAAAGCAGAATTCACAGGGGCATAAAACAAATGCCGCAAGTTTGGGCTCTCAGTCCCGGGTGTGCGGCAAGCTGAGTGGCTCAGTGCTGCAGAAAGCAAAAGTCTCTTTGTTTCCATTACATCATCCGTGGTGAAGGGGGAGGGCAGGCGGGGCACAGCTGGTGGCAGCTGTGCCACCATCTGCTTCCCCTCAGCAGCCTTTGCTGGTCTGAGCACAGCCTCCTTGGGGCTCCTGACGCAGAAGCGCGCGGGGTTAAAGGTACAACACCCTATTACAGAAATAGTGGGAATTAGTGAGAAATAAATCACTCTGTTGAGTTAACAGCCTCGGGAAGCAGAAGAGCCGGTGGTTCTTGGAATTTACGCTGGTTGCATCTCTTTAGACTTGGTGACAGCACAAACTCCGTTAACTCAACGAGATAAGCACTGTATACAAGCAACCACCTGCCATCTGCTTCCCTAAAGGTGGTAGGTAGGCCAAAAATAACACAGGCCTGAAGCTGGGATCATTCTGGAAAGGGAGAAGGAAAGCCCACCCTGGAGAGGCACGCTGCAGACCAGCTAGGGAGCGGACACCCGGCCGCCGACGCCATCAGGAGCCATTTGGAATGCTGGGCTTGCCTTCCTTACCCTCAGGTAGCTACCCACAGGACACTCACCGGGGAAGGTACAGCTGGTGGCTGGGGACCACACATGCATGAGGAAAAGGAGGGAGGTGGGCACGACATATGACATTACTATCTCAACTAGCCTTTCTTTTTTTTAATTTTTATTTTTTATATTAATTCATTCATATTACATCTCAATCGTTAGGCCATCCCTTGTATCCTCCCATTCCTCCCTCCCTCCCGCTTCTCCCTCCCCCACTCCCCTCCCCTATGTGTGTGACTGAGGGGGACCTCCTCCCCCTGTATATGCTCATAGGGTATCGAGTCTCTTCTTGGTGACCTATTATCCTTCCTCTGAGTGCCCCCAGGCCTCCCCATCCAAGGGACGTGGCCAAATATGGGGCACCAGAGTTTGTGTGAAAGTCAGATCTCCTTCTCCACTTAATGGTGGAGAATGTCCTGTCCATCGGCTAATCTGGGTAGGGGTTCGAAGTTTACTGCCTATATTTTCCTTGGTTGGTGCCATAGTTTGAAGAGGACCCCAGGGCCCAGATCTGCCTGTCATACAGTTCCTCTTGTAGTTTTCCAGGACCCTCTGGATCCTTCTATTTCCTCATTCTCCCAGGCTTCTCTCACCTAAAGTCTCAATAGGATGTCCTGCCCTCTGACCCACTTTCCTGGTAGGTAAAGTTTTCCATGGGGACGTACTCCTTGGACTAGTGTCTCGATATAAGTGAGTATATACCATTTAACTCTTTTTGCTTCTGGGTGAACTCACTCATTATGATAATTTCTAGTTCAATCCTTTCAACAGCAGGCTTAAAGCAAGCATGGAAGCAAGCTGATCAAGCCCCGTGCGTGTGCTTTATCAGGCCAGCGCAGGCTGTACTGCAGTGGGGGGAATTAAGTCTTTTCAGAAGGGCAGGATCTCACATAGTCCAGGATGGGCAAAATTCTCTGCAGAGGAAGAGCTGAACTTCTGGTCAGCCTGCCTCCATTTCTCTGAGTGCTGGGATTACAGGGCCTGCCTCACTTCCAAAGTGTTGTGCCTTAAACCTTGGGATTTTTTTTTTTTTTGGGCCGCTGGGCAAGCAGCCTACAAAAACAAGCCACCTCCCTGGCCAATAAAAGGGATAGATTCCAAACATAAATCTAAATCACAGGCTCTTCCTGCAAGCCAGAGACTCATTCCCGACACCAGCAACGTGGAGCTAAATGGCAATGCTCCCCTGAGGTAAAGGGTGTGTGCTCAACAACCTGTTCCCTCCTGCGTGTATGGCCACCGTGGCACCTAGACCTTGAGAGCATCTGCCAGAAAGTCCGCCAAGCAGGGAGAAAGAGCAAGTCCCAAGGGATGATGTCCGGGATCCTCTGTAGTGGAGGTCCAGTTTCAGAGAGCACCCGCCTCCCACCACAGTGGCACATTGCTGTCCCTGAAAGGAATGTCCCAGGCCACTTACCATACATTTTGCCTTCATCTGATAAGATGATTTTCCTCCTCCCACAGGGCGGATAGATAGCCAGGGCCTCCTGGAAACTCTGCTCGATGTCGGGACTCCAGACCCCCTCGGCGTCGTTGTCAATTGGCTTATCGGCCGAGTCACTCAGCCTTTCCATGTTTTCGGCAGGGCTCTCGCTGCCGCTCCAGCTGCTGGGCTCAATTTTGGCGGTTGGATTTTCCAAGCCGAAGCCTGGAGCCTTTTCAAGGAAACAAACCTAAGAGAGAAATGATAAAACGTAAGGGTGGGTGGGTGTTGCCATCAACTCGCCGCTCCTAGGAGCTGCACAATAGGTTCTTGGGCCACCAGTGTGGCGTCGACAATGACTCCTGGTAGGAATATGGCATTCTGGGAACCCAGATGGTTCTGTTCACCAAGCGTCCTATGAAGTACCCTACAGAAACATTAGCGGCCTCCTGAAGCTGGGTAATCTTCCGGGATGAGAGGGTATTCTCAGCCGTGGTGGCACTCGCTCACGTGAGAACCTTGTACTAAGTGCCGTACCCTAACAAGCAGCACTGTGCTCAGAGGCAGTCGAATCCCCATAGCAGAACAAGTTTGTAAGACGTTGGCCTCACTCTAGAGACTGACATCAGTGAAATGTCAAGTCACCCCAATAATGATCATCAGGATGAAAGGACGGAGACGGAAGAAATGAGATCGCTTCAGTACTGCGGCTGCTCCTCCTGCAGAGTTGGTGATGCCAGCCGACCTACACCTAGAGCACTGATCTGTGGAGTCAGGTCACTTGGGCCCTAAACTCTAACCCTGCGCGAAGCAGAAACCAGCCCTGTCCTCTCCTACACCTGCCACTCTTGTGGGAATGTGCCTCTCCCTGTGGGGCAGTGGCCCATCCTGTAGCATCCTCTGAGTTCCCCACCACATGGAAACTGTGGGGACGGCCTTTCCTTAATTTTTCTGGGCAGGAAAGATAACAGAAGCAGAAGAAATCTTTCTCTAAAATGTAAATGCATTCCCTTTCAATTACACATGCCCCCTACAGTCACGAGGGGATAAGCTTTCTAAACAAATGTCATGCTGGCTTGACACCAAGGTGAAAATGCTCTAACCCAGTACTCCCTGCTGGCTGCACACTAACATATCAATATTGCTTTGTGAAGACCACATCAGATCATTAATGCAGAGGACTCCCCAAAAGAAGGAGGGAGAAGAACTGCCCCCCCCACAAGAAGGATAGGGAGTGGCTCACAGCTGACCTGAGCAAGGAAGGACTCATGACCACTGCTGCCCCCCTTATATCCGTGCTGTCAGCTTTCAGGACTGAAGCCTCTCGCCTGTTCTCCCTAAGCTGTGGGTCTCGACAGAGCCCAGGTACAGAAACCCTGAATATTGCAGTATCTGTGCTCTAGCTGAAAGGTGGCTTTGGGCACCTCACCTTGACTTTCTTCAATTTGGCAGCATTTGAATTAAAAACAAAACCAGAAAAGTTAGCATGCTTGTTTTTAACTGTTATCACTAAACCATCCTTCAGTTAACATGCCAAAAGATACTGATGGTCCCTTACCCACTCACATGTGCTTACACAGGACTTCAGAATGTGCCAATGTCAAGGTATAAATTATGAAACAAGAAAGGGTTTTGTGACTGGCCCCAAGATGAACTCTGGGTGCCCGCCTCATGGGCCTTTTGAATTTTCAAGTGATTACATTTTGGGTTGGGATCTGAAAGTACTATAAAATCTGAGCTAAGTTGTAACCACTCTAGTGATTGCTTACTGGAGAAATTACGAGACTAGGAGGGAACTCTTTGATAGTGGCTAGCCTCTCTCCCAACCAACCAAACAATGCACACACAAATAAAACCACAGGCCAAGCCAGCTTAGATCACAGTGGAATGAACTCACCCAAGGAAGCCGCATGTAAAGATACATTAGGTATGTGGGTGCTCAACCAGTATGGCCAAGGGATGGAATGCTGCAGAGGGCTGAGGGGCTGGGCCTTCACAGGCCTGGGAAGAACGTCTTATGCAACTACAAGTACAGTCACCAGAAGGAAAACATAGCAACAACGCCCACCCAAAGTCTGAAGACCATCTTATCAGCTGGTCACACAGGCTACACTGGAACCTCACCAGCCAGAGGACACTCGCTGGCCCCTCAGCACCTCCCACGTGCACACTGGGGTGCTGAAACTACTCAGCCAATTAATTAGGTTAACATCCATTTCCTTGCTAGGCTTTACCCTACTCATACCTCACGGGGGGGGGGGGGGGGGTGATGGGGTGAGGGGTGTCTATCCATCCTTTAGGTCAGCTTCTCCTCAAAGACCCATTTCCTATGGCCTGACTAAGCCCTTGGGATCCATTTGGACCTTCCTAGCACTGACCACGCCTCATCAACGCATCCGAAATCCCAAGGAAGGGGGTCAGCTCCACTCTGTGATGCTTGGAAGAAGGCAGGAAAGCCCCTCCACTAGCCAAACAGTCCACCAAGGATGGCCTTGCTCTGCAGACTGGCGGCAAAGTTGCTTCTGAGGCTAAAAGTCACACACTTTAATTGATCTACCCACCCAGGAAGCAGACACAGTGCTAAGCGCTCCTACGCTTCGATTCATTTGCAGCGAAGGCAGGAATTTCACGATTAGGCTACTGGAGCTCATCGGGCTGGAGTTGCCCCCTCTGGCCATGAAGCAGCACACAGCTCCAGAAAACACCAGACACAAAATCCAGAGCCACTCACTCGGGCCCCTGGTGTTACAACTCCACTGTAAGATGAGTCCCTGTATGGGCAGAGTTTCCGATCACAAGGCTGGTGGGGCTGGCTGAGAAAACTCCCCGTACTAGATACCAAAATAACCATCCTGGCATGCCACTCCCCAGTTCCATCCAAAGCCACCTCGTCCTGGAAACTGGCCTTGTCGCTCTAGTGACTCTGAGAGTATCAGTCACACGTTGCGTTATGAGCATCCTACCCATGTAGAGCTGCCTACTGCTCAATCTACCTGGATTTGAATGCATACCAAAAAGTGGCTGCTTACTAGCAACAGTAAGATCTAATCAAGGCAGGCGGAGCGGCACCCACCTGTCACCTCAGCACTCTGGAGGTGGGCCTGGGAGGATCCTGAAATGAAGGCCAACCTGGGCTACATAGTAAGAACTCCAGCTCGGTCAACAACACCACAGAACATAATTGATTTCACAGGCTATCTGAAAAGCCGATACCCAACACATATATTGAATGTGAAAGTCCAGTTTCCCTCAATTCAGAATGATCTCTTTCTGTGTGTGTGTGTGTGTCTGTCTGTCTGTCTGTCTGTCGGTGTGTGTGTGTGTGTGTGTGTGTGTGTGTGTGTGTGTGTGTGTGTGACATTCAAACTGGGATCTAGATTCCAAACTTGACTCACTCACAAGCCATGTGACTCAAACTAAATTAGTTAATCTTTTAGAGATCATTTTCCCTTACACAATGGAGATATTAAATTCTATCTTAATGCACAAAAACAACAGGGGGAAAGGCAACTGCAGTGTGATTGCTGTGAGATTACGTGAGATAAAAGGAGGAATTCTGTCACCTGAGAGACCACGTGCTCTCATTCACTGATTATCCGGCACATCCTCTCTAGACAACAGCTTGCCATGATGCCAAAATACCTTAAAAAACAAAAACAAAAACAAAGGCCAGGCGCAGTGGCGCAGGACCAACACTCAGGGAGGCAGAGGCAGGTGGATCACTGTGAGTTTGAGGTCAGCCTGCTCTACAAAGCTAATACTGACCAGCCAAAGCTACACAAAAAAACCCTGGGGGTGGGGTGGGGGGGACCCACACATACAAAAAGAAAAACTAGGATAGTGGAGGAGGAACAGAACCGCCTCCCCTGAAAGAAAGTTCACTTAAAAGGAAAATCAATTTACAAAGGATTTGCATCTTAAAAGTCTTCCCAAGTGACAAGGAGAAATGGCTCAGTGGTTAAGGGAGAGTGGCTAAGTGGCTGCTCTTCCAAAGGATCCCAGGTTTAACTCCTAGGACCAACACGGTAGCTCACAATGTCTGTAACTCCAGTTCCAAGGGATCTGACACTCTCACACCAGTGCACATAAAATAAAGTTAAACACACACACACACACACACACACACACACACACACACCCCAAAGTCATCAAAAGACTGAAAAAACAAAAAAGCATGATTGTTGACAACCAGTTCCCTTAAATCCACCCAAGTTCACATTCTCTAATTATAGTTTTCATGCTCTTCTAGGCAAAGTGGTTCAGTGTCTCCAAGGGAAGTTTGTTGACACCAACAAAAACCTGAGTAAGTGCTCTGTAGTCTGAAGGACTTCCCATTTCCATCATGAACACCGTTCTGTAGGCCCCTCATCTCCTCAAAGTCCCGAGCCCACGACAGTCAAAACACAGCTGTTAAGAATAACCCAAGTAGCCTGCTAACTGCCTAGACAGCCGCCCTCCCACAGGGACATTCCTTTCCCAGAACCCACCAACACTTCAAGAAGAGTCACAAGAGCATGGGGGGAGGTGTCACAAGCACACTTGACCCAAGAGCCTCAGGACAGAGCGAGAGGGGAGCAAATGCAGGCAGGCACTTCTGACACCCTCTTCACAGGGTCGACATGTGACAAGAGAAGATGCCACTCCCTCACAGATTTCCATGAGGCCCTCACCAAGCAAACATCTTTCTCCTTCATTAAAATTAACCCTTGTGGTTAATAAAATGTCACTGAGTGTGAGAGGCGGAAAAAAAATAAAAATATATAAACCTTGCTTTAGCCAATGTCTTAATTGTCTATGAAAACATAGGAAAGGGGCCAGTCTAAGAGTTGGACTTAGATGCCTGCCTAAGTACCCATGTGCTTGAGTCTCCACTGTTAGCCATGAAGGAAGCCAATTCATCCATCCACCCGCCATCTTGTATTCCCTAAACAGTGTCTAAAACAGAACCACATATTACTGTGCCCTTTAACTGCACCCCAGCGTACTTAAGGGAAGGCACCCTTGTGCTCACCATAACATCTTCACCCCAGTGATGACACAATATCCGATACAGAAACTGCCAATAAAGGAGTGAGTCACCCAGATGACCTGAACATACTTTGATAACTTGACAGCTCATTCTCCAAACTCACGGTAGCTAATTTTCCCTGAATAGTAAGTACTTAACTTAATAACTACTTAAAGATGGAGCTTGAGCTGGGCAGTGGTGGCACACAGCTTTAATCCCAGCACTTGGAAGGCAGAGGCAGGCAGATTGCTATGAGTTTGAGGCCAGCCTGGTCTACAAAGTGAGTCCATGACAGCCAGGGCTACACAGAGAAATCCTGTCATAACAACAACAAAAAGATGGTGCTTGGTGGTGAAGTGCTTGCATAGCATGTTTGAGGTCCTAGGGTTATCCACAAGAAGAAAATGAGGGGAAATCACCATATTAGAAACGTGTCAAAGGAAACACCAGCCAGACAGTGTGGACAGCCCCACTCCTTATCTGCCTGCGATTATTACTGACACTAGTAGTTATGTGCAAGAGACAAATAAGGTCTTGATCCTAAGAGGTAAGCTGCTCTCATCATAAACCTGTTTAAAGGAACTTCCAAATTCTCCAGTTCCCTGGTACCTAGGAAGGCAGAGGCAGGCGGATCTCTGTGAGTTCGAAGCCAGCCTGGTCTACAAAGAGAGCTCCAGGACAGCTATTACACAGAGAAACACCGTCTCGAACCGCCTCCCCCCACAAAAAAAAAAAAAAGAAGGAAAGAAAGAAAGAAAGAAAGAAATTCAAAAGCAGAGGAGCTGGTAAGGCGGGAAGCAGGGGGTGGGTGGGGAAGCAGGGGGTGGGCGGGAGGAGAGCTAGTAAGCGAAGGTCCTCACTAGCTCAAGAGGTGCTAGAGCAGGAGCCACTGGGAGAGGGGCTGTGGGAAAGAGAATCACACGGAGAGATATTTATAGCACTCAGCTTGACCACCAATTGGATAGCTTGAAGGTCATGGTGATCTTCACAAAAGCCCAGATGTTTTATGTAAGAAAAAAGGCTATTCTCCATCAAAAAACAAAGAACCCAGGGTGCTAAGGAACTTCCCTGCCAATGTAATCTCAGATAGCACACCTAATGACAATCCCACAGCCTCCCAGGGCCCCAGGTGATGAACAGTGAGTGACAAGGACTTTGTCTGCAGGCCCTTCATCGCTGCTCTGACCTTGGGTATTATCCCCACCTTAGGTGGTCCAGAGATGGAAGTTGCCCAAAGTCAGGAGCAGCACAGAACCTGAGTCTGGTCCAGGTGGAGTGAATTCCATAGGCACATCAGACTCACTTGCCACCTTCAGTAGGCGGGAGGGAGGCAGCGCTGAATTCCCAGCTCTGTCCACAGCTGACATCACCACGCACAGTCTAATTAATTCCTAATGAATAGTGATGACACTGACTCACCTCCCAGGGCAGTTGGGAGGAATTTCGGGCAGTAATGACAGTTAATTGCTTCTGCATATGTAAAGTGGGGCATGTAATTATTTTCCTATCATTTCAGACTCTCACAAACCTTGCTAACGAGTGACCTAATCACGTGAGGCTCAGTAGCCAGAGGGGCGGGACTAAAGGTTATGTGTAATGGTCAGAGATGGCAGAACTCTCTAGAATGCAGGCTCTGAGACAATGTCTGCCGCACAGCCAGCAGCAACCAGTGAGCCTTGTTTGGTGTCATGGGCTCCAATTGTCAACAGAGTCCCTCTACATTGAGTAAAAAAGGAAAGGCTAGTTATAATCACTCCTTTCCAAAGCCACTTTCCTGTCAACAGAGTCCCGCCCACGGGCCAATGCTTCTCCGGCCCACTGTCTCTGAGCACCCCATGCAGGCCTTGACATTACCATCCTGGGATGCTCCACATCCCAGCTCCAGCAGGCCTGAGTGCACGCCCAGTGTACTGCTCAAGAAAACCTCTGACTTCATATGATACAGATCTTACCACACTTTAAAGAAACTCCCTTGTCCATTCATGAACCAGAGAACAGCACAGCAATCGTGTCCTCCTCTAACACCTCCACCCCCCACTGGAGGTGAGCACAGCTCTCCTTCAGCTGTGAATTCCACAAAAAAAGATGCAGCCCCCCACCCAGTGCCAGGCAGGCTATCTCTCCCACCGAGCCTCTCCAGTCCAAAAAGCTGACATACATCAGGAAGCGTGACATGATGCAGTCAGGAGACTGGGTACAGACCCTCTAGCGTGAGGGTTAATACTGTCAGTTTGACGGGACCTAGCATCACCTAGGAGAGATGACATGCCCGTGACAGATTCTCTAAATCCGGCTGCCTGAGATGTGGGAAGAGTCACATTAATTGTAGGCACCATCTGCAGGCTGAGGTCCTAGACTGAGTAAAAAGAGAAAGTAAGCTGAACACACAGATTTGTTACTCGTTTTCTAGCTGCAGATTTGATAAGAGCAGCTGCCTCAAATTCCTGACAGGATGTTTTCCTGGCCATGACGGACTGACTAACCCCTTGAAATGTGAGCCATAAAATAAAAAATAATAATTTAAAAAAAAAAAATAAAAAAACTTCCTTCCACAAGGTATTTCTGCTAGCTATTTTGTCACAGCTAAACAACTATCCGGGAGACACAGCTGCAAGAGATGCCCACAGTTGAAGAGTTCACCCTCAAGCAGCCATCAGTGTTTCCAGAGGAAAACGCGTGATCTTGCCCAGAGCTTAAAGACAGAACTCCAAGAGGACCTTCTGAATTCCAACAGGCCTACCAAGCAGATGAATGTTCTGGGTGTACAAGACAATGCTACATTATCTAAACCAGCAAGACTAACACTTCTGAGGCAGCAAGTACCCTATATATAACCGTAATGCCACTTGCTCGGAAAAGCTAGTTCACAGTATTTAGTAGGCCTGGAGAGTTGGCTCAGCAGTTAAGAGCATGTGGTACTTGGTACTTGGTACTTGAAGAGAACCAGGGTTCAGTTCTCAATGCCCATGTCAGGCAGCTTCCAACTACCTGTAACTCCTACACTTTCTTTGAGGTTCCAGAGCACCAGCACTAACACACGCGCGCGGGCGCGCTCGTGCACACACACTGGCTTTGTTTTGTTTAAATCTGAAAGTAAACAACTCCTATTTTTATTTTTAATTTTTCTTTTGATTGTATGAGTATTGGTGCTTTGTCTCCATATATGCATATACGCATTACATGCGTGCCTAATGCCCAGAAGAGAGTCAGATCCCCTAAAAGGTAAGATACCAACAGTTGAAAGCCAACATGTAGGAACTAAACATGAGTCCTCCAGTGCTCAGAGCTGATAGACTATCTAGCCCAACAGTCCATACTTTAAGACATACCACATAAATATGTGCACTGTGCTTGGGTACACCCTGTAGGAAACCAGCATTTCCAAAGGGGTCCACCTTCAACCACACGCCTGAAGTGACGCCTGTAAGTGAGCACCATACCACAGGAGCACTGGTAAATGCTGCAGGAGTCACACCCCTGGTTACAAAATAGACATGCCCAATGTCCGCTGCTTGCTGCCAGCCAACTTAATGATATGTTGGCTCTGGATTCACACCAGAGCCAAGCAGCTGTGGCTCCCCCTTGGTGATTCGGAAGGCCCACTCCCTGCATCAGAACCAGCACTCCCACTATACGTGGGGGAACCACCTTGCCATCCTCTCCAGCTTCTGGGACTCACACGGCTTCTCTTTTTTTCTGGGTCCCCATCAGTGCTGCTGGCTTTGATGCACATTGGTCAGGGAATTGAGAAGGGCAAGGAAACCCACAGCTCACCTCTCACTAGGTCATAAGTTGGACAAGAAGAAGATCCTGAGCCAAGATGGTTATTTTGAGTTGTTGAACTAAGGAGACAAAGCCCTGCTCTAGGTCACCTACCACGGACCCTGCATCAGAGCTTCTCTGAAGACCTAGAGGAGCCGCGTGGATCTCTCAGCACCTGCATCAGAAGATCCAAAATCTAGGCTCCAACACACCCAAAGGGAGAGAGGACCCTGCCAACAAGCTAAGGTAACCCAGAAACAATCTGTCAGAGCACATTCTTCCCTTTCCTTCCCAACAGACAAGGTCCCAAAGGGTAGGAGAGCAGGCACCCTGACAGTTAACCTAAATCATGCTTGGTTCCGGTTTTGAGTCCCGAACTTAATCACTAAATACCTAGGGCACAGAAACTGATATTGTGTGATCCCTAGAACCCAGCACAGTGACCATTAGGACAGTTTTTTGTTTGTTTGTTTGTTTTTGTTTTTGTTTTAAAGGGGTGGTGGTGCTAGATAAAGCAATGAGTAAGGCTCACCTGGTGCAACAAATCTATACTCATGCAATTCTGACGCCCAAAGCTCAACGGCTTACAATGGCCTATATTAAAACTCCCACGTCAGGCACCGTGGCACAGCCTGTAACCCCAGCATCCAGGAGGCTGGGGCCAGAGGAGCCTGTGTTAGAGGTCAGTCTGGGTCACACAGCAAGTTTGAGGCCAGCTTGGGTTACACAGTAAGTCCATGTCACCAAGGTATACAAAGCAGGGCAGTAGCTCAAGAGTCCAGAAACAGCCCCTACCTACATGTTTGCACTCGGTCTGTGACAAGGGTAGCACTGTGCTGCCTTTGGTAAAGGACAGCTTTGTCAATAAAGAAATAAGGACACTCAGTATCTATGTGAACAAAATAAACAAAACAAATGACTCCTACCTCACACTGTGCTCAAAATTCAACCTAAACGAGACTTCAAATCTGAATTTCAAAAACAAAATAATAAAGGCTTTAGAAGAAAGCCCATATCTGGGCGGTGGTGGTGTACGCCTTTAATCCCAGCACTCAGGAAGCAGAGGCTCTGTGAGTTCGAGGCCAGCCTGGTCTACAAAGCAAGTCCAGAACAGCCAAGGCTACACAGAGAAACCCTGTCTCAAAAAAAATTAGAAGAAGAATGAAGAAGAGAGGAGGAGGAGAAGGAGGAGGAGGGCCAGAAATCTATTTTAATGTATCAAATTATTACTGTAAAAGGACAAAATGGAGCTGGTGAGTTTGACCAACAGGTGAAGGTGCTTGCAACCAAGCCCAATTAACCTAAACTCAATTCCAGGGCCCAATACTAAAGAGAATGCACTCCCATTCTGGATGGCTGGAGGGGGGAAGGGGATGGGGAAGGGAGCAAGGGAGCGGGGGGGGGGGGGGGGGGGGGGGGAGGGCAGGGCGGGAGTGAACCTTGGTTAAGAGCACACATTGTCCTTGCAGAATACCTGAGTTCAGTTCCCAATACTAGCCTGTGAGTCCAGGGATCCAATGTCCTCTGGTCTCACTGGGCAATATTTTTCATGTACAGAAAAGTAAATAAGTTAAAAGTAATAATACTAAGCCAGGTGTGGTGGCACACAGCTGTAATCCCAGCACTCAGGGAGGCAGAGACAGGCAGATCTGAGTTTAAGACCAGCCTGGTCTACAAAACAAGTCCAGGATAACCAAGGCTACACAGAAAAACTCTATCTTTAAAAAAAAAAAAAAAATAATAATAATAATAATAATAATAATAATAATAATAATAATAACGACGACGACGACGACAACAAAGCAAGATGACTTGAACCCAGAAATTCAAGGCCAGCCTATGTAGAACCAAGCCTCAAAAAAAGCAATGGAGGGAGGGAGGGAGAGAGAGACCCTGCTACAAGTAAAAACTTCCTTGTACTTCAAGAAGCATAAAATAAAATTCACCAGGCATTGTGGACGCAGGCTGATCTCCGTGTCTGAGGACAGCAAGTATCGGGCCAGCCAGGGCTACACAGTAAGACCCTGCCTCAATCAAATTTTAAAAAGAAGCCATAGCCGCAAAGCAGATAAGCATCTCCTTGATACTTAATAAACTCCTACCAACTAATAGAAAGCAGGTAGTAGTAGTAGTAATAGTAATAATAATAAATGTATTGTATAAAAAACAAAGGGACAATCAATGAGCTGGCGTTCAGCCAGTTACTAACCACGTCCACATTGAAACTATGCGACAAGTTCTACAGTCACACCTCTCTTTCCACCATCTCTGAAGCTGCTGCGATGCATGTTCTGGGCTAGCTGGCCCAGGATCTGCTTTCTGGATGACTCCCATCTCTGCCTAAGTACAGAAGAGCTGCGATTCCACTAAGGTCTCCACAGAGGCAGTCTGCTCATGTCATCGGGCCCCACAGCAACGCTTTTACTTGACAAGCCAAACTCTCTGGCCCTAAAACAAAAGGTTAAAGTGCTGTCAAGGATGCTGAGGTCCCAGAACCCTCACAGACAGCTGATGAGAGAATAAAGTACTCCAGGCATTCTAGAAAACTCACTGGCAATCACTATGAACTACTAGAACTGATGAGATGCATTATTTGGTGACTGAGTCCTTCTCACAAGCCCCACAGACGGCTCTGGAGGATGGGTACATAAACATTATATGAGCGCTCATCAGAGAAGCCAGGGGTGCTCAAATTCTTAGTCACTGCAGGACACATTGCACCACATTCATAACACTTGTGGCTAGAAAAACCCACAAGTCCAATATGGTCAGCATTAATAGCAGGCGCATTTCAGTGTCAGCAGCACTTCGTGCGCTCAGGGGCAGCCTGTGGCTAGTGGCTACAGTGTAACACAAGGCAGGTAAGAAGTGGTTTGGCTGCTGTCAGCGTTCTGCAGGATGTTTGCTATTGCAGTCAATTGTGATGGTCAGTGGCATAAACCAAAGAAAAATCTATTCTAGGCATCCATTCACGAGTTCCAACACTAAGGAAACTGATCTATGAGGCAGCTATATTGGTGCATGCCTGTAATTGCAGCACTGAGAGGTTACGGAAGACTTCAGATTCAGGGTTAGCCTGGCCGGCAGGGTGAGAACCTGTCTTTAGAGAAAGAGAGCTGAATTCAAAGAGAAGCCTACTCAATGTTACTGGAGGTGAGGATAGCAGCTCCCTTTGGAGGTTGGGAGTAGTGGCACATGCCTGTAAGAGGAGCAGAGATTCTATTTTAATCTTGGTTTCGAAATAAGTCTGAGGCCAGCCTGGGCTACAAGACACCCTGTCTCCAAAACAAAACAAAAAGGTCTGGACGTGTAAGTGTTCACAGTGGAAAAATACAGGGTCTCGAAACTGATGACGCTTGCACTTTTTTTCTAAGCATGTTAGTTACACTTCAGTAAAAATCCTGGCGGGGGGGGGGGGGGGGGGTGAGAGAACCCAGCCAAGCATGGTGGCACACGTCTATAATCCCAGTACCAAAGGTCACAAATTTGAAGCCAGCCTGGGCTACAACGACGAGACCTTATCTCCAAAGAAGGATTTGGGGGTGGGTGAGTAATACAAGGATAATGAAAACCACCTGGGTGTTCTATGTTACTCAGCCTCTATTCCGGCAGTTTTGAGCACAACTGCTCTTACTGAGAGATGTTGGATGTGTTGCCATGGGCACTGGATCCTCCCTAGTGAGGGTAAAGGATGCCACTCATAACATCACAGACAGACAGACAGACAGACAAACAGACAGACAGACACACACACACACACACACACACACACACACACACAGCTTTTTTACAAAGATCCCTAAGGGAGGGAGGAGGGAGAGAGAGAGAGAGCAAGAGCACCACACGGAACCACACTAATCCCAAGTGCTGGGATTAAAGGCACATGCTATCATGCCTGGCTAAAACCAGAGTTTCTAAGTCAAAAGCATTTTTAATGTGCTCTGAGGCCAAGAAACCTCTCTGGATTGTCTTAGGAAATACAATGTGGTATGTCTCTTAAGCATTCCAAATTCCCAAATGCACGATAGTGACAACTCAGAGAGACACTCAGGGAGGCAGTTTGTACAGGTGGCTTGTTTGAACAGCCCAGACCTGTGGATTAATTCTGCTGCGGAGGGGTGCACTCACTCCAAGAACCACTCACCCAACTTTGTCTTCAGTCTTCCCGAATATTCCCCTGCTCCCTGAGGAGAGGTGGTGAGTGACAGTGTGGTAATTCAAGCCTCACCTCTCCAGGCCGCTGGGCTAAGGCCAGCAAAGCCAATACAAGCTAACACAGGAATTGACCAAAACCACACAGCAGTGCATGTGTGTAGCTGTCCATGTGCACCAGATGAGCTGTTCCCCACCCTTCAAGGGCGAAATGCAACCTGGACTAGGAGGAAGCGTCTGTAAATCAGGTCTCACACTGAACAAGATGTGATGTCAATGGCCAATTAAAACCCCAGCCTCAGGCCAACCCATCCTCCAACCAGATCAAACGCAGCAGAAGAAAAAAAAAAAGCTTGGCATTGCAGTTGGCTGAGGCCAGATAAGGCAGTGACTACTGTCTCTCTCTGGGACAATGAATTACTTAGTGAATACATAGTCCGTGTGAATTTTTAATTCTGCTCTTAGGAACTGTGGCCCAGCTTCTTTACCTCCAATAACATCACCATGGTAAAGATTAAGTGAGATGATCCATAGAAATCCTTAATAAATAGTATGTTCCTGTCACTGGCTGACAGTCATACACTGCTGTAGCCAAACGTATACAGACTAGTGTGAACACTCTTTTCCTTTTTTGGAGATTCACTTTATAGCTCTGGCTGACCTAGAGTGGGCTATGCAGACCAGGCCTGCCTCAAATGCAGAGATCTGCCTGCTTCTGCCTCCTGAGTGCTCGGATCAAAGGTGTGCGCCACCACGCCCAAGCGTACAAGCAGCTTGACTTTGCTGGCATGCTGCCATGTCTCTTAGGCAACTGCTGAGTAAATACATGCAGCAATATTTGATAGTTACAGAGATTAAATACGTGTTCACTCTGTAGAACCAATTTTCCAAAGCAGGAGCTCTTTTCCCTTCAGGTCTGTACCCCTCCCAACACCTAACACAATTCAGTCAATAGCCATCCAATTTATTTTATTAATACTTCTTTTATGACTTTTAAGAAACCAAGCCAGGACCAGTAGTACGGTGCCTGTAACACCAGAGCTCAAGAGGTAGAGGCTGACTGCCTTTTCAAGGCCTGCTTAGACTACAAACTCAGACCCTGGGAGACTGGGCACAAAATCCCTCCTCATCTAGCAAACTTTCAAGGACCGATTCAGGCATACCCGAGTCTAGACCCACAGAGCAAAAGCAGGAACTACTGACTTGAAAAATAGTCTTCCTGTTTCCCCAAACCCCCAACCCTCTCCAGACTGGAGGCTGAGGCCCCACCTGCTGATCTGAAGTCCTCACTAGGGACCCCAGCCCCCAGTCCCCAGCCCCCAAGGCAGCTGCTTGGCCTGGGTGACTGCTACAGCACTAGCCTGGGCTGCTTCTTTCTTCACCTCCTGAGGCCAGGGGGCTGCTGCTCTAAGTATCACGTTACCACAAAAATAACAGCAGGCCTGTCTACACCCCTGCCAAGTGCAAGAGGGAAGTGCCCAGGAAGTGAGAAACAGTGGCCCTGGGGAGGAAAAGAGACAAGCATTTGAACAGACGCAGAAGAGAACCCCCACTTTGAGAACTGCACTTTAGAATCCCTATCTTGCTTTCTTAACAATACCTCCACAGTGGACCCCCCACAATTCTTAATTCCCTCAGAAGCCAGAGGGACTCTGTTACTTGGCCATTCTGAAGGTGTTTTTAAAAACTGTTTCGGGGGGGTGGGGGGGGCATTGCATACATGAAAGTTCAGACAGGAGTCAAAGGTTTGTACCAGGATTCCCAACTCTCCAAGTCCCTGATGTTGCACAGCTTTAATGTAATGCTCTCAAAACAAAATTCCAGTACCGCAAAGCTAATTAGGTCTCCAGGAGGAGAGGCAGGGCCCTCAAGAAAGAAAATGCTAGTAAAAGAGCATTTATTCGCTGTTCTGCTCCTCTTCTAAAATGAAATCAAAGTTCACTCCCGTGCCACTGCCCTCGCGTGCGCGGGTGCACTGCTGGCTTGATGTGGTCTGGCCCAGCCTCACCATTTCAAATAAAGTGAACTTCAATCACCCTACAGAGTTAGCAGGTTATTGATTCTCCATCCATCATTCTTTCATCTTAAGTTTGCTCCCCTACACAGCCTCTTTAATTGGCTCCTGGAAACTGTTTTATAAGTGGGTGGGTGTGGACTCAGCATCAAGTCTCTCCTTTGGACCTGGCAGGTAAACCTCAAGACCAGGCCATCAATCTGGGCAGATTAAGTCTCCTACTGAAATTCCACAAATGTGAAAGAAACTGGAAATGCCTTGAAATACCTGGAAGGCTGGGCTAATTCTAATAAGCACGGGAGACTCCCCAAAATGGGGGTGTGAAGGCAAACAGGTCACATTCATGAGCAAAAGCATCTAATGAATTCTCAGCCAGGTGGTGGCGGCGCACGCCTTTAATCCCAGCACTCAGGAGGCAGAGGCAGGAGGATTGCTGTGAATTCGAGGCCAGCCAGGTCCAGGACAGGTAAGGCTAACACAGAGAGAACCTGTCTCAAGAAAAACAAAAAGCAAAAAAAGAATTCCCAAAGGTTTGGATTTTGTTTGGGGTTTAGCTTTTTTCGGATTCTTGGGGTCCGCGTGCAGCTCAGGGGAGCCTCTGAGTTGCTATGTGTATGTAGTCAAGACCGGCCTTGATCTCCTGGTCCTTAAGCCTCTACTTTCTGAGTACAGGGATTATAAGCATGAAACACCATGCCTGGCTCTAAGATTTCTTTTCAACTTAATTTTGAGGGTGGGGGGTGTGTCCCCCAAAGTCACATTGCTTTGTAGTTGGTTTGTGTTTTATGTTAAAACAAAGGGATAACAAGTACTCTAAAAGACAGCAATATTCTAAACAAGAAAGATTTTATAAACATTTTAGTGCAAGCTACAACAGCAGCAGACATGCAGACAGAGGCAGGGATGGTGGGATTTCTGGGTTTTGTTTTTTTCCTTAGCTTGTAAGAAACAGCTTTTCTCCCAGTTAAATCAGTGAGGAACTTCAGAGGACCCATTACCAAGCGACCCCACCTTCACAAACCATGCCCAGCTCCCAGAACGCAGGATCCCATCTACTCGCCCCAATGGCATCATCAACACACTCCATGCGGAGCTCAGCACACCATGCACATATCAACCAGCTCAAAATTCTGGAAGAATCCTGGTGTTTACCATAAAAGCTCTCATTATTATCCCAGCTCTCTTTGCTTGGTCAGTGTGCCTGGCCACTTACAGGAGGATGAGAAAAATACACGGGCTCAACTCATCTTTCCCCGGCCACGTCTCCCAGGGAGCCGCTGATGTCTCTGCAGCACAATGCCACCACACTGGCTGGCTGGGTTTAAAATTAGCCGAGCCCTGGAGGGCCGTGGGTAACCTTCTGACAAGGTTAGCCAGAGAGCTGAGCACCGCTCAGAGAGGGACATTAATAAGAAGCCAAGTGGGGCCTTTCAACAAGCCCATTAGGGCCTCTCGGAAGCCCGATCGGCTGGGAGAGCCAGGTGGCAGCACGGGGAGGCTGACCTAGGCTCTTATTTTTATCCCACCGAGTCAGCGGCTTCCTTTACAGGCCATCAATACAACCTCCAGTGTGCCTCTAATAGTATAAATTCAACACATCCACCCACAAACTGGACAGTTTGTGCTTAAGATGTTTAATTGGATTTTTTTTTTTTTTCAAATCTAGTATTTGTGGACTAGCTCTCACCAGAAACACCCATCACATGAAACACAGAGAGATTTACCAGGAAACATTAACCGTACTGTGACATCAAGACACTCGGTGTGAACCATGCACTCAGTAGGGCCTCTCTTGCATTAATAACTTGCTGTCACCCAGCTGTGCTGGTTGGAGGCTCTGCAGCCCACCTAACACGTTCAGCATCTTACTGAACCTGAAACCTCACCCCCTGCCCCACCCCCATCCGTACACACTGCAGAAAAGATGTGTGACATTCAAGACCATATTTGTTTCAACGTTTCATTGTGTCACATTTAGCTTTTTGTCCCAAGTTTTCTTGTGGTGCCAAACACCCTCCAAAACACACACACACACACACACACACACACACACACACACACACACACACACACACACAATAGCCCTGGCTGGCCTGGAACTCGCTCTGGCCTCAAACTCACAGAGATCTGCCTGCCTTTGCCTCCCGAGTGCTGAGATTAAAGGCGTGTGCCACCAAGCCCCACAAAAATCTTCATTGGCATCACTTTGACAGTTTCTTAAATTCCACCATCAACCTGCCTTCTACTTCTGTAAGCTCAAGTTTTCAAAGTTACCAGTCACTAGGAATACACTCTCACCAACATGCCTAGCCCGCAACTGCTTCCATTCAAGGCACAACAGTCCCGTTAGACAGGACAGCTATAAATGTCAACGGCATAGAGTCAGCCTGAATCACAAGGGCCTTTGAGGAACTCTCCCACCTCCAACCAGCCTCTCAGCAAAACTTAAGCGAAGGGAAGGAAGTGCTGAGATTTGGTGCTGCGCAGGAGGCACGTGGAGCCAGCCCAGCCTTCTGCCAGAACCCTCCCGATCTGGGCTTACCCACTGCAGCACTAGAAGCAAAGTTGACTGGGCACGGGCTGGGCATGGGCTATACATCTGGAATCCAGCTCTACTATTACCGGAGGCAAAGCCTTGTGCTTTTCTGTGGAAGAGTACAGATAATAGCATGTGGATCGAGCTTCATTTCCTTGCAGTGTTTTCATCTGTTCTCTATTGGGGATGCCAAGGCAGCAAAACCAGCCAAGAAAGGAAAGAGACACAAACAAGGGCCTGTATAATCAGACTCTGAAAGCAAAGAAGGTGCAAACCTGGATGCAGTTCAGCCCTGCCCAGCCCAGCAGGCAGGTCACAGCCCCAGAGGGATAGGCTCAAAGGGGCGGGGCTCACCCATCTACACTGAAGGGGAATAAATGCCAACTTCAGAACCACCACTGTGGGAGTGAGAGGCAAAGCTACACCTCCCACACCAGGCTCGGGAGACGCTAAGCATCTTCACTTGGTTCCTATTGGTTTGATAAAAAACCATGACCAAAAAGCACCAAGGGGAGCCACGGCAGGAACCTGGAAGCGGAAACTGCCTTGAGACCATAGTGGAACATTGCTTACAGGCTTGATCCTCGTGGCAGTTTCATACAGTCTAGGGCCACTAGCCCAGAACTGGCATCACTCACACACAGACACAGACACACAGAGAGGGGTGGGGGCTGAGGGGAGGTTGGGCGGCCAAGCCCTCTCACATCTACCCATTAGCCAAGAAAATTCCCCACAGACTTTGCCTAAAGACCAGTCTATTGGAGACTTTTTCTCAGTTGAGGTTCCCTTTTTTTTTTTTTTTTTTTTTTTTTTTTTTTGGTTTTGAGACAGGGTTTCTCTGTGTAGCCTTGGCCATCCTGGACTCACTTTGTAGACCAGGCTGGCCTCGAACTCACAGCGATCCGCCTGCCTCTGCCTCCCGAGTGCTGGGATTAAAGGCGTGCGCCACCACGCCCGGCTGAGGTTCCCTCTTCTTGAATGAACATAACTTGTATTAAGTTGACAAAAAAACTAAATCAGCAATCAATCATCCTCACAGTAACGTTTCTATGATCCATTCATGAGGTATAAGGATTAGCACTTAACTTTCTGGATGTTAATTCTATAGTATCATATGGGATTAATAGAGACCTTTGGATGCCTGTACAGAGAGTGAAAGGATCGCATCAGGGTGATTAATCTATCACCTCAAATATGCAGCATCTCTTTTTAAAACTCCAGTTTTGTTATTTAAACGTGTCATCTTTTTCCCCCTTAAATTCCTTTTTGACACCTATCTAGTGTGTGTGTGTGTGTGTGTGTGTGTGTGTGTGCGCGCGCGCGCGCGCTCGCACACTGGGGTGCACCTGTGGAGAGTGGGGACACAGCTTGCAGGGACTCTGCTCCCTTCTCTCTCCTTCTACCTGTGGGTTCTGGGGACGGAACTCAAGTGGCAAGCACCATTAAGCCACCTCTCTGGCCCTGTCAAATAGAAGACCAGAGTGTCCCTACCCGAATCTCAACCCTCTACCCACCACCTCGTTTTCCAGCCTTCCTGTGCCCAGTGCCCAGCTTTTAGACAAACACCAACCCGCCTTCTCCTGTTAGTTCAACTTCTCACAGCCTTGGATCGTGGCTTTATTATTCTGTTTATCCCCATCATAACTGTGATGGTAGAGCTGCAGTCACGTCACTGATAAGCGTGATACTAAAACCCAGTCTTAACACCGTGAACCTAAGGTCTACCTGTACTGTGAGGTGCTGGCGCTCACACCACTGGGGACAGCCAATCAACAGCTACAGGCTGTCTTGACAGGGACATATTAGAAAGGGAAGGGGAAGAGGGTCAAGGAAGGTCTAGTCCATCTTCTGACCTACAGTGGCAGAAAACAAAGTGCCGAGGTATGCCAGTTCTGCACGAGGTGGTGCTTGTGGGACACAAAGAGCCAGCGAGACTATAGACGGTGTAAACGTACCTTAAACTAAGATCACAGGAGGACACAGTACCCAGGCACTGACTGGGGAGACGGTCCAGTCAGCACAGTGCTCGTCACACAATCATGAAGACTTGATTCCCCAGAACCTATTAATAACAATAACTTGTTTAAAAGCTGGGTACACTGAGGCACATTTGTTATCCCACTGGTGGGGAGTCAAAGGCAGCTGGACCCTGGAGCTCTTTGGCCAGCCAGGCTAATCTACTCCCAAGATCAGAGATAACTGAGGGATCGTGTCTCAAAAAAGGTAGATGGCACCTGAGGAACAATATCCAGAGTGATCTCTAGTCTCCACATACCTGTGCACGCACACACACGCACGCACGCACATGCGTATGTCCACACAAATGTTTTTAAAGGCAGCTGAAGACCAACAAGCAGCTCCAGAGCCAAGCTGGTCACTGGGGCCCAATGGAGCTGAGATCCATGCACAATATGATGCCCTTCCCTGCTTTTCCATATCCTCCATGGCCAGGAAAGTCTGACACTGCCTGGCCAGGAAGAAGTCCCGCCCCTGGACCTTCCTCCCACATAACACCAACCTTTCTGGTGATGAAACAATTAAAATCTACACTGGGAAATATACACACAGAGCCCAACTAGAAACAGATGGAGAACCCCAGAACAGGCAGCAAGCACATATGCATCTCCACCACGAGAGAGGGAAATGAGCCACAGCCAAGCAAACTTCAGGCAGTGAGTGCTTTAAAACGTCTCATCAGCAGACCTTGAAAGGTGCTCACACGGCCACAGCATGCTGGGGAGTAAACCACACAAGCACGCTGAGGGTAGCTGTGCAAACCCTACCAGCTATATGGCTGAACAGCCTCAAGAGGCTCAAATCCTTTGACCTCCTAGGAAGATACCAAAAACAAGAGAGGCCCACAGGGGACTAGGATGAGCATAAAGGGAAGTACTACAAGGCCAGGCCGTGGTGGCGCACGCTTTTAGTCCCAGCACTAGGGAGGCAGAGGCAGCAGGATCTCTGTAAGTTCGAGGCCAGCTTGTCTACAGAGCACGTTGCAGGACAGGCATGGCTACACAGAGAAACCTTGTCTTGAAAAAAGAAAAGATATGCACTACAAACTATTTACATAGTGCTGCAAAAGGTAGGAGAAAAGAAGTGACATCTGAAAGCTGACATAGGATAGGACCTCCACCTGTGTGCTCAAAACAAATCAATGTTTTTTTTTTAATTACTGTGTGTGTGTGTGTGTGTGTGTGTGTGTGTGTGTGTGTGTGTGTTTGTGTTTCTAGACAGTGTTTCTCTGTCTATCCTTGGCTGTTCTGGACTCGTGTGCCACCACCGCCAGGCCTCTGGCTGTTTCTAATGAAGATTAGGGTAGATGTCAGATCCGAGACAGCTGAGCGGTCTCAACAGAAGAAATTTCAGAGATCACAGATAAAACACTTAACCCTTTTCTTCTGCAACATCCACGGGTCCAAGCTCTTTGTTTTCTTCACAAAGTTAAACATTCACAAAGGGCTTATCACCTGCTCTTAGTAGCTAAATAGTCAGGAAGACAGACAAGCGCACGAATGGATGACTTCTCAGTGATGAAGGAAGAAGACACGGAGTGTGCTGGGCAGGACTACCTCAACACTCCAGGAGTAAAAATAAGACCTTGACTATTCATACTTGAGAAATAAGGTGATTCTGACAAATGCTCAAAATGCCACTAAGAGAAATAAGCCAGGAACAAAAGGACTAGTACTGTACTGGCCTCACTCACATGAGGTGCCACAAGTCAAATTCATAGACAGGGGAACTGTGCTTTGCCAATGCTGGGGAGTTACTGAATGAGCACAGAGCTTCGGTGCCCCCCTCTTCTTAACGAGAATAGGCACTTGCCTGCATGTACATATATGCACATTGTGTCTGTTCAGTGCCCACAGAGGACAAGGCATGGGTCGGATCCCCTGGAACTGATTGCTAATGGTTGTTAACCATTTCTCCAGCCCCCAGAGTTTCACTTTTGCAGAAAAGAGTCCTAGGATGAATAGTCATGACAGCCAACAAAACCACGCCCAGGTGCTCAACGTCACTCCTCAACTACACACTTAAAAGTACATAGGATAATAAATTCTGGGTTTGTGTATTATCGCACAGGTACAAAGACAGAATGACAGCATGGCGCCTCAAAGAAAGCAGACCACACCAAATGTCTATCCTGGGTTCCAAACACAACCTCAAGCCAACGGAGGAAGCAATACCTAATAGATGCCTGATAGGCCCACAAGACTGTGGCAGACGGCTACCCATCCATCAACAGACCTACATTTCTCTTGAAGACATCCCTGGCACCCAAATCCATCTGGACAGACAGCCCAGCTGCAAGGCTCCATCCCACCACAGCCTTAACCAGTACGCCCGAGCGCCAGCCTGTCAAGACCACTGCCCTAGTTAGAATTACTATTGCTGTGATGAAACACCACAACCAACAGCAAGTTGGGGAGGAAAAGGTTTATTTGGATTACACTTCCATATCCTAGTCCACCACGGAAGGAAGTCAGGAAAGGAACTAAAGCAGGGCAAGCAGCTGGAGGCAGGAGCTGGTACAGAGGCTGCAGACGGTTGCTGCTTAGTGGCTTGTTTATCATGGCTTGTTCAGTCAGCGTTTTTCTTGGAGAAACCAGGACCACCTGCCAAAGTGGGCTGGGCTTTCCCCTATTAGTCACTAATTAAGAAAACACCCTACAGCTAGATCTTACAGAAGCATTTGCTCCTGTCCTTCAGGTGACTCTACTTTGTGTCACGATGACATAAAACTAGCCAGCACAACTACCTTCCCAATGTTAAGCTCACTTAAGGCAGGATCCTGTCTTCCTATGTCCTCCCTCAGGACTGGGCTCTGAGTCTGTCTGTCACCTTTAAGCCATACTGAATCCACACAGGAACTGTCCAAGGCCAGGAGCAGGGGCCAGGTAGGAAGCTGATCTTGAGAGCTCACACATGCCCGGCTGGGTAGAGGGAGCTTTTTTAAATAATAAGGTTGATAAATTGAAAAAAAAAAAATCACACATAGGCTGTTTTTGTATAAAACTAAATCACAACTGGCCTTAGGCAGGCATGTGGTCAGATCCAGGGCAAAGCTCTGTGTTATAATAATAATAGCGGGCTGCTCCTTCCCAGGCCTCACAGTGAGGTGCCAGCAAGAGGGCAACAGGGAGCACAAAGGCCGCCTGGTAACAGTAATGAGGAAAGCAGAGAGGCTGGGCAGGGGGTGCCCAGGTGTCCTTCCGCCTGGGTCACACTTACAACCCCAGAATCCAGGACAAAGAAAAACACAAGAGGGATGGGTGAGAAATGAGAAGGAAAAAGAGGAGAGAGAGAGAGAGAGAGAGAGAGAGAGAGAGAGAGGGAGGGAGAGAGAGAGAGAGATGTAGAGAGATGCAAGCAGCGTGGAAGCTGGGAGGTAAGCAGCTGAGAACTAGAAAGTGAGGCCATGTGGAATGTGACCCAGACCTACAGATGTGGGTCTGCACCAGCCACACTTTGCAGCTGGGCTCCGGGACACTGCATTTGCCCCCTGCAGGCCGTAGTGTCCTGTGCAGTTTTAGGAGGTCTATGGCATAAGGAGTACACGGAATGGCGGCCAAGGCAAAGGCATTTACCCCAATTCCTTCCTGCTCCTGGAAATGCTTCACAATGTCTCTGTGCTACCGGCTGCTCAAAGCCAAGACCAGGAAGCCTAAGTAAGAGGAGAGGGAGGAGCTGTTTTTGTCAGTTTATTTTCCTTTCCTTCTACCTACACCTTTCCTTTCCTACCAAAAAAGTCTCAGGGAATGACTTGAAAGGGGACTTGAAGAAGGGAGAGGGACCGGGGGAATCCCTGGCTGGCGGTGGAGCATGGAAAAGATGGGTGTGCTTGCCAGGTGTGGTGGCACATGCCTTTAGTCCCAGCACTCGGGAGGCAGAGGCAGGCGGATCGCTGCGGGTTTGAGGCCAGCCTGGTCCTCAAAGCGAGTGCAGGACAGCCATGGCTACCCAGAGAAACTCCGGGGAAAAAAGAAGGAAGGAAGGAAGGAAGGAAGGAACGAACGAACGAACGAACGAACGACAGAATGTTAATACTTGACCAATAGAAAAGATCTAAGCGACTAAACTAATCTAATTTTAGATCTAACTTCTAAAGAAACCATATCTGGGTTCTGGGATGTTTCTGTAACAGAGTTCTGGCTCCACACACGGGAATTTGTGTGTGCGTGTATGATCCGGTGTAGGCACCTCTTGGGTAAATCAAGTCAGCAGTAGGTATGAACCTTTAGCCAAAGGCAAACTTGCCTGGTCATGGCTGAGGGAAGTAGGCCAGGCACTATGAATGTGGAGAGGCGGGAAAGGTCAACTGCACTTGCCTAGGACGCTTGCATGCTCGCACTGCCTACACAGCAAGAGTCTACCCAATGTGGAGGCTACTGTGTTTCCCAGGCCACCACTGGCAAGGACTGATTGTGTTGAGGCCCTGTGCAGCCTGCTTCAACGGAAGGCTCCCCTTCAGCCATGGGAGTGGAAACCTTTGAGGACTGGGAAACAGAGGTCCCAGATCCAGACACTGCCTAAGAGAGAAAGATGGCCACAGCCGGGCGGTGATGGCGCACACCTTTAATCCCAGCACTTGGGAGGCAGAGGCAGGCGAATCTTGGTGAGTTCGAGGCCAGCCTGGTCTGCAGAGTGATTCTGGGACAGCCAGGGCTACACATAGAGAAACCCTGCCTCAAAAAACTAAAACAGAAAGAAAAGGGGAAAAAAAAGAGAGAGAAGAGAAGAGAACAAAGACGTCCATGCCAAAAAATCTATAACACTTAGCTCCTGCCCCTTTTCTTCTGGAGCTGGGATGCACTGCAAAAAGGTCAGTGACTTGTTAAGTAAGGAGGAGGTATCACTTTTTACAGGTGAGGAAGCTAATAAATGTGACACTGAAGGGTCCCATATCAGGGCCCAGAAATGAGCCCAGAGCAAAGCTGCCTCGCTGTCTCCACACCGCGACTGCAACCTGGGAGGAAGTGTGAAGGGCCTGGACTCTGGGTTTTATTTCAACCTCTCACATAAAATCCATCAGTCGTCAGATCTGAGATGAGCTTGGCTAACAGAGTGCTTGCTGCACAGGCACAAAGCCCTGGGTTTGCCCCCCACATTGGTGATCCAAGCCCCAGCCCTTCACACTTTATCAACTCAGCCATCTTCCCGGCCCCTACTTGACACTTTGTCTCACTGGGATGAATTACTGAAGTAAGTTAAGCAACTTATACTAATAAAATGGGGGGTAGGGGGCGTGCATCACTGTGGCCAAATACATTGGACTCGATTCCCTCAAGACATCACAGCTTTCACAGTGCAACACTGTCGATCTACAGCAGATGAGTCAGACAGGTCACATGAGCCAAACCCCCATTATTCATCCATGGGCATCTCAAGACAACGGCAGTTGAGGACTAGAGGCGCTAGTGTTCTCTACCAGGAAAGCACCGACAAAGATGTTAGCCAACCATCCAACAAGGCTTGGCGGCCCCACCTTGACCTGGCCAGAAACAGCTCATCACCAGATCCTACACCGTGCTCAAGGGCCACACCCCTTCCAAGCTCACCCAGCCCTCTAGCCTTCCTCTGACCACCTACCCCACCGAACAGCAGAGTAATCGACAGTTCCTCTCCAGTGTGATTTTTCACCATGCAAGGCTTCCACCTTCTTTCATAATCTTAGGTGCACAGTAGACACTTACTCAAGATATAATGATAAACTGGCTGAAGGCCGAGAGCCAGGTCCATTAGAAGTGTGACCAATGGATGGGCATTGTTGGGGTGGCCTGGGAGCTTCTGGAAGATGCAGATTCCAGAGCCTGTCCTAGACACAGAGTTCAAAATCTGCATTCGAACAAATGCCCCTTAGATGCACACACACTGAAAGAAGGTGCTGATGGCTGATGCTGTTGGTCCACAGACCAAGGCCTGGGGAACTCTATTCCACCTTAACCTTGTGGCATGGCCGCATCCGTTCATTAAGGCCTTCACCAACTCAGGACCTGCACATGCAGTTCCTATGCCTTGCCAGGTTATCTTTATTAGCAGCAAGCTTCATCGTAACCAGGGCCACTGAATGGGAAGGCTGCCTTAGTGGTAGAAGCAGGCTGCCTGTCCTCAGAATCCAGCTCCGCACAGTGCAAGAAAGAGCCCGTGGATTCCAGACCCTCTAAATGCCTTGCAGGTGTCAGGCTGAGACACGCCCAAACAATAGCCAGGCCATGGTTTGGGCAGAGCTCCTTCTATTTCTGCAGGTGGCACATTCCATAGATGTTTCTTCTTACAAAACATGGCAAGAATTCTACACTGGGGAGGAAAAGAGGCTAATTAAGGGCCTCCTTCTGCCCCCGGGGACGGGAGAAACTCAAGCCTCTCCCAAAGAAGTTTACATTTTAAATATATATTTATTTTATCAACCACAAGCTTGCAAGTCAAACATCTTCCCAAAGATGTTTTGCAGATAGAGATATTCTGGGAACACTGGAGGCAAGTGTATTTATGTACTGCATTATAAGACTAGCCTGGAGGATGTGTATCAGATGCTGGCCACGCAAATGACTGTCTGCCTGCCCGCCTGCTGACTACGCCAGGTCACAGCCACCTTACGCTCCTGCTCAGCTGTCAGGCTGTGTCCTCTGCTCCTCTCAGAGCCTTCCAGCCAGCCTGTGTTACTCTTGCCAGGGAAGGGCTCTTGGCCCCATGTCTGTGACAGGTAAACTGGTGGCGGGAAGCAAGGACAGGTACCGCACCATTGCTAGAGGTCACTGTGGTGCCAGGAACCCCGGCCAGCTTACAGAAAGCTAGACCAACACAGATCAGTGGCTTCAGGGCTCAAAAGGGAAATGCAAGGAACAGGATTCCCGGCAGCTGTAAATGGGTCAAGACCACAGCCCCTTCCTTCAGCGTTTTGAATCAGGTCACCTTGTCAGTCACAGACTTAACAACATGATGGACGCCTCTCACAGCAGTCTTCATCACCGATTCCTTGCTCTAGTCCCTGTGGTACCAGCCGAGAACACTCTGGGTGCAGGGGCTGTGGCCAGTTCATCATCACATGGCATCCCTGTAGCCCGGCAGCCAAATGGCAACACATTTCAAAGAACTTAGTAAGTTTCAGAAAGACAGTATGAGAAACTTAAAAGATGGAGGGGCGCAGATTAGATAGTGAGTCGAAGCAAGGAGCGAGAACTGTGAAAGCCTGGAAACAGGCGTCAATGGAGGGCCACCAAGAAGGCCAAGTGCGACACAGAAGGAATTTTCTTATCCACAGCACCTCACTGACCCAGGAGCCTGCAATCACTGTGTGTGGAAGATGTTTCCCACACACTAGATTCTGACTCTCCAACTGACCATGGTTCCTGTTGAACTTGGAAAACCTCATCAGCACACAATGCAATGACACGTTTATCTTACACTGTCCACTACAAAGAGAACCACCGCTCCCAGGGGGAAGAGCTTTTCACTTAAAATCTGAGGAACTCCACCCTATTCGTTCCTTTAGCCCATCACCAAGACAGAATGAGATTTGGAGACAGAGACCTGCCTCACCGTGTCATGAGTGCCAACATGCCCAGCTTAGATACTTTGAAAATGTTTTTTGTAGGCATTTTAGCTTCGTTTCAATTAAGGCAGAGAGGCTGTGGTGTAAAACGCCCCCCTCTCGCCCCCATGAGTTATACCCTGGTCATGATTGATAACTCTTCACCTTGTCTCAAACCAAGCATGTGGCGCACACCTTTAACCCCAGCACTCAGGGAGTCAGAGGTCAGTGAGTTCGAGGCCAGCCTGGTCTACAAAGAGAGTCCAGGACAGCCAAGACAACACAGAGAAACCCCATCTCAAGGGAAAATAAAAAAAAATAAATAAAAACTTTGTCTTCCACCAACCTCACCTCCTCTCTCAAGTCACTCCAGACCCAACTTCACCACCCACAGAAGCCTCAAGGAAGTTACTAAGTCAATAGGAGAAACTGATTGGAATAACTATTAGCCCATGTTGAAAATGTGTTGGCCTTGACTTGGGGGGGGGGGGGGGGAACATAAGCAACACTTTGAATAAGTTATTTTTGTATTTAACCCTCTGTACTAAATCTTCCAAGTCTGCGATCAGTCTTATCAGCACACAGTGCATTCTCAGGGCTTGCTGGGCATGCACCCAGGACTCAGCGGCACCCAGCACTGGTACCTCCCACAGCGGCACCCAGCACTGGTGCCTTCCACCTGCACGGCGTAAGGCTTGGGGCGGGCTTCTTCCCCCTGCTGCTCCTCTGTACACAAAGCCTCTTCAGAGATACTAATGTTGGATCACAAAGTGGACCCCCAAATGACAGTGCTGATGCACTATATTAGGGTGACAGCTCAGGTCCTACCTGGGTCAGGTTTGGCTAAACTGTTTCTCAGAAGCCCTCAATGGCTGGTTGACCGTTCCTAACCCTAACTCTCAGCACCTCATCTGTTCAGAGTGCCCACCCTAACCCCTCGGCTGTCCTAGATTCTGAGCCTTCTCCCCCTGTCACATACCGGTATGAAATCCAACAAACTCTGCAGCTGGACACTGTCCTCCGCTCTCCGAGGCAGCACAGTAAACTGCTTTTTTTTCCATGGTCTAGGTTTATTTGATGGTTTCTTGCTGTGCCTACTTGCGCCCAAGGAGGGAAGCCTGGCCTCTCCCTCAACACAAACCTGTTGGCTCGCAGATGGTGGTGGTGCATGCCTTTAATGCCAGAACTCGGGAGGCAGAGGCAGGCAGATCTTAGTGAATTCGAGGCCAGCTTGGTCTACAGAGTAAGTTCCAGGAAAGCCAGGGCTACTCAGAGAAACCCTGTCTCCAAAGACAGAGCCCTGCTAGCTCCGCCCTCTGTGGTACTGCTCTCATGCCTCTGCCGGCCTCTGCCATCCATCACACACAACTCCTGATCCTGAGCTCCTGCACCTCATCACCTTGCCTGACTAGGGAAGGAGGCATCCTTCCTTCGAAACTGTCTGCTCAATTTTTCTGGCCACAAAATCCTGGGAGCCTGTCACTTGGTCTGGACAAACCTCAATCCATGTGGGGACACCCTCTGGGTGAGTTCCCATCCAGTGGCACTAACCCACTTCTGTGTCCTCCGGGGCTCTCTGCTCCCTTCTTTCACATCTCTATGATCTGTAACCCCCAAGGCCCTTGTCCTTGCAGATACTATTGGTCTCCGCTTCTTAGCAGGTCTTCTACTCACTGTCCCCAGTGTGGACTACATCCCTTTTGCCCTGATGCTGGGATTCCTTCTGGGCTGCCTCCTTTCCAGGACTTCATCTCATTCACCATGGGACCCTCCCTCTTGCCAGTCCCCCAAATCTCTTTCTTCTCTTGGACCATCTTATTTTTCACTGTAACACAGCCTGGCCTCATTATAAACTTGACCTCCACCAAAGCACTAGCAAAGACGGCCCGAAGTCCCTCACGTCCAACCCATCCTCACCTTTTGCTCCCTTATGACTAGCCATACACATCAAACCCTCCTGTCAAAAACCAAACTCCGCACAAAGCGAACTATCATCTGGAGCCCGTGACTTCCTCTGCCTGTGATTTAGACAGAGAGGACCTGACCCCACAACAAGCACCTCCCCAACCAGGTCTGCCAACGCACCTTCTCAATCACATGCTCCTGACACCCCTTCTCTGCATCCCTGTCACTCTGACTCCCCAAACCTCAACCTCCACACGTGCTGTCAACTCTTTACCCACTGGCCCCGCAACCCTCACAGGCACCACGGCCTCTTGGGGAAGTGGTGGATGACCAGGAGCTCTCTCTTTTATTTTTCTCAGGTAGAAAAACATCTTGGTCCTTTCTCTAAGGACCCCACGAACTTCATCAAGGAATGTGGGTACCTTACAACCTCACCTAGCATGACCTCCATGTCCTTTCCTCCTCTGCCCTCACCCTAGAAGAGGTGGAATCAGTCTGGACGTCTGCACCAGCTCATGTAGATGATGTCCTCAGCACTGGTGGTGGCTTTCCCAGGGAGGAGACTGTTGACCCTCATAGTGATCTATCGGAACTACTGAACCGATACAAAAAAAAACTGGTCTCTCAGCAAGGCAGCCTGGGACAAGACTGCCCACTTCCTGGCGGGGCTTCGAAAGGCCTCCCATGAAGTGGTCAGTTTGGACAAAAGAGCATACACAGAGGCCAGGTGAAAACCTCACGCCGCTCAGAGGCTCTTTTCCACTGTACTAAACTAGACCTACACTCTGAAGACGACATGCTTGACCTTGATACTCACTTTTTTTCTCAGTCAGCCCCTGACATCAGAAGAAACTGAAGAGGCTGGATGGTGGCCCTCAAACCCTTCAGAGATCCGTTGAATACGGCACTTAAGGTGTTTAAAGGAAGGACAGGGCAGGAAAGGGCAAAAAGGGCTCCCTGTGTGAGGCAGAAATGCCCACTTCTCTTGTTCCTGAAATGTGGTCCTACAAGCTACTGGACTGGCTCTCCCAAGCCTTCATCAGCCCTTTATCTCTATACTTCTGAAAAATAAAGAATGACCTTAGGGGTCCTATTTCTGACGAAAGGGCCCACATTTGCCCACTTTTTTATTTATTTATTTTTTTCTTAAAGTTTTTCGAGACGGGGTTTTTCTATGTAACCTTGGCTGTCCTGGACTCACTTTGTAGACCAGGCTGTCCTTGAACTCACAGAGACTACCCGCCTCTGCCTCCCAAGTACTAGGATTAAAGGTATGCGCCACCACTGCCCAGTTCCTGCCCCCCCCCCCTTTTTTAAATCTTTCCAAACAATTAGATAGTACCCTGCCTATAGATACTAGCAGCTGCCTCCCTATCAGGATACCTCTAAACCCACATTTATTCACTTTGTCTCTGTCCTCTCCCTTGATAGGCTCGAAGACCCACTGTCACAGAAGCCTTTCTGTTCTATTTCCCTTTAACGCTGCCCTCCTCTATACCACCTTCCCCCCTGACCCAAGATTTTACCATGTGGTTGCTGAGAATTGAACTCCAGTCTCTGTATCACCTTTTAAGAGAACTCCAAGTCAGGCTTGGTGGCACAGGCCTTTAATCCCAGCACTCAGGAGGCAGAGGCAGGCAGATCTCTGAGTTCGACGCCAGCCTGGTCTACCGAGTGAGTTCCAGGCCAGCTACAGCTATAGAGAGAAAGAGAGACCCAGGGATGTGCGGCATGGGGGGGTGCACTCCAATATTTCTCTTGACTCCTGCCCCCCTCTTAACACAGTTACACTCCCCCAAGGCTACTAGCCACTTAGCCACTCCTGCCTGGTATCACCAGACTCCCTCGCCTACAAGAATCCGAAACTCTATTTCCCCTCTGTGACTCCCTGACTGTAGATGGACGCTCTTCTCTCGGCTCTTCCGGCTCCCTCCAAGCAGACGATGCCATGGCTCTTCTGACCAGGTCATAGCGTCTGCCCCAGGCACTTGTGAGAAGGCAGCGCCCTTGGAAGCCCCTCTCACTTTAGCGGAAGACAAGACCATCAGTGTACACTGGTCCTGCATGTGCATCCCACACGCTGCACCGCCATGCTTCCACTTGGCAGGACAGGGGCTCCCCTGTCACCACGGGTACATCTATTACCAATGGGCTGCTAGTCCCAAAGGTCTGGAAGCCTCTTATCTTCCCAAGCAGGCGGTGGTTATTGGCTGTTGAGGTCACGAGGCCCCTATCAGTGATAGAGCTTTGGGAAGTGCTTTCACTGACAAGACTGTGAAGGAGGTTAGCCTTCCTCCAGTCTCTTCCTGGGCCCTCCAAACTTAACTCTTACCTACCCAAGACAAACCCTCCAGGATATGGGAGCCATTGTGGGGGGGAGGGGGCGCCCCAAGGCTAGCTTGTTTTACTAGACAGGTCCAGCCTCCCTGAAGTCCTTTCACACTGGGTCTCAACCTCTCTACCACTTCCTCCAATCTCCCTTCTTCTGCCCTGGCCTTTCTGCTCTTTTTAAGGCTGTGGTCTCCTGCGGGCACTAAGACCCTATCCTTCCTTCAGCCCACATCAGCCTCTGGGTAACTTTCCTGGTGAGGACTGGCAGATATGAGTTCACACACAGGCCTAACGAGAAACACAAACAGCTTCTTACTGTGGAGACCCTCTATCAGGACAGGCAGCTCTCCCTACCGAGACTGCACAAGTGGTCTCCTGCCGCCTCCTGAATGGTGCCTTGCCCAAAGTCACGCCATCGGACAATGGCCCAGTACTCACCTCTAAGGTCACCTGCCTGGTTTCTAAAGCTCTAAGGAGGTAGTAGCACCTTCACATGCCTGTGTGCTTGGAAAAGCGGAAAGGGACTGCCCTTCCGGGAAATGTATGTCCTGGAGCCAGCCCGCCCCGGGACTACTCGCCTTTCTCACTCCTAAGACAGCTTCTTTGGGAACACATGCCCTCTTCAGCCCTTTACTGATCCTATCACCCAAACCTTTTACCAGAAGGCTGGGTCTATTTGAAGCCTCTTGACCACAGGCCCTCGGTTCATACTGGCCATCCACATCTGAACATCCCTCACCACAACAGTGGCAGCTAAGCTCAGGAAGTCTCAACGTGAATCGCTCTCCAGTAACTCCTTCTGTCGGTCAACAGCCCCACTGCAGCGTAAGCTCTCTTGCTTACCTTCCATCCCTGAGGACACAGAACATGGGTTCTTCCTTCCCCCTCCTGCTGGGAAGCCTCCCTGTCTTCCCCACCACTCAGACAAGGAGACAAGCACTTAAGACACAAACACTAGCAAACTAAGTCCATCCTTAATGCCACTTTCTGCCCGGGTCTCTGGCTGTCTCCAGGGGTCCTGCTCTCAGAACGGTGGTACTTCCACAGGCTGTTGAGGACCAGGCCCCAACCCCTACTCTACCCCTCACCTCCACATTCCATGATAACCCCAAACACCTTTGCTTCCCAGAGGGAGCTGTCCAGATTGGGGGTATAAGTACCAGCCAGGTAGAGGAGTGGATTAAAGACCTACAAGAGGTGGCACACAACCGGGCATGGTGGCGCATGCCTTTAATCCCAGCACTTGGGAGGCAGAGGCAGGCGGATCGCTGTGAGTTCAAAGCCAGCCTGGTCTACAAAAGCAAGTCCAGGACAGCCAAGGCTACACAGAGAGACCCTGTCTTGAAACCCTGCCCCCCAAAAAGGAAAAGAGCTGGCACACATAGCCCAAGCACCAGGAGTTGACTCTCCCTTGGCTCCCGCCGCTCCTCAGCTCTCTGATCTTTAATGTCTTCAGGTGGGGATAGGGGAGGGTGGTGGGGTCACTGAGCTGACCAGACGGTCAGTAAGCTAGATGTTTCTGATGGAATTTCCTCAGGTCTCCTACCATTGCCAGCCAGTTCAAGTCTCTGATTTAGGCCAGTATTCCAGAACCCCCTTTCCACATCTGCCTCAGCTGGACAGGACCACCGTCTCTTTTATTATCAACAAAAGACTAGAAGAACAAAGGGCTGGAGAGATGGCTCAGAGGTTAAGAGCACTGTCTGCTCTTCCAGAGGTCCTGAGTTTAATTCCCAGCAACAATATGGTTGGTGGCTCACAACCATCCACAGTGAGATCTGGTGCCCTCTTCTGCACACATGCAGGCAGGATACTGTATATATAACAAATAAATCTTAAAAAAAAAAAAAAAAAAAAAAAAAAAAAAAAAAAAAACACTAGAATGTTAGGTCACAAAACGTCAGTGCTGATGACAATGTTTTAGGGTGATGGCTCCCTGGACCTGGCTTTGTTGGGAAACAGAAGTCTAAAACATTTTTCAGAGCCCTTAACAGGTACATTCTGAACATTCCAGAACAGTAACTGCTAGCATCTCATCTGTCTGAGAGAGTCCTCACAGCAACCCCTGACCACCTCTCCATCATATGCCCATATAAAATCCAACAAGCATTTGCTGATGGATGCTGTCCTCCACTATCCGAGCCCCTTAACAAACTTTTCTGTCCACAGAATGGTCTGCTTCAGTGGTCTCTTGCAGTCCGCTTACAACCAACGTTAGTGGAATTTGAGAATTTTAAGGCACTAATTTTTTCATCTAAGAACCTCGCATTTAGCTGGGCGGTGGTGGCGCATGCCTTTAATCCCAGCACTCAGGAGGCAGAGGAAGGTGGATTGCTGTGAGTTTGAGCCTAGCCTGGTCTACAAAGCAAGTCCAGGACAGCTAAGACTAAACAGAGAAACCCTGTCTAGAAAAACAAAGAACTCATTTTTAACTTCCCTCAAGAGCATTCAAGTCTCCTGATAAATGCCACATCCTCAAGGACCCTCTTCCTCACTGTCTCTCTACCCTACTGGAAGCACCCTGGTACCCTGACCTCATCCATCACCGCCCCTGCCATAACTGTGCCTGCTCAGCCGTGTTTCCTCCACTGGCTACATTTTCCTTGGAGACAGGCTTGGATGTTTCCAGCCCAGCAGGAGCTCAGTTGACTATTTAAAGGATGCATGGATTGAATAAAAGAACTGTATCCTCCTTAGAGTCACCTAGTCTATAAAATTTCCATGGCTCCTCCGGCACGCACATGGCCGCGCTGTTGGCATGAGGGACTGGTGAAACTGGAAGCTGACAGTTGGCCTTCTACACAACCAGCTATACCAGGTGATCAGCAAAGAAACTTTACACTGCATTTCTCGGACCCCCAACCCCTCGGGGGTTTGTTTGTTTGTTTGTTTGTTTGTTTTGGGGGGTCACACACTGTAGGCCAGACCCAGACTGCTCTCTAACATGGGACAATTCACCTGCCTTGGCCTCCTGAGTGCTTGAACTGTAGGCAGACTTGTAACTTTTTAAAATATCTTGTGGTTTCCAGCTAGCCTACAGAACTATAGAAATATATACCATAAATATATCTCATCTCATCTAATTCTTGAGTTTCAATGGTCAGCTGTTTGGTTGTTTGGTTTGGTTTTTCAAGACAAGGTCTCTCTGGGTAGCTTGATCCGGCCGCCTCTACCTCCTGAATGCTGGGATTAAAGGCATGCACCACCACACCCAGCATGGCCATATTTACATATGTTTCATTTCATGCTTAGTGAATCAATGTCATAAAATGCTCTTAAGGTCAAGTTTTGGACACTGGGTTTTCAAGGCCAGTTCCTTACTATGTGATCATGGACATGTTATTTTAACACCCACCCACCTCCATTTCCTCATCTCTAGAACAAGGAATACAATAAATCCAAATCACAAAACTGACTCAGTGTCAGAATGCACCAAATGGAAAGACAAGAGAACAGTCATTTTTATCCATGTGCCTTCGACTTACAAAACACAGCTTTCCTAAATTAAGCAGCAGTTACTATATAAACTAATATATACTGTTACGTCCGAGTAGGTGACAGACAAAATAAACAAGGCCACCACCAAAACCCAGGCCTGGAGACACAAAGGCCAGAGGAACCCCAACGTACGATCTCAGGTCCCAAATGTGGGGGTCTCCTAGGCTGGCCTCACCAGGTGAGCCAGGCTCAGCCATGGGAAGCCTCAGACTCCAAGAGAAGTAAGTGGCTGTGAGTTGGTGGCCTACCGGAGCACAAAGGAGCCAAGCCAGGGAGTGAGAAGGGAAGAGAGGCAAGAGGAGCCTGCCCTAGTCAGGCCAGTCAGGCCAGGCAAGCCAGGGGGAGCTTCCCGCCTTTTTCTTCCTCTTTCTTCTGCATGAACTTTCCCAAACCAGCTCTGCCTGTTTCACACAGGAACCAGGCACATTTTATTACTTCAGAAGAAAGCATCTGCAGTTGGCTAGTGAGTCATCAGTGAGCCTTGTCAATCTGCCAGTGGCCTGCCCCTCTTCATTACAAACGTAAAGATAAAAGCCCTCGCTGCATTAGCTGGCATCCGCCTCCACAGACAGCACAAATAAATTAATTGTGCCTCATCGCAAACAGAGAGAGAGAGCGAGAGAGCGAGAGAGCGAGAGCGAGAGAGAGAGAGCGAGAGAGAGAGCGAGAGAGAGAGAGCGAGAGAGAGAGAGAGAGAGAGAGAGAGAGAGAGAGAGAGAGAGAGAGAGAGAGAGAGAGAGAGAGGTGTGCAGGAGGGGGAATTAACAAATTAAACAGCAGAACCACCACACACCTGACTACACTGCCAACTTTAGAGTCTTCCCCCAGGCCTGGCCAGCATCATGCCAGCAGGTGGCCCATCACTACAGGAGGAAAGACAGGGGCAGGAGGGGAAGGGGCAGCACTGGGAAGCCAGACCCAAGCTTGGCATCTCCACTGTGAGCCTGAGGAATAGTCACCCAGCGCCCATCAGGTGCTGCGTGCTGCCTCTGCAAAGTGGGAAAGAGGAGTGTTTCCACAATTTACCCGAGGCAAATAAACCAGTTCTGGGGGCCGTAGTATGCGTGGCCCAGTGAGAGAGTTTGTCATCAAGGAGACGCTGTCATACTGAGGATGGCAAACATTCCAGAAAGAACAGGGTGAGTCAAGACCAACTTGAAAAACAAGTTGAACTTAGCTGCACCACCAGCTAAAATTACACCCTCAAACACACCTTTCTAAGATTTCGTGCTTTAGTCACAGGCAATTTGTTACAATGCTGTGATTTTCTTCTCGTTCTGTAGTACATAATTTAGAAAAGCTGTGTTTATAAGTTGAAGGCGCATGACTAAAAACCAATCCTTTTATGTTTTTATCTCTAAAGGCACAAACACTGTACACAGGAGGGGAGCGGGGGGAGGGGGCAGGAAATGGGGGGTGGGGGCTGGAAGGAAAGAACAAAGAGAAGTCTTAAAAAAAAAAAAGAGGAAAAGACCCTTAACTCTCCAAATGTCACCCTATTAACTTGTGACCTGTAAGGAAGTTAAGATCATGAACAGCTAATCCAACCATAAAATATGTCCAAAGTATTTATTATACAGATGGATACTGGGTCCACTTGTTCATTTAGTTGGTTTGTATCCTATCTATAAAATCCAAGAATCTAAAAAATTCTACACAGAAAAAAAAATTTTTTTTACCTGAGCTAGCTAGGACCTGCCTATAAACAGCAAGTGAAATAAAAGCAGCAGCAGCAGCATCATCATCATCATCATCATCATCATCATCATCATCATAATAATAATATGTGCAACTTTACCACCATCAAAGAGAAGGCACCCCTGAAGCAAGCCTCTGGTTTAAAAACAAAAACAAAAAAATGTAGTACTGCAAGCCACAGTGTCAAAAGCGGGGCCTGCATCCTCGCTTGCAGCACTGCAGAGGTCCAGCCGCTGCCTCTGGAAAGCAACCCATCAAGAAGTAAAACATTCTCTGTATCTTTTAAGCCCCCAAACCCTGCTTCTGGGAATTCACCCTAAGAAAACAATCTATAATCCCAACAAAACTGCATCTCAAAGTATTGTTTTGAACAGCACAAAACTGTGGGAGGCGGGGATGGACATCTAAATGCCTAATAACAGAGGAGTAGACAAGTAAATTCAGTCTGTGGGTAAGACCATGAAAAATCCTCCTGAAGAGGATGTAGCCTCGCAGAGAGCGTTTCCTTAAGGTTTACTGAGAAGAACGGGAGGGCAAAACCGAGTCTCCACAGGACTATAGACTGAAGTGCGGTCAGGGGCTATCAGTAATTTTAAAACACAGAGCCTGTGGGGGACCTTTTTTTTTTTTTCCCTCTCCCTCTGTTCTCTGTTTTACTTTTTTTTTTTTTTTTTTTTTTTTTTTTTTTGTGGTTTTTGTGATTTCTGTTATTGTTGATGTTTTGGGGTCTTTTGTGAAAGAAAAGTCACAGGGTGCAGAGGCAACTGCTCAGCTCACATTCAGAAGGAAACCAACCGCCTATGGGGAAGGGGGGCCAGACCACACTTATCCTGAAGGCCTGCCTCTGTCTGCCCTGGCTTTGCTTGGGTCTCAGCAATCACGTGGCTCCCAGCAAGAAGCCTGAAGAAAAAAGAGTGCCTGAGAAGTGGGTTTGGGTCTGTCTAAACGCTGCCTGCAGGAGGCTCTGGGGACCCCAGAATCCTGGTCCATACTATCCACTGCGGCTCCTAATTCCAAGGCCTCTCTCCTCTTTGGAAAATAGTTTCTTCCTCAATAAAAAGAAGAGGTGCCAGCACTGCCCTGAGGTCAGTTCTCTGACCACTTGCACCCAGATTACTGTTAGAGCAGCTGAAACTGAGGCACCACAGCCTGCCTTAACAAGCCTCCCAGGCAACTCTCATGCACACAGTGAGAGGCATAGGTCTAAGCGTCACTGCGACAGCTTCCAAGTGCCAACACCCAAACCCCTATGCCCATCTCCACACCCACATAAAATTGTCGGGGAGGAGGCTTTCCTCAGAGACTGTGCTTCCTCTACTGAATACTTAAACAGGAGGGCACAGGACAATGATCGCTTTCCAGCACCTTCTTTTCTGGTAAAATCATTCCTGGGCCCACAAGATTCGCTATGCACTGTGCTTAGCACAGTGTCAAGCATGGAACAGGTGTCCAAAACTGCTTGTGCAAAGGACAGGCACCAGAAAATGGGAGTCAATGAGTGTGAGCTGGCAGTCAGACACAGACACACTCCTCTAAAAAAAAAAAAAAAAAAAGGACAATTCATAGGACAGGAAAGGTATGTACAAACCCCACTAGGCACTTCCACAAACATCAAGATCTAGTGCTCGTCCCTAAAGCACAGTGGTGCCAGGCAAGAACAGGGTGCTATTCCAGTGACCACCAGGATATACTTTCTGAGTGAAGGTCCCAGCATTAGCAGATTCCAAACCAGCAAGCAAGGCTCCAGGGAGAGCAGTGAACCCATAAGCGAGTGAACATTCTTCCCCGCCCCCATTCCCCCCCCCCCCCCCCAGGTTATTATTGAGTTATCACAGGAGCACCGTGTATTATTGCGCTACTCTGACATAACCTAATAAGAAGCCGGTCCCAGCATTCAGCAAGAGTGAATGCTACAGGGCACACGTGCAAACCTGATTCTCAGTCCAGGGGTGATTTCTGTGGAGGTGTAATTCCATTGTCGGCTGCACCCAGCACATCTTCTAGCCATAAAGCTCAAAGCCTCCATCCGTCACGGTTCTCAGGAACGAAAGGCATCGCCGCCCTCCCCTACCCCAACCCACCCCACCCCACCCTCCTGGGATGCAAGGTGCAGCTAGCCCCCCTCTGTGACAGGAAGTCAAAGCTAATCTGATCTTTTCATTTAGACCACACAATGGTAGAGCATGCACAGGGTTGTGTGTACCAAGTGGCATTTCTCCAGAGGGACACATCATGTCCACCGTTCCGTTTTGCCGGTTACTTATTTATTGGCTCCAAATTACTTGGGGTATTGTCGTCTGTGATCAGTATAAACTACACTCATTACAATACTGACTCTCAGACTAGCCTGAACACGAGCGGTGCGGTCTCTAAAGATTCACAGACCCACCAGGGCGGCACTTTCTTTGGGTAGCTAGCAGTGAGATGGGCTCTTGGACCTGCGTCTGTGGGCAGCTGAACCAACCGTTAAACCCAGTCCTTAACGTCCTGGCCCAATCTGCCACCTGGGAAGCGCAGAAGCTGTGACCTGACTGTGACTTGAGAGGGGGGAAATCACTCAAACTGAAAGTGGGGACTGCGAGCCAGGCTTCTGGTCTGTTACATCCTTGCGCTGATGACTCAGAAGAGGGTTGGCAAACTGAAGCTCACAGGCCGAATCTGGTCCGCCATCTGTTTTCATATGGCCCTCGGAGGGAGAACGAGTTTACCATTTTTAAATGGTTGAAAATTAACCCGAAGGGCATATTACTTAGCATTCGCGTTTCAGTGTCTCTAATGAGTTCTTGTAGGGACACAGTCACAGCAACAGGTCTGCACGCTGTCTGTGGCTACTTGCACACTTGACTCCACAAAGCTGGGTGGTGGGTGGCTCAGACCATATGGCCTGTGTTGTCAGAAATATTTACTGTCTGGCTTTTAAAGTTTGCTGATTCCTAACATACGAGCCAGGGCCATAGCACTACTAGGAAAAGGCCTTGACTTAAGGGCAGAGTCCAGGAGGAAAATACACACAGTTACTTCTCAGCTCTAGACACAGGCTCTGGGAGCTGACAGCTTAAATACACCTGCCTGCCTAAGGGGAGCATCTACAAGGGACCAGAACATTGTACTTGTCCTGTGCCTCAGATTCAACTGAAAGAGAAGGCAAGGCATGATGAGAAGAAGTCTGTGCCAGAACTCTGCACCCATCCTTCTGGCCCTGAAAGGGACAGACAAAGAACCAGAGAAGGACGTTGGGCCCAAGCTAAGTCATCAAGAAGCCATGGCCTCTGTGGGGGGCTGCTTTGTGGGGGGCTGCTTTGTGAGAAAGATGATGACAGCCAGGCTCAGCGGAGCCATGTATGGCGTGCTGTAGACCATGAGCCCAGTGTCTTTTTCTTACTAGTTTTTTTTGGGGGTTGTGTACGTGACTAGGGTCAGAGGATCTGGGAGAACTTGGGGGAGATAAAAATATGATCCAAATCTATTGTATGAAAAATAAAATTTTAAATCCCCAAGATTTAAAACAAGAAAATGAGTCCAATATTTTTGCCAAGTTCTTCTCATTTTATTGAGTTACGGTTGACTCTGTTCCTTTCCCCATCATCCTTGCCTTCTTTCTTATTCTGGAAATCCCTCGGGTTGGAGAGTAAGTAAATAAAAACACAAAGCACTACTTCAAGCTCAATTTGTTCCCTTTTTTTTTTTTTAAAAAGTAAAATTTTGCTCCAAACACTGCTTCTCTGAAATGTAAACATGGATGTGATAGGCAATCTTACTGGGTATTCTGTACCCTATCCAGCAGCCATGCCAGAAACTATCACTCAGAGGAGGAGGTGACTCTTTGAACCCCAGCATGAAAGCTGTCTGGACCTTGGTCCTGCCTCTATGCAGTTCCCTGGCCTCCACAGAGTGAAGGCTACCACATGTCACTCCAGCTTCACTGGCCACACAGCAACCACCTCCTGGACCCAGCTGACAGGAATGCAACTAGCCCTAACCAAAAGAGATGATTCTCCTACCTCCGATAGTCCTAATGTACCCAAGCCCTGAGCCCCACTGCATTCTCTCAGGAAGGCCATCCAACTAGAAAGGCGATGGGGACGGACAGGCACGGTGTGTAGCTCTGATGAGGAACATATCGAACAAGGATTTTCGGGAGACCAAGCCCAGAGATAGTAACTACAGTAAGCCTGACACCCAAGGTCAGCTCCAGGATTTCTATCTACTGTTGTTAAGCACAGCTGTCTTCCTACTGTCTAGAACGATGCTTGACCCTCCCTCACACCCAAGAGATAACTGTGGGATAGTTATGGGCAGAGCTATGACCCCACCCCCACCCCCAAAACGCACCGAAACCCACACTGCTAATGACTGAAGAGGTGACTGAATTTTGAGTCGTGCTCCTCCTTAGCTGTCCTTAGGTAACACCAGGTTAAAATGAGTTTGATGCTGCCCTTGAAAGAGGAGATGTGGGGCTGGAGAGATGGCTCCATGCTTAAGAGGATCCAGGGCTGGTTCCCATCACCAACTCGATAGCTCTAGTTCTACAAGATCTGATGCTTTCCTCTGACATCGAAACGCACCGGGCATGCATCACACATACACATAGGTATGCACGCAGGAGCATATGTGGGCCTCAAGGTCATGTAAGAACTCAGCAGAGACTGTCTGCAAGCCAAGGAGAGTCCTCAGGAGAAACACTAAGGCGCCAACACCCTGATCGTCAACTCCAGCCTCCCAAACTGTGAAAAAAAAAATGCCTGTCGTTTTTTGGTTTGGTTTGGTTTTTTTGGTTTTTCAAAACAGGGTTTCTCTGTGCAGTCTTGGCCATCTTGGACTCGCTTTGTAGACCAGGCTGGCCTTGAACTCACAGGGATCCGTGAGTGCTGGGATTAAAACGTGCGCCACCACACCCGGCGAAACGCCTGTCCTTTTAACCGCCCCATCTGTGGTGTTTTGTTATGGCAGCCCTGGGAACAATAGAACATACCGGCAAAAGAAAGGACGTGTCCATGCCTGGCCCTTCTCTTTGAGGTTGTGTGTTCCAGGACTATATCGGTGGTGAGCACTCAAGTCAGGAGGCCATGGGGAAGAAGTGAGGACTCAGCTCAGAGGCACTGTGCCGGCCAAGCATTCACAAGGTCGTGGGTTCTGTCCCCAGGCCTGAACATCACAGAAGAAACAGGGGCCGGCCACAGGCTCTGGAGCTGCTATGAGACCCTGACTGCCTAGAGTTTAACAGTCCAACAGCAGCCCAGATTATTGCCAGCAGAGAGATGCAGTTCTCCTCCCCAACATTTTACCCTACTTTTCTTGAGGGCGAAGTCCTGAGCCCAGGTTGTGTGATTTCATTCATCAGGCCCTTGGTTTCATCTAGAAATAAGATTGTCGGCTAGACTCTGCAGTCCAAATGAGGCATGAAAGAAGTCGGAAGCCTGGCCAACAACAGGAAAGGATTCCTACTGAGAGAAAGGGAATGGCTATTCACAGGCATTCCCGGGGGGGATCTGAAGCCTGGAGCTAAAGGATGGACAAGTGAAAATTGCAAAAGAAACAGGCGTTTAGTGCGGTTTCCAAATTGCCAACTTAAGACTGTCTACCTTTAAAATTTGTCCTGTAAGACCTCCTTGCCAAGCCATAGTCACCTGGGCTTCCCCCTCCACACTGCATACCCTAGCAGGCTGCGAGAACCAACTTTTGGGTTTCACTGGTCACAGTCTACATTCTGGACTTGATCACTAATTTGGGAAACCCCTTTTAATAATACCAGAACATAGGCAGGCGTGGTGCCGCACGCCTTTAATCCCAGCACTAGGGAGGCAGAGGCAGGCGATCACTGTGAGTTAGAGGCCAGCCTGGTCTACAGAGCAACTCCAGGACAGCCAAGGCTAACACAGAGAGACCCTGTCTCAAAAAAGCAAAATAATAATAATAATAATAATAATAATAATAATAATAATAATAATAATAATAATAATAATACCACCACCACCACCACCAGAACATTCTACAGCCCACCCATCCAATAGGGTCCTACTTTTAATATGCAATGATAAAGAACTAATCACCTAAAAGATTGTCCAGTAATGTGTTCCGCTGAATTTGCTTTTTAGACTTTTGGACACATCTGCAAACACCCATGTGTCACCACACCCCTCCACCAAACGGAGCTGCAGACAGTCGTTGGCATGCCCAACACCTACTACACAGTCCGCAAAGCACACCCAAGAAGCAAGCACTTTGCCTTCAACTAGAGAATCCTGCTAGCCAGAGAGCTGGCTCGGTAGTTAAAGTGCTTTCGATGCAAGCAAGAGGCCCAGAGTTCAGAGCCCCAAAACCTGGGTAGGCTCACAAGCACTTCTTCCGGCCTCCGAAGATAAAGGCAGAGAACCCCCAGAGCAAGCCGGCTGGTGAGAGCAGCCGGATACTCCTGAGCTCTGAGTTTCAATTAAGGTAAGAACGATCGAGGTTGACTCCAGACTCAGGTCTGCAGATAATAGCACTCGCTCATGCATGCACTCAACACACACTTGTGCCCTCACATATGCAAATGCGCGCGCGCGCGCGCGCGCGCGCACACACACACACACACACACACACACACACACACACACGAGTAAGTAAAAAAGAATCCAGCCACTAGACAAAAGACTAAGATCTATTTCCAAAGGAAATGACAGAACGGTGGTGACGGTGAAGCACTTACAGTAATGGTGCGACTCATGCTGATACCTTTTAGCTTAATCTGACCCAGCCAATGGGCCAAGCCCAAGCTAGGCAGCAGAGCCAGGAAGGCAGTCCCAGCCCACAAACACGAGGTGGAAGAGAACAGGAAGAAGCCACACCAGCAACAGTTCCATAAACACAGACGGGGCGGAGGGAAAGGACGAACCTGCGTCCCTGACACCCAGACTTTTACATCCTGGGTACTAAGAACAGTGGCATGGTCCCAAAGGGAGCTCAAATTATCAGACAGATAGACAAGCTGGTGGGTGAGTGGTAGATAGTGGGAGATTTTCAAGGAAGATTCCTTTAGGGAGACTTCCCATCACTTACTGGCCAGGGACTACTTCAGAATGCCCCACAATGCAGTGGGCACTCAAGAGGAGCAGGTGAGGGAGGCCAGCACATCTGAGGGGCGATGGCAGTAGGAAGTGAGATGGAGACACCTCGTGTGCTTCCTGGAGGAGCCAGGGACCAGATATCAGGGACTATGGCTCCTGGTGGGAACCCTGTGCTGAACCTGGTACTAGGGAGGCAGAGGCAGGCGGATTGCTGTGAGTTCGAGGCCAGCCTGGCCTGCTCAGTGAGTTCCAGGATAGCCAGGGTTATAGAGATACCTTGTCTCAGAATGAATGAATGAATGAATGAATGAATGAGAGAGAGAGAGAGAGAGAGATGGGTGGGGGGGAGACTTGGTCCAACCTTGAGGCCTTAGCTATTACCTTTGCCCCCAGGGAGAAGGGCTTGGCACTTGCTTGGGGAAAGTGGGATGTGGAATGAAATATTCTCTAAGAACAGGGAGCTCAGAAGGAGTTACTGGTGACTTCTGTAGGGACACCACACAACCGCGGATTAAAATACATGGTATGAATTTGCTCCCATGATCCCTTCCAACTGCCAATCTGGTCAGGATTTCTGTGGTCGAGTACTGTGTGCACTTCACCCCGCCTTCTGTGCCACAGTCCAGCCACTGCAGTGGCCTCCACAGGGCCACTCTGATCCTGGCTTCTTTTCCTTCCAATCCGGCTTAGAGGCCAGAGACAATGTCCTCACGCCCGTCATCCTGCCAATCTCTTCCCAGTTTAAAGAGCAGTGGACAAGCTGGTCACGAAGGGCTGTGACCCAGACTGCTAAATACAGAGCAGAAGCTAGAGACTGCACCCCAGCCTTGTAGTGGGCATGTCAAGAACAAATGGGCTTCCCGTACGCTGCCACCTCTGTGCCTTGGCACCAGCGACACCCTCTGCCTGGAGGTCTCCAGCTTTCCCACATCCCCCAGTACCCAAGGCTCATCATGCCATGCCATATCCACTGGCCAGGTCCCTCCTGCTGTGTTCTTTCTCCTACACCAGAGATGCTCTGGCCAGGGAGGCCCTGCGTACTGCTCACAGCTGTCTCCAGGACCTTGCTCTGTCGTGGGTGATCAGGTGACTAGCACCACTCTGTCCTCACTAGACACAAATGGCCAGCTGGGTATGACGGACAATGGTGCAGCTTCCCTACACACTCAATGTCACCTGGGACCTCTTCGATCTTCAAATGCCAGGCACGTCTTAGCCGTTGTACCCCAAACACCCAGCACACGCTGGGTGTCACATGGCATTATTTGCACAAAAGATAGCAAAAATTCTAGTTTTAAACCACACGCCTACTTTACCGTGCTGGCTGCTGATTAGGAGGGAGCCGACCGAGATCGCTCTCTACCTTATTTGAAGAGGCAAGGACTCTCATCTGAACCCAAAGCTCAGCCACCGATGCGGCTAGGCTAGTTAGGCAGCTTGTTATGACACTCCCCCCACGTCTGCCTTCAGAGCGCTGGGATTCTGGGCAGGCGGCCATACCCACTCAGACGTACACCAGTGCCGAGGATCCGAACTCTGTTCTGCACCCTCAGTGGCAAGTGATTTAGCTGCTGAGCCACCTCCCCAGCCTTGAAGACACTCCATCAAAACTAAAAGCCCGGCGATTGGCCAGGACAGCACCGAGCTTCATGCCGGCAGCGTCACTGGAGGAATTGCCTTTCATGGACATGCTTTCGGTATGAATTCTAATACTGAGATGAGCAGAACTTTCCATTTGAGTTTTCATTTTTTTTCTTCTTCTTCTTTTTCTTCTTCTTTAAAAAAAATTATCTATTTATTTTATGTATATGAGTGCTCTATCTTGCATGTACACTTGCAGGCTAGAGGAGGGCAGCAGATCTCATTGTAGATGGTTGTGAGCCACCATGTGGTTGCTGGGAATTGAACTCAGGACCTCTGGAAGAGCAGCTAGTGCTCTTTAACAACTGAGCCATCTCTCCAACCCCCATTTGAGTTTTTCTAAAATTCTCCATCTTTCTCAACAGGGCCCACCAGACGAACTAACCAATCACAGTGTCCTGCAGAGGACAACACTGACCTCCTGTCAGAAGCATAAGGCTGCGAAGCCTACAAAGCGCATGTGTGCGCCATCCCCAGCAAACACCCTCTTTGTTTATAGATACTATGTTGGGAAGTAGAAATTTGTTAAGTTAGAACTGAAAAGACGTGTGGAACAAGAATGTAGTCTGGAGAGGCAACTGTGAGGGGGGGCCTGCTCTAAAAAATGGCCTATGAATGCAAGAGCTAAGTTCTGCTACCCAGTAGTCTGGTACCAGGCTACTGAAGCCAGGTACAATGACTCATGTCCATAATCCTGGCAACTGAGAAGGCAGTGGTATTGCTCTGAGTTCAAGGTCAGGCTGCACTACCATAACAACATCCTATCTCCCCCAAAATAAAAGAAAATGAAATCAAAACCCTGATTATCAATGCCTCAAAGTTGTTGTCACAGCTCAGACATGCCCTTTAGTAGAGGGACTTTGTTTTTGAGGCATAGAAGCAGGAAGCCATCTGGCCACCAGTGGTTTAAAAAAATGAGGAGCAAAAGGTGGACTCAGGACCAGAGTTTCAAAACATATCCACTTTGTTCCTCCATAGGGAAGAAAGAAGTAGCACCCAGGCACATGAGCAAGGCTCTGTCATACTAGGGTATGAAATTACAGAAGTAGAGCCAGCTTATGCTGCTCTTGTGGAGGACTGGAGTCCAGTTCTCAGAGCCCTCTCTGGCGGCTCACCTCTAGCTCCAGCTCTGGTAGATCCAACGCCCTCTTCTAGCCTACATTCACATACACAGACAGACAGACAGACAGACAGACAGACAGACACACACACACACACACACACACACACACACACACACACTTTGAAGAAATAAATCTTTTATAAGACCTGCACCAATTCAAACCAGACAATCCCAGCATTTAGAAGGGAAAGCAAGCACAAAGTCCCACCCCTAACTGAGAAGCTATCTGCAACTAATACCAGCAGAGAAAGGGGAAAAAAATGTTTTCCTCCAACGGGGTGCCACAAGATGTATCAGCCACACTCCAGGGCAGGCTCCATGCCTGGTGGAGTTGGCCAAGACAAAACAAACTCCATGGTACTTTTGTGCACTTTTGGTTTTGCTGTGTCTTGTCTTATTGTTTCCTTAGGGGTTTTTTTGTTGTTGTTGTTTTTTAGTTTTTCGAGACAGGGTTTTTCTGTGTAGCCTTGGCTGTCCTGGACTCTCTCTGTAGACGAGGTTGGCCTTGAACTCAGCGATCCACCTGCCTCTGCCTCCCAAGTGCTGGGATTAAAGCCATGTGCCACCATGCCCAGCCAGTTTCCTTTGGTTTTTAGTTTATCCCTTTGACATAGGTTTTGAGAAAGAGAAATAAAGTCTGTTGAGTAGGGGTATGGACAAGATCTACTAGAAGTTTGGGACAGGGAAAAAGATATAACCAAAAATATAGTATATAAAAATATTTTAAAATAAAATCTTTTCTAAGTACAGCCCTATTTCTTGTTAGGAACTACTGAGCCGAAAAAAGGGGCTGCAGAGATATTTCCTCGGCTAGTTTAGCTTTATCTAAGGAAAACACCCGGAACAGAACTGAAAGCCTAATGACATCAGCTCTCACTATCCGCAGACACGTGGTCCCGGTTCTCTCTATCCCCAGACACGTGGTCCCGGCTCTCTCTATCCCCAGACATGTGGTCCCGGCTCCAACAAGTGTTTATGAAAAACTCTAACACAAACCCCACTGCATTATTTTCCTGGAAGAAATCAAGCTTGTCTCAATTTCACTACTGGTTCTCTCAGCCTAAGTCCTAAACAAGGTACTAAACACAGTGGATTGCCTGGTGGATTTCATTCAACTTACTTAATTCTACAGGACACACAAGTAATAACAACTGTTATATTGGAAAGGTTTAGAACAATCAAAGTTCTTTGTGAGGCAATGGATTTTTTTTTTTAAACATCATTTGCCATTGAAATATCTGCACCTCAGCCTAGCAGTGGTGGTGCACACCTTTAATCACAGCACTCAGGTGGCAGAGGCAAGTGGATCTCTGTGAGTTCAAGGCCAGCTTGGTCTACAAATTGAGTCCAGGACAGCTGGAGTTACACAGAGAAACCCTGTCTTGAAGAAGAAAAAAAAAATTTTTTTTAATTAAAAAAAAAAAAATGGATCTGCACTTCAAGAATCAATTAAGTGGTCAACAAACTAGTTCACGGAAGTCAGCTTCTAAGAATGGTTCTATCCTCGGGAGGCAGAGGCAGGCGGATCGCTGTGAGTTCAAGGCCAGCCTGGTCTACAAAGTGAGTCCAGGATGGCCAAGGCTACACAAAGAAACCCTGTCTCGAAAAACCAAAAAAAAAAAGAAAGAAAGAAAGAAAAGAAAAAAGAATGGTTCTATCACCATGAACAGCCCGAAAGGTACATTAGCATGACAAGCAATCCATGTGCACACGTGACGCTGTTCTCAAAGGCTGCCGGCGTAATGACCCTGGCATCCACCTGTGGGTCCTAGCTGTTACACATGCCATCGCTGTTCTCAGAATATGAGATCAAGCTTTCCCAAGTGTGTGAAGGAACAGGTCTTGCTGTGTGTGTTAGCTGAGCTCTCCTTCACGGGCCAACACCCAGTCCTTTCCCTGGATGTATCACTGTGCAGTGCTGGCACCAACAGCATTCACGGCAGCTTCAGACAACAGACACTGGGCGCCTCGAAGTCTGAGGTAAACTTTTAGGATTCTGTTGACCACCACAGATTTACCGTGTAGAGAGCACTACAGATGGGAGTCGTGAAGCAAATGGGGGGGTATGTGGGGGGGGGGGGGCAATGAAAAGGGACTAAGCTAGATAGAGAATAAAAACAGAAAACTCCACCAAACCCTGCCTCGCTGTTAGCAGACAGGAAGGAACACCAGGCTCTGTGTCGCACACGTCACCCTACACAACCTCAGGCTGGGACCACAGGTTAAAGAAGGGTCTGTCTATGGGCCTGTCCCCAAGCTTTGAAAGAGACTTCACTGACTGTGGCAAGTCACTGCATGGATCAAGGAAGTGAGCAGGAAAAATATAACAGCCCTTGGTTCATTCCCTTCCAGATAACTTAAGTCATAAAGCCATAAAGCTTGTGAGGCAACCAGAAAAAATAAATAAATATATAGGTTCAGGCCAGAGGGAGTTGGGGGGCTAAGAAGCAGTCTGCCCTGACCAGGCAGAGGCCCCCACAGTTCCTCTATCTGTATATAAGCCAACTTGTGCTGTTTCTACATTACAATGTTACTCACTAGATAGGACTTCATATAGAGATTTGTTTTCAAAAAATAAATAAATAAATAAATAAATGCCATGTAGTTTCTGTAGCCCAGGAGCTCCTATTCATTCAGGATAAGGCTTTCTTTTAGGTATGTAAAAAAAAATTCAGGAGCCCCAGCCCCAAGGCTTTTCTGACAGGCTTCCACACCTCCCCCATCACATGACTCAACATGGTGGCTCTTTTAAGGCCTTTCTTCCTGGCTGGTGCCTGTACTTTCTAGAAGCTCTCTGAGTCACTAGTACAGTGTTTGTGGGATTCTCTTTGTTTTCTGAACCTCTACCACAGAGCTCCAACTCCAGTGGAACATGAACTGAAATTCAGGGACCAGAAGGCAGTGAGCCAGAACCCAGGTTCTCCGCCCACTCAGGACAGAGCTAATTAGCTCCCTGATTAGTGTCCCCCAAAAGTCCGCGTCCAGCCTGAGGTGACAAAGGTTTCCTTAGGCTGGACACCTTAACTTCTGTTCTCACTACTACAGCTTCTGGCAAAGTAAAACCTCTTATTACCCTTGAAATACAGTTACTAAAATTAAAAGCACTCCGGAATATTGCCTTTTCCTTTGACCAACTTTTTTGGGCTAGTTTTCAACAGTTTTAAAGCTGATGAACCAGAGAAAAACCTTTATTTAAAGAAAGGGGGAAAAAAAAACCAATCTAGGTCAACAGTTCCCCCTGTGAGCTAAGCATTTGGACACAGTCTGTCCACATAAGGATAAACGCAGTTTTATTAAAGAAAACACAATGGTTCTCCACTTTCCAAATATTGTACACTGTACACATAAGGAATCCAAAGAGGTGAGTGAGGCAACAGGGTCCCTGGGGAAGAACACGGGCTTGCTCAGAAGCTGGACTCCGACAGGGCTGAGCTGGGCCTAGGCACCTGCTTTGTCTTGTCCAAGGTAAAGCTGCCTGGGGACTGGCAGACAGAGTCACAGAAGAAAAAATCCCGAGAGAGACCTTGGTGATTGAGCTCAAAACAGCTTTTATCAGGCTTTGAGATGTCTTGGTGGAGAAAGTGCTCGCTGTGTAAGCACAAAGATCTGAGTTAGCGTTACCTCCCAGACGAGAGAGAGAGAGAGAGAGAGAGAGAGAGAGAGAGAGAGAGAGAGAGAGCGCGCGAGCGCGAGCTAAAAATAATAGTAAAGAAAAGAATAGCCAGGCATGGTGCGCAGACCTTTAATCCCAGCACTCAGAAGGCAGAGGCAGGCAGATAACTGTGAGTTCGAGGTCAGCCTGGTCTACAAACCAAGTCCAGGACAGCCAAGGCTACACAGAGAAACCTGTCTCAAAAAAACAAAGAAAGAAAAAAAGAATATTAGACACAATTAAATTAGATATAATCTCAATTTTCCTGGAATCTCAAATGCACTGTATTTTGTACTTTAGTTGTTCTTACTATCTGAGCGTAGTTTAACAGTCGTTATGTTAGCAGTGACAAAACCAAAGAGATGACACACCTGCCCATGGAGAACTTGTAAGTTGGCTACCTGTTTCTCAGACGAAATGGCTTAATTGGGGAATGCAAACTTCTCTAAGGAATGTCTACTTAAAAAATAAAGAACCGCTGTGAGTTCAAAGCCAGCCTGGTCTACAAAGTGAGTCCAGGATGGCCAAGGCTACACAGAGAAACCCTGTCTCGAAAAACCAAAAAAAAATAAAAATAAAGAACCAAGGTTTTTGGCAAAAGTGTTTTCTTTTGCAGCTGGTGAAGATGCTTGCCACCATGCCTGATGACCTGATGTCAATTGCTGTGACCAGCATGTAGAGGAAAACTGACCCTGGCAAATTGTCCTCTGACCTCAACAAGTGCACGGTGATGTGTGCACATCTGCACCTTTATATATATGCGTGCACGCAAAGTAAAATAAAGAATTTTTTTTCACACATTAAAAAAGTACTAAGGGCTGGAGAGATGGCTTAGCGGTTAAGAGCACTGGCTGTTCTTCCAGAGGTCATGAGTTCAATTCCCAGGAACCACATGGTGGCTCATAACCATCTATTTAAAAAACAAACAAACAAAAAACAAAACAAACAAACAAAAAAAAAGTACTAACACCAGGAGTTGGTGAGATGGCTCAGGAATTAAGAGCCTGATTCTCCTACAGAGGACCTGGATTCCAGACATCCCCCACAGTGACTCACCCTCATCTGAAACCCCAATCCCACGGATCAGACATGCTTTTCTGTCTCTGCTGGCACCAGGCAAGTACTCATAAAAATAATTAACTTTTTAAAAACTAGTAATACCAAAACAATATTTTTCTTTTTTTATTCTTTTCTTTTCTTTGCTTATTTGTTTGTTTGTTTTGAGACAAGGTTTCTTTTGTATAGGCCTGGCTGTCCTGGAAGTCACTCTGCAGAACTCTGCAGATAAGGCTGGCCTCGAACTCAGAGATCCTCTTCTTCTTCTTCTTCTTCTTTTTTTTTTAATTTATTTTATGCATGTGAGTCCTCTATTTTGCCTGTACACCTGCATGGCAGAAGAGGGCATTAGATCATATTACAGATGGTTGTGAGCCACCATGTGGTTGCCAGGAATTGAACTCAGAACCTTTGGAAGAGCAGGCATGCTCTTAACCACTGAGTCATCTCTCCAGCCCACGTCTACCTCTCTTAAAGCTGTGCACCATCCCCACTCAGCTTCCCAGAACAAGGTTCTAAACACAAAGTGACAGAATTAATCCCCAAAGGCCCCCCGACTGACTATGCACAAAGAAGTATACCCTCACTGTTACAATTCGGTTTCCCGACAAAGACTTCCCGTCTGGTGGGTCCAACCACTGAGAAGACATCTTTTGAGGGCTCTGACACTGCCCTTTCAGAGAGATGATACTAAGTTTCAGGGGTGAGGCCTAGAGGGAGGAAAACTGTATCTTGTCCAGGACCACCTCTGTCTCTCTCTGCTTCCTGACCACTAGGCAGGGGTCAACCTCACTCCACTTCACCCATTCACCACTGAATTTCTGCCTCACCGTAGCCCACTGAAACCATGAGCCAAAATCAATCATTCCTCTTTTAGGCTGTCCCTCAGGAATTTCGTCAGAGCACTGAAATAACAGTTACCATGTCCAGCCTTGATTCAATGGCAGAGAACTGACTCGTCTGCCAAAAGACCACAGGACAATCTCAAGATGTGTGAAGAATCTCACCGGGATCCATAACAGACGAGTCCACATGTTACTGACCATCCATTACAGGGCCAGAGCCTCCGGGAGCCAATGTGTATGGGCATCCACACGCTGGGGATTTCCTAGACCACAGCTCCTCATTTGTGGGTTGAGATTCAACATGGGGGTGGTCGAGTAACTGAATACGGGGAAACGGGGGTCACCAGAAAGTTGGCAACAATAAAGTTTCTGAAAGTACAAGCACCAAAAAGTAACAATAAACCAAGTATGTAATGAAGCCATGGTGCATGCTTCTGACCTCAACTCAGCCATGATGAGTCAACATACAGCCTTGGCTCCGAACATACAACACGTGCACTCTGTACTGTGTGTGACATCACCCACGTAACCCCCAAAGATGCTGTTTAAAACACCTCAGCTCAGATCCGAGGCTGCTATCTGCTATGACCTGCGAGGGTAGTTTTACTGTACTGTGCCAGACTCTTGGAGGAACACCACGGTTTACAGACAACAAAACAGTTCAGTGCTGCAGCTCCCAGGCATGCGGTACTGAATTACATCTTGGAATGTAGTTTTAATTTGTAAAATTGCCATTTGTGGGCTGAGGATGTTGCTCAGTTAACAGAGTGTCAAGCCAACAAGCACTGAGCCTGGGTTCAAAGCTCCAAACCAAATAGAACTAGGTGTCCAGCCTACCACTGCAATCCCAGCACTGGGAACTGGAGGCAGGGAGAACCGGGTCAGGAAGACCAGAAGTTCAAAGCCATCCCTGGCCTGTGTTATATGAGACCCTGTCTCAAAAAACACATAAGTAAAATTTGCTAATTGAGATGAATGTCCCTAAACATACAGAGGTGCCCACAGAAGACAGAGGGCGTCAGATACCCTGGGAGTAGAGTCATGAGCCATCATGTTCGTGCTAGAAATTAAGCCCAGGTTCTCTTCAAAGGCAAAAGGCGTTCTTACTGGCTAAGCCGTATCTCTCTAGCCCAACTCTGTCACTTGGTACTATATGTATGCAAATACATATGTTTTCAGCATTTATCAGCAAATGTTTGAGCTACATGAAAGAAGTTCTTGGGTACAAAGGGGTCAGGTTAGACTAATTTGAGAAGTCAGGTACCAGATACTGAGCAGTCACACCGACAGACAAAACATCCTCAAGACCATCTCCTGAGAGGATGAAATCTAGTGAGCAAGTTAGGTGATGAGTTTCTGTTACTGAAAGGAACGAATGGAAAACACTTTCAAACATGCAGTGCAAGAGCTCATGCAACTAAAAAAGGGAAATGTGAACATACAGGAAGGACTCAGAAAAGATAAAGTCTTTCTTTAAAAGGTAGAGGACTAAACAAAACAAACAAAAAGACCTTCTGTAAGCTTCTACTCAAATAAGCTATTTCTAACGTTCAGTAAGTACATATAAACTTGATGATGAAAGCCAGGAGAAAATAGCTTTTGAAAAAAATAACAAGAAATGAGTAGCTGTTAGATATAATAATATTTGACAGAGCTGGGCAGTGGTGGCCTTTAATCCCAGCACTTGGGAGGCAGAGGCAGGTGGATCGCTGTGAGTTTAAGGCTCAGCCTGGTCTACAAAGCGAGTCCAGGACAGCCAAGGCTACACAAAGAAACCCTGTCTCAAAAAACTAAATAAATAAATAAATAAATACTTGGCAGTACCAGCCAGCCAGATAGCTCAGTGGGTAAAAGCGCCTGCTGCCAAGCCTGACAACATGAGTTCAATCCCCAGGACTCACACACCAGAAACTTCTACAGACTTCCTCTGACCTGTGTGTGTGTGTGTGCGCACACACACACACACACACACACAGAAATGCCAAGGTGCTGTGAGAAACAAACTAATTAACCTGCAAAGAAAGCTGTGCACTGTGTAAGCTGGAGCTGTACTTTCGCTGACCCAGACAGCAGCTGGCAACAGAGCAGCCTGAGTCTTCACATCCCAGCGAGTTACGACGGCCACCCCTGGTCTCCACGCTCTCCATTCAGAGAACGTTCCATGTTTCCACTTTTTTTTGTTTGTTTGTTTGTTTTTTGGTTTTTCGAGACAGGGTTTCTCTGTGTAGCCTTGGCCATCCTGGACTCACTTTGTAGACCAGGCTGGCCTCGAATTCACATCGATCCACCTGCCTCTGCCTCCCGAGTGCTGGGATTAAAGGCATGCACCACCACGCCTGGCCCATGTTTCCACTTTTAAATGTGAAACTGAACTTTATGAGCAAAACAGGTCAAGACACTCGATGTCAAACCAAGCCGAAATAGTTTCAGATTTTTTAGACACCAACAAATGTGTGTGTGTGTGAGATATGTATGTCTAATAAGGTACACAATGGTTTTGTTTTTAATTATCTCTTGAAATAATTTTCAGAGATAGGTAGGGATGTCTGTCTGTCTATGCATCTGTGCCTGGGAAAAAGAAAACACATCTGGCATGAGCAAGGCTCTGAGTTCAATCTCCAACACAGGAAGAAAATGAATGAGTAAATGAGCGAATGAATAAATGACTCTCACTCCATTATGCCAAAGTTTAAGTTCCCCACTAGGTATCCCTGGCTGTCGTCCTGGAACTCATGCATGCACCTGCCTCTGACCCCAGCATGCTAGGACTGAAGGCTGCATGCCTCCTGCCCCAGTGCTTCCACTTCCCTCCCGGGCCTGTCTAGACCCTGCTGGTCCCCTCGAAAGAGGCTTTTGCTGTTGAAGCCTCCTACAGCAAAACTCTCTGGATCTCAAAGACTGACACAGAAGCTTCTGCATACGCAAGCTTTTGCATACGCTCTGCATACGCACTGCATATTTATACCGTTGATCACAGGCAAGCACTTGCCAAAGGCTTCTAGAACATTCCTTCCATATTGCTCAGAGATGGAATGAGGCAAGGGGAGGAGCCAGCAGGCAGGACACTCAGGCCTAATGACACACCTGGCTTGCCTCTTTGCCAGATGCTCAGCTAACCAGAACTCTATGGTGCCCAGAGGCCGACTGGAAAAATTCCTCACCTGCCTCGCACTCTGGAACAGCACTCTGCACAGCCTCAACCCAGAGGGTGGACAGGCACAGACAGTAAAGGCAGGAAGACTGGCAGGGCAGTGCAGGTTCCAATCCATTTCTGGTTCCTCTGCCTTTTTTTGGTTTTGTCTGTTTGTTTTTGTTTTATTCTATTTTATTTATTTTTGGTTTTTTGTTTTGTTTTGGTTTGTTGGCTTTTGGCTTTTCTAGACAGGGTTTCTGTTATACAGAGCCCTGGCTGTCCAGGACTCTCTTTGTAGACCAGGCTGGCCTCGAACTCACAGAGATCCACCTGTCTCTGCCTCCCAAGTGGCCAATCTCATTTTTTGGTTTTGTACTTTGTTTTTCAAGACAGGGTTCTCTGTGTGGCCTTGGGTGTCCTGGACTCACTTTGTGGCCCAGGCTGGCCTTGAACTCACAGTGATCCCCCTGCCTCTGCCTCCCGAGTGCTGGGATTAAAGGCGTGTGCCACCAGGCCTGGCCACTCTTGGAAGGTTCTCAGCACGGATCTGCAGAGAAGCAGGTCTGGCTAATACATCCAAAGGCCCTAGAAGTCTTTGGACAGAGGGACACACACACACACACACACACACACACACACAACATGCAAATTAAGCATGACACACAAAATACCTTACATGGCATGCACAAAATACAAACAGCACACATGACGTACAAAAATGTAACATACAGCACACACAAAACCCACCAGGAAATACATAGAAGAGGCGCACCAAACAACTACAACATATACAAAACACACAAGACACACAGAGCTGGAGCGCTCTGGAACAGTGTCAGGCAGTCTCCTGCGGTAGGAAGGCTTCTGGAGGCGAGGTTACAGGCCAGGGCCCCGTCCCGACAAACACCACTGGACTTTGCAGAGTCCATCTTCTGCGGCTACTGCACCTAAACAAACAAAACACAGTCCTCACAGATCATGGGCTGCTCCGTGAGGTGGCTAATAGGATAATCTGTTACAGGAGGCTTACAAATCCATTTAAATTGATTTTAATTAATGAATCAATCCTAGCCCAATGGAAAAACTAGGTCCACAGACAGTAAGCAATATACAAAGGTTTGGTCTCTTAACCCCAGCCTCAAATCTACATGAAAAAGAAAGGCATTTTCTGGTCAGTAGTAACAACAGTTTGGATATTAGTTTAGTGCCAAGCAGCCTGAGGGGAAAGTCCCTCTACCATTAGATAGTACCATTAGTTTTTATAATGCTTTCCACACAACTGGCCCTAACATGAGGGAGTCATGTACCAGGCTGACATCTGGAACCTCGAAGGTCAAACAAGCCCATCTTTCTCAAAGCCCATCAGAGTTCTTCAATCTGGACAGAATATTATCCACGCTCCGCACCCCAAACTCAAGTGACAGGTTAAGCATGAAGCAACCCTCTGCCCAGCTGACTGCTTGAGTTCTGGTCCCCAGAACCAAAATTAAAACAAAATAAAAACCCAGGCAAACTTTTGCATTGGCTCAGGGGTCCCCAGCACCAAAACTAAAAACAAAACTCCAGACAAACTTCTGTGTTTACTGCGATTTTATTCTTTCTAGGGACTGAAAGAGCATCTGGCTTTTCAGAGTGGCTGCCAGAGATAAGCTAGAAACAGTCTTCACTTAAAGGCAGTACAGAGCTGCTCAGTGTCTCTGGGTTTGGGTTTTGGTTTGGTTTTTTTGTTTTGTTTTGTTTTTTGTTTTGGGGTTTTTTTTTTTTTTCCTTTCTCAGTAGCTAGCTTCTCACTGGCCTGCTGACCCATTCTATTTTTAGTATCTGATCAGAATTTCCAAGAATAGACTACTCCATAAAAACATTTAGCATGGAGGCAGAGGTCTCCTTGGAGTCCTTTTATTTTTTAAAGCAAAATCTGCAACCAATACCAATTATCAGAGAAGAAAGGCGAAAGGCTCCAAAAAAGGCAAGTTCACCATTCAAATGCTTTCTAAAGTTTGAGAACGCCCTGTCAAGGCACACTAACACACAAAGCCACAGTGAGTCCCCGCTTGGCCCCGACACTGCCTCTGTGCAGAAGGCTGCAGAGAAAGAAAAAGAAATGCAAGCCGTAGCAGCAGGGCCAGGGCGCCTGGAGACAACTGCTTCAAGTTTCTCCCTCACTCCTTCAAGATAGTTCACAAAACAGTTTGATTTAGCAAGAAACAAATGGAAGAGTGGCTGGAACCCTGAAAACAAAACACAAAACAGCAGCAGCAACAACAACAAACAAGCAAACAAACAAACAAAAAACAGCCACAAAAGAGTGTATTAGGAAGAGGACTGCAGGAAAAAAGATCAGGGCACCGGCGCGCGCGTGCGCGCGCGCGTGTGTGTGTGTGTGTGTGTGTGTGTGTGTGTGTGTGTGTGTGTGTGTGTGTGTGTGTGTGTGTGTGTGTGTGTGTGTGTAGGATGTATCTATCTACACCTCGCTCTCCCTCTCCCCGCCCCCAATGTGTGTATAGGGAGGATGTGTCTATCTGCCTGCGCACCTCCTTCTCTATCTCTTTCCCTCTCGTGTGTGTGTGTGTGTGTGTGTGTGTGTGTGTGTGTGTGTGTGTGTGTTGCACATAGGGAGAATGTATCTGCCTGCCTCCCTCCCTCTCTGTATCTGTGTGCTTCTCTGTGCCCATCGGTCTCGCTCCCCTACAGAGGGAATAAACAGAAAACTCTGCTCCCAAGCCCCCAGGTTTGAGGACACCCCGGTACTACGTGCCATGACTGTGCAGGGGCAAATACGGAGACCTAGCCTGTGCTTTTCGGGCTGCTGGGCTGTGCAAGGCTCTACAGCAGATCGGAGAGTACCAATACAGCCTGAGATTCGAGACCGCAAATTATAAACAGTTTCAGCAAACTGACTTGAGAGCCTTTGTTCCTCAGACACCCATGCAGGCAGGAACCTCCCCACGGCCACAGCCGGGACCGGGAAAGGAAGTCGTTGAAGCCTGGATTTCCTGCTTTTGCTTGTAGCCAAGAACTCTGAGGTTGTAGTGGTTTCAGGAACTGACTCATCCCATGATTCATGGATAAGATACCGCCTTTAATATCATTCTGACCCTAAGACTGAGGTACTTAAAAACCAACCTGAAGACACGCTCCATTCTTAACAATGCAAATGACTAGTTGGGGCAAAATAAACAGGACACCGGGTTACAATTCCTTAGGCAGAGCAGGGAAAATGAAAGAACATCAGATGGCAAATGGCTATCAGAACTTAATCCACAGGCTGTGACTTGACAACAGCCCAACTGCCCCAAAGTGGACAACAGGTGGGTTAGGGTTATTTTCAGACATCATTCCCCTAGATGTAAAAATAGATTTAGCATGGCAATATTTTAATTCAGGCCCATGTAGGGTTGAGACTCCATATACCAAGATGTGCAGAAGCTCATGGCTGAGTGGATGTGTTGGGGGTGGGGGGTGGGGGTCATGCAGAGAGATAGAGACAAGACAGACAGACAGCCAACCTGCCCGAGAGGCTAACTGACCAATGAGCAATGGGTAATAAAGACTCCACTGTGCATGCAGGAAACTGCAACTCTATTCCCACTCAGGCTGATCAGACCCTCTCCTTTCTACTGCACACACATAAACAGGTACATATATGCATACAGGGAGGCACACATATGTACACACGTGTACACACACACACACTTACAGACACACACAAGCAAGCATAGAGTCCAGGACTTATAAGCATCATTTTGCAAAAGAGCAGAACCCACCCTGTTGTACTGCACGTAAGCTAATTAAACTCAGTGGATCACAAACTAAGGACACCAAAGAAGAGAGAGGCCTGCTGGGAAGAAAAGGTTCAGTGAATACGAAGGGCATTGAGGGTTTCTTGGAGGGTGCAGATGATCAAAATACATTAAAATAGATGCACGAAACTGACAAAGAGTAAATTAGAGAATTAATTGTTAGCTACAGTACTGGGGCCTTGCACTTCTGGATGCTCCCCTAAAGATCTCCATCAGTTTATCATCAAAGACAAGACCACTGGGGGGGGGGGGGGTAGTGAGTCTCACCACCACGCCCAACAGCCCATGGACCCTAGCATCCCCTCCCCAAATCTAATACAGTACATAGAAGAAGCACAGGGCAAGGGCAAGTTTCAAGGGTGGTTTTCATAGGCACTTAACAGATTTCAATACAAGCTGGGTTGCACAGAGGAAAAGGGAGGGCAGGGAGGAAAAGAAAACAAGAGCACAGGCTGGGGGTGGAGGGCAGAGAACAGGTGAAAAGACAGGGCTGGCAGACGCTGGGCGGCAGGGCTCCTCCATCAGATTTGCTGAGGTGACATCAGTGGCTCCCGTCCAGAGTTCTGACAGCTACAGGACCAGTGGGGAAAATTCCCTTTGTGAAGGTAAGTTTTCCTCCAGGCAGAGGCCTGCCTTATGAAGGAAGAGGTTCTGCAGCCTTTTCTGGGTATACATGGAGCAAAAGGGTGGAGCCAAACCCTGTAATACTGTACCCTACAGCACAGAGGGGCCATAGAAGGAAGTTTGTGGAGTGGGGGGGGGGACACTAAATGCAGGCCATGATTCCCCAGGCCAGGGGGTCAGCCCAGTGGAGTCAGGAGACAGCAGTTTCCGGACCCCTCCCTCATGCTGGTTCTAGGCTGTGCTGCACCGCACATGGCTCTGTTTTGCCAACAAAACAAGAAAGAATCCGCTAAAGCTGAAAGCCCAAACGCCAACGGAACTTCTGAAGAGATTATAGCTGGTATTTTTAAAAATGAGCCTTCCCTCCCCTTTTCTCTGCCTAAGTGGTACGAACAGGGGCACGGAACAATTTCCAAGAAGTAGAGGCAGGAATATCTAAAAATAAGTTTACTAATGGGCCTATTAAACAAAAACAAAACAAAACAAACAACAACAACAACAAAAAAAAACCCACTCATTTTTGAGGTATAGCGCTTACTAGGGCTTTCCCATGTTAGTAAAGCAATAGCCGTGCTCCCTGGGGACCTTTCCTGAACTACAAAGTCAACATTCTTTTTTTACTAATGGAAATAATAAATTGGTGATAAATTCCTTAAATGACTGAAACATTAAATACACTCTACTTTAAACACTCTGAACGGAGGACTTACAGCCCTTAATCCGGTATTTACAGAACAAATGTACATAAATGGCCCCGGTAGCATCTTCAAATAAAGCCTGCAGTATGCGGAACCCAGAGTACCAAGGAGTGAGGCATGCCACCTGGGGTTGCTTTGGCAGATGGGGGTGGTGGTGGTGGTGGTGGTGGTGGTGGTGGTGAGACAACTCCCAGGGCAACATGGAGAAGGAGCTTTGGTTTTTTAAATCAAACCATGGACCACATTAAAGTGCAGGTGAGTCTTCAATTTGGGGAATGTTTAGTGGGTTTGGAAGCTTGGCGGTGGAGATTGGGGGGGGGTCTTACTATATAGCCCAGGTAAGTCTCCTGGCCATGTTCCTGCCTCAGTCTTCTTCTTAAATGCTGGGACATGCCACTGCACCTGACTAATTTTTCTCAAGGAAAACCTAAGGTGACCAGCAGATGTGTGAAAATAGGAAATCAGACCCAAAGGGGCCTAGCATGCGAACATGTACACAATGTTCTTAAGACGGAGCCAGGGATGATGTAGGAAGTAAGGTCCAATTCTAAGCTAGAGCAGGGTATGATTAGAATCCCTAGCTACTGCCAGGCGTGGTGGTGCACGCCTTTAGTCCCAGCACTTGGGAGGCAGAGGCAAGAGGATCGCTGTGAGTTCAAGGCCAGCCTGTTCTACAAAGTGAGTCCAGGACAGGCAAGGCTACACAGAAAAATCCTGTCTGGGGAAAAAAAAAACAACAACAAAACAAAAAGAATCCCTAGCTAAAACAAAATACGACATCAAAATTCTTCCCACAGAAGGAACATAAACTACAGAGATACTTGTCATAAGCCTGGGAACCCACAAGAGACCAAGCACTGAGGAAGCAGAGGGTCCCTGGAAAAAGACCCAGGAGGCAATGAAAGCCACCACTGCCGGCCAGCAGTGAGCGCGAGTGAGTAGATAGATTCAGACCCATCTGAAAACCTACAGTCTATGATGACAAAAATCACAAAGCCACAGCAGAAAACGGCAGAGTATAGCAGCAGACTGGTAGACACTTGCCTAAGTGAGGCACAGGTTGAGGGGTGACGCTGCCCTCCTTTTAAGGAAATGGAAGGCGAGGTTAAACAAACAGCTGGCAAAGAGATATAATTCTAACCAGGGAAAAGTACCTGAAATATGGGACACGGAGCAGGGATAAGCTCCCATCATGAGACAGAGCAGACATTATGTGTATATGTCAAAAAAATTAAAATAACTGGGGGCTGGAGAGGCCTCCAGCTATCTCGCTCAGTATGGGCAGTTCACAAGCACCTGCAAAACTCCAACTCCAAAAGATCCAAAGGCTCAGGCCTCTACAGGCACCTGCACTCACATGCATAGACCCATACACAAGCACACGTTATTTTTTTTTTTTTAAATAAAAGCAACACAAAACAGATCAAATTCCAGATTTAAAAGGCAGTATGTGGAGCAGCTCCAGAATCTAGGGAGAGACACACACACACACACACACACACACACGTATGTGTGGGCACACGTGTATGTGTGGGCACACGTGTATGCGTGGGCACACGTATCACGGGGGCAGTGCAAGGGTCAAAAGTCCTTACCTTCCTTCCCCCTTGTCTAAGGCAGGGACCCTTGCTCACTGGTGTGTGCTCCGGGCTGGTTGGCCTGTGACTGTCACCTCTCACATCGCTGTGGGAATGCTGGGTTCCCTGGTTCCTGCCACCTCCTCCAGCTTTACGTGTGGCTTCTAACGTTCGGAACTCAGGTCCTGGTGCTTGTGTGGCAAGAGGTACCCACCCAGGCATCTCCCCAACCCCACAGAGCTGTAAGAAACGGCAGCCAAGCCTAACCTGTTGGTCTTGCTTGGACCCTGATTTGAACAACTTAACTAGAGAAAGCATTTATGAGGCAATCAAGGAGCTCTGAGCAGCGATGCTAAGCAGTTACGAAGGTGCCCGTGTGAATGTGGCACTGTGGTTGGTGGGGTTTTAGACATTTTTTTTAAATGTTTAACAGTGCATGTGGGGTGTGGGGTGTACGTACTTGGGTGCAAGTACTTACAGAGCCAGAAGAGGGCATCAGATCCCCTGGAACTGGAATTACAAGCCAGACTGGGTACTGGGACCAGAACTCCAGTCCTCCACTGGGAGCACAGCAAACACTCTTAACTCCACAGCCATCTCTCCAGCCCCACCCGGCCCACACCCAGTGGTTTGTTTTTGTTTGTTTGTTTTTTTAAGCAATTAATATATGAACAGACACTGAAAACTCCACAGATGAACCAGAAGTGCTCCAAGACAGGGCTGGAGGAGAGGGGCTGGAAGAGGGCGGCTGCTAGGTTGAAATAGCTCAGGGGAGGGGGCTGGAAGGGGGATGGGGGTGGGGTCCTGCCCTCTGCTAGGCTGCACTTTCTCCTGACTGAAAATCTCAAAACAGAATAAAAACAGGAATGTCAGACAGCAGAGGCAATGGGTGGCAGTCAGCTTCAGGGTGACAGTGACCACAGTCTTAACTACAACCACACTGTTTAGGAGGTACCACGCTGACCCCTGGAATAACCCAGGAGCCCACAACTACGTCCAGGCCGCAGGTAAGAACAGCGGTCCTCAGGATCAATGAGGGAGGGAAGTCAAACTCAAGTGCAGCAGCTAAGGGAAATCACAGCAAGTTGTCTTTGCAAAAAGGCCAAGAGCTGTCATCTGTAAGCCAAGAACTCCAGTACAGTCGGAGGAAGGAGAGATGCTTCCCCCATGGCCATTTTTGGCGAGAAATGGGTGGGGGGGGGGGGAGAGAACCCATTAAAGTGGGAGAAAAGCCAGGCCTGGCAATCTGCAATCCCAGAGCTCAGAAGACAGAGGCAGGAGGATGTAAGATTGAGGGTAGCCTAGGCTAAGAGCAAGATAGTGTCTCAGAAGGGGAGAAAAATACAGGGAAGGACGAAGAAAGGACAGAGGGAGTTGGGCAAGAGCAGGAACTCCAGCAAGAAGGAAAGCTAGGAAGCCTGAAACCTTCCCTCAAAGGAGGCAGATGGAAAAGGGTCTTAGCTGGACTGAGACCTGCGGCGGAGCGAGCATCTGCAAAGTTGGGAGGGACACACAGGAAAGCTTCCAGAAAGCTGGTTGTGAGATTTCAGGGTCCTCACACCCACAAGCACTATCAGTCCCTCCCCCACTTTTCAGGGGAGGACACTGTGCCTGGCCTGGGTCACTCGGTCAATAGCAAAAAAAGGCCGGGACGTAGGTCTAATGGCAAGGACACTCTGCTGGGCTGATTTGCACCAAGCACAGTAGTGAACCTGGCTGAGGGTGTCACGCCAAAACTCCACAACAAGAAGCATCTAAAAGGGACTGCTGAGGGAGCAGCTGTGATGGAGAGAAAGAACCCACAAAACCACCCCACCCCCTGGAGAGAGCACAGCAAGTTACAAATCTTCCACTCTCTTAAAACTGAGAGAGGACCGCCGGGCCTGGTGGCGCACACCTTTAAATCCCAGCACTCGGGAGGCAGAGGCAGGTGGATCGCTGTGAGTTCGAGGCCAGCCTGGTCTATAAAGTGAGTCTAGACAGCCAAGGCTCACAGAGAAACCCTGCCTCAAAAAACAAAACAAAACAAAAAACCTGAGAGAGGACCACCCTAGTCCCCACCCCATCTCCAAGGTCAGTCTCTGAGAAGCAGGTGCTGGCCCGGTGGGAAGATTGGGGGGGGGGGGGATTAGGGAGGGTAGTGGTGGTAGAATTCTTCAAGGTCACCTGGGGGACCCTATCCTAGCAAGAGTCATTGGCATAAAGAAGCCTTCAGGGAACTGACTAAAGTCTTCTGACAGCCAACCAAGAGAGGGCAAAGCAATCACTAGCTTCGCGGCCATACCTCCCCCTCCCCCATAGACCACAGGAGGCAGACAGACCCCCACCTTCTCCATTCCCAGTGGCCAGTCTCAGGTCCTTGCAGTACTGAAAGACTAAAGCCAAAAGCTAAAGCTAACCTTTGCTCTTTCCCTGCCAGACAAATAGAAGGCTCCCCTGGGCCACACCCAACTGTTTTAAGATCTCAGCCACAGGTTTATACTCAAGATAGAGAAAATGGAACTGCCAGAGATAAAGCATTATTCACCATCCATCCCCTTTCCAATGCAAAAAAGCATTAACTGAGAAGTCTCTTTGTTTCCATATCAAGGATTACCTTAACCCATTCAAATTCCACAATAAAATCTGATAGGTGAGTTAACCCTAAATCCTTTGTTAGTCGGCACGTCTAAGAACTCGCTGTGTGACCTTGGGAAGCTTACTAAACCTCTCAGAGCTTCTTCTGGGGCCTCAATTACAAATGCAGCTTTTACGTTTAAGTGACTGGTGTTTAAAACAGAGCCTACCTCTCCCGACCCCCTTCCTACCCAAATTCCCGCTGGGAAGCCCAGGAATTATTACAACTTAAAAGGGCAAGGGGGTAGGCTTGCTTTAGAAGTGTGGACTCCCAGATTCACCTCACGCACCCAAGAAGCTCCAGGGGCAGACACCCCAACATCACCCTAGACCAAAAGCTGGCAGTATGCCACCAAGGTAAGAGAACTTGCCTGGCTAGTTGAGTCCCATCCCAGCACAAGCCTGAGGCCACAGGAGACCCCGTGGCAGGGAACAGAGGGGCCAAGCCCCAAACTCCCCGAGGACCTTCAGTGCCCTCTTGTCAACCGACAGCATCAATGAAAATGTGTACCCTGGGCTCAGAGACCAAATCCAAAGGCTCCATTCTCCCTGGGACCTCAAAAACACTGAACAGAATAGAGCAGTGGAGACAACACAGCTAGATGAGGCCCCCAGAGCTGGGCGTGGTGGCGCCGGCCCTTGAACCCAGTGCTCCCGGAGCAGAGGCAAGAGAATCCCTGTTGAGTTCAGAGGCCAGCCTGGCCTACAGAGTGAGATCCAGGCCAGTCAAGCTATACAGTGAGACCCTGTCTCAAAAACAAACAAGAAAGACCCACTAACCCTGAGTGATTCATACTGACTTTGGGTTGAGGCAAGGATTTCTTCCAAACCTTCCTCAGACTCCACCCCGTTTCCCCCACCCTTGTGTAGGAACTGATAACCTAAGATCCCCAGCTCCTTCTCCACAGGACCAAAGGCCCCAAAGGAGGATCTACACCATACACACGAGAGCTCACAGTACCGCTGGAACCTTCCAGAATCTAATGGATCAAAAGTTCCTTCTAAATGAAACTGTTGGTCTAAAAGGAAACCAACCAGCAGTCTGAGTCTGAGTCTGGCCACTTCAGTACTTAGGAACTGATCCACAGAACAGCACAGGGTGTGGAGGGGTCTGGCTAAAATGGAGCATGTGCGTAAGGGAATCCTCCAAGAATCCCCTCCCCCGACATAACCGAAGGGCTGAGATGCAGCTGAGTGGTAAGGCACTTTTCCAGCATGCAGGAAGTCCTGGGTCCCATCCTCAGCAGCATTCTCCTATTAGAAATGCTACATTCCAGCTGGGCAGTGGTTGGTGGCACACGCTTTTAATCCCAGCACTCGGGAGGCAGAGGCAGGAGGATCTCTGTGAGTTCGAGCCCAGTCTTACCTACTAAGTGAGTCCAGGAAGGGAGGAAGGGATAGATGAAGGAAGGAAGAAGGAAGGAAGGAAAAGAAAGTGACTTGGGCTCCTTCCCCTACAAACTGGATGTTCGGCAAGTAGTCCCATGTCCTGTCCAGAGGTGACTTCATCTCCTACATGATCCCTCATGATGTCATCTCCTTAGATGCCACCAGCTTAAGAGCGCTTGCCAAGCAGGCATAGTTAGTTCCCTGGTTTAGATCTCAACAGTAGGATCAGAAGCTCAAGGTTCTCCTTAGCTATACAGCAAGCAAGTTTGACCCTAACCTGGGCTCTATAAAACCCCGTCTCAAACAAACAAACAAACAAAAAAGTAAATTTAATCAACAACTACAAAAGCACCCATCATCCGGGAGCCAGTAACTCGACATTACTGGCACTTAGTAAGTAATAGATTCCCCACACTTGGTTTGTTTTGAGACAAGGGTCTCATGTAGCTCTAGCTGGCCTCGAACTCACAGAGATCTAGCTGCCTGCCTCAGACTCACAGGGCTCAGATTACACAAGGAAGAACCCAAATCCTCTCACATGCTGGGCCAGGGCTACACTCAACCCAGTGTGCTCCATTTGAAATACCCTTGCAGGTCCCTCTAAGCGCAGTGTTCTCAACCTGCAGGTTGAGTTTATATTACAATTCCTAACAGTACAAAACTGCAAGTAAGAAGAAGCAACAATTTTATAGTTAGGAGGTCACCACCACACAAAGAACTGTACTAAAGGGTCACAGCATTAGGAAGGCTGAGAACCACTGCTTTAAAGGGCCTCTCTGGGTTTTCCTGTCCCCACTTCACGACACCCAACAAACTGACATAAGCTCCTTTCATTAAGCCTAAAAATTAATTGCTTGAACCACCACTAAAACTCACGGGACCTGGCAGGGTGTACAACAGAGGGCAGTCAGGGCAGTGACTAGACCCCAGGTGCATCACTTTGAAGCCACCGTTCACACACTATAAAGCTTAACCTCTGCCCTATACAACACACAGCCTCTCAGGAAAGCCAGGGACAGGGCTCTGTCCCGTTGAGAAATCTTGTGGCCAGCCCTGCCTTCTTCCACCACCATTGCTCTCTTCCCTGCGACATTTTTAGCTTTTCAGACTAGGAAATCGGACTGGGTAGTGCACCACCCTTCCACGCATGGCTTCTTAAGAGATAAGGAAAGGAAGCCGATAAAACGCAGGTGGTCCCTGGCTCGGGCTCCCACAGAGCAACGTTTAACTGCTCAGCCTGTTCAGCCAGAGCGGCCTTAAAAATCAGGGTCAATGACACACCCTGATCTCTAGCTGAGAATCTGAGCAGGGCAGGACCAGTGAGGAGCAGCTGACTTCAAAAACTACCCACGTGAACTGGTGGAAGAATTCAAAAGAATAAAAAGAGCAACGGGCAATCTGGCTTCTGAGGAGTCCAGCAGTTGGCTCACTTATCCAGGAAATACCTGGGATTAGATATTCACCACTTAAGGTAACAAATGCCCTACCCCCTTAAATATGCAAATAGAAAATAAACAGAGGAAAAAAGCTGCAACCTGCGCACAAGCACCCAAATTAGCATGTGAAATGTACCTGAGATCCAGAAAAGGAGAGGCTTAGAGGAGCAAAGGGCAACTGTGCAGTCTGCAGTCTGGGCGCTAAGAACAGCCACTCCTGCAGCCGGCCTGAGAGCAGACACTGACCAGCGGAAGTGCCACTCCAATGCCTCATCCCGTTTTCCAGGTGAGGAACCGGAAGGCAGCCCTGCCTTAAGCAGTCTCAGAGTTCCAGAGAGCGCCTAGCTCGAGGAGGCCAAGTTTGATGCTAGCCTGTTCTATGTAGTGAGCTCCAGATCAACCACAGCTACAAAAAGAGTAAAAACTAAAATTACAGAGAGGACAATATAGTTAGGCATGAGCTGTGTGTGTCCCTCTCTGCCTCCCAAGGCTAGGTGCCCTCAGAATCCGCACCCCACCCCCTCCCACCCCCATGTTTCTGGAATGGTTTTCCACAAAGGTCTAAGTTCTTCTATGTTGTCTCCCTAGGAAAAGGCCCCTTCCAACAGTCAGCAAAAGAATTTATAGACCCCAAGCTCAGCAATCAGGAAGAAAGCCCCCCCCGAAGACTTTTCTTTTGGAAAGCTATAAATGACCTGTATTCTGAAGAATTTTCAGGTAATTCTTTATTACCGCTTTGCAAAGATAACTCCAACTATTATATATTTACTGATGGTTTCCTCTACTTACTGTATTGGGGTTGGGGGTTCCGAGTGATGACGGTAGGGACTTTGCATGTCTGCTTAAGCCTTGTCTGGATGACAGAACCTGGTTTCCTGAGGAACCACCTCCAAAGCCACCCTGCAGGCTGACCCTGAGGCAGTCCCTGGAAAGTCTGGTCCGTCAAGTCAACAGGCTAGTGAATACTTTATACTTTAGTTAGTGCACTGAGCCTTCTCTCCAGGTTCACAGACAGGTTGGCAAACAGACATGGTGGTACCAGCTTGCAATCCTAAACATTCCAAAAGCTGAGGCAGGAGGATCATGAATTCCAGGCCAACTTGAGCTATATAAAAAGATCTTGTCCAAGGCCACTGGAGACATGGCTCAGAGGTCAAGAGCACTGTCTGTTCTTCCAAAGGTCCTGAGTTCAATTCCCAGCAACCACATGGTGGCTCACAACCATCTATAGTGAGATCTGGTGCCCTCTTCTGGCGTGCAGGCACACACATGGAGGTAAAATACTGTATAAATAATAAATAAATAAAATATTTTTTTTTTAAAAAAGATCTTGTCCAAATTGGAGTGGTAAGAGAGGGGAGGCAAGGCCGGGCATGGTGGCGCACGCCTTTAATCCCAGCACTTGGGAGGCAGAGGCAGGCGGATCGCTGTGAGTTCGAGGCCAGCCTGGTCTACAAAGTGAGTCCAGGATGGCCAGGGCTACACAGAGAAACCCTGTCTCAAAAAAACCAAAAAAAAAAAGAGAGGGGAGGCAAACTGGTTTGGTTTGGTTTTTCTAAGACAGAGTTTCTCTGTGTAGCCTTAGCTGTCTTGGAACTCTCTTTGTAGACCAGGCTGGCCTGAAACTCACAGCAATCCACCTGCCTCTGCCTCCCTGGGATCAAAGGCATGAGCCACCACACCAGGCCGGAAGAAGCACCCCGATGAAGAAAACCAAAGCCCAGAGACATAGCAGCTGAGACAGTCCAGAATGACCCAAGTCTACACTTCTCCACACAACCTCACCCCTGGCAATGTGACAGTATGAGATGCGCTTACTACCCACTCTGGGACTTGTCTCACACTGACTGTGTATAGTCTGCGCGCTCTGAAGAGTATTTGCAGTCACATGGATTATCAAGACCACAGCATGGCCAGCCCCAAGATCCTCCCATTCCTACACAATTAGGCTTCCAAAACACTCAAGCCGGCCAGAGATATATAGCTCAGCTGGTAGAGGGCCCGCGTGTCTGCAGGAAGTCCAGGGTTCCAGTTCCAGCACCACACAACCAGTGACACATGCCTGCCCATAATCCCAGTACTCAGGAGGTAGGAACATGGCCACCAGTTCAAAGTCATCCTCAGGGTAGGTACAGAGTGAGCTCCAGGCCAGCCTGGGACACATAAAAGAATAAAAGAAAAAAGCACCTCTTGGACTAAGGATGTAACCCTGTGTGTGAGAGAAAGAGGGCGGGGGCGGGAGTGGGGTTGGGGGAATAGAATAGAGTTTGATGCTTAGTACCACAAAGGTGAAAAGAAAATAAAGATTTGCCCTTTAGAACTCAGGAAATTCAATACACAAACCTTCCCCACCAGCTTATCAGTCACTCCCTCTGCTTGTCTGTCTTGGAGGGGCCTGGACACTGCTCGCTGGCTGCCTCCTCCTGATCACCAAGTCACTGTCACTGTCTCAATGCTCAGTAACAAGCTACCGCTCTAGAAAGATGAGGAGCACCCGGATGGCCAAGTGCCCGGGAGGAAAGGAGAAGAGACCTAAGGGCAGGAAGCTGAGCAGTGTAGTCACTGCAAGTTTCATTCAGAGCTGCTGTTGGGCTCACCCCTGACCCCTCAGTGCTCTGAGGCACAGGAGGGGCTCTACAGCCTACCACCCCCCACCCTCACCCCCACCCCTCCACCCCGACCCCACTCAGAGCAGGGCCACAGCAGCCAGAGCAGAGCTCTGCCCTAAGCCCTGGGAATCACATCTGGAAACAACTGCAGGCCTCTGCTGGGGAGTTGGTGATGCCAGACAGAGAAGATGGTCTGGATTATTTTCCTGGTCCTTTTATACAAAAAAGTGGGCCAGTAAGATGGCACACATACGCAGTCAGTGAAGAGTTTTTTTTTTAAAGATGTATTTATTATGTATACAGTATGCATCAGATCTCATTATAGATGGTTGTGAGCCACCATGTGGTTGCTGGGAGTTGAACTCAGAACCTCCGGAAGAGCAGTCAGTGCTCTTAACCGCTGAGCCATCTCTCCAGCCCCCTGTAAATAGTTTTTTACAGTAGGACTTTGTGCTCATTGTTTTTGAATTCCATGAAGATTCCTCTAAATTCCTAGATGCAGACAGCCTCACAGACAATTGAGAAACCACCTACCCTGACCCCACCAGAGGATAAAAGGAGAAACAGATAGAACATGGTCCTCTCCCCTCAACAAACATCCTCACGGGCCTCTAAGGAGTCCAGCCTTTCAGGCTCTGCGGCTGGTGTTCATGGTATGAGGCGGGTGAGTCATGAGTCAGCCATGAAACCAGTCTGTGTGCCCTCAGTTACAAATCCAAATGTCAAAACATGAAAACAGGTGAGGAGCCGGGCATGGTGGCGCACGCCTTTAATCCCAGCACTCGGAAGGCAGAGGCATGCAGATCACTGTGAGTTAGAGGCCAGCCTGGTCTACAAAGTAGTCCAGGACAGCCAAGGATACACAGAGAAACCCTGTCTCAAAAAAAAAAAAAAGAAAGAAAGAAAGAAAGAAAACAGGTGAGGGGCCTGAAGAGTGGGTGTGCACGTACAGATGGGGAGATGACTGGGAAAAGGGTCTCACCTCAACTTCCCAGGTGTATGTAACTGAGGTAAAAGCATCTGCTCAGGGGCTGACAAACCAGTGACCATGTGCATGGCCGAACCTCCTCAGCCATCCCTGTGTGCAGGGCCCAGAGGCTCACCAATCGGCTAATTCTGACTTTCAATTGCCTTGAGCAATATTCTAGAAGCGTCTCTTAACAATTCCTGGTTATGAAAAGCAGCCGCTTCCTGTCCCCAAATCATACATGCCCCTTCCAGACATACATGCCAAGCCTTTTTGCACTTCATGATGAAGGTGAAAGAAAACTAGGGAGGTCTATCACAGAAACCTTTTATCATACTAGAAACAGCAGCAATGGTATCTCCTGGGTACTTAAAACAAAAGACAACTCCTAATTAAGGGAACGCTTGGCTCTGCCAATATTGAGTCTGTTCTTTGCTGGTCTGTCACCGGCAACACCTGAGGAGGATTTTCCGACAGCACCAGCATCCCTTCAGATGATGGGGAACTCTGACTTTAGTTTAACCGCTAGCATCTCAGAGCAGCTCTGAGGTGAGGAAGCATCAAGAGAGAAAGGACTGAAAGAAATCCTACCAAAATAAATAAGGGCTCACAATGGTTTGGGAATCAGGCCCCAGCACAGCCCAGCCCCGGGTGGATGGGTTATCTGAAGAAATCGAGGCATATCAAAGTGCTACTGATAACCTGACTCAGTAGACCGCTTCGCAGAGACCCTCATGGGCCATATGGTGCCCCAACTTCTGCTACAACAACAATAGGCTCGCCTGCCCAGAAAGCACCGTGGTCAGAGAAGCTCAGCAGCAGAGGCACGCCGCCGGCTATGGTGTTTACATTTTATCTTGTGCTATTAGCTTTGTGTTTCCCCTAGTGGGGACTTGAAACACACACACCACACACACTTCACCTCAGACACCAGGGCTACCTGCACACGTGTGTGATCTGCATATGTGCTTGTGGATGCGGACAGAGCAGGTGAACAAAAGCAGATGTCAACTTCAGAACAGGAATATGGCTGGTGGGGGAGGGTGAGCAAGCAGGCTCCCAGCTAGTGCTGGAGCAGACAATGCTCTTTTCTTAAAAAAAAAAAAAAAAAAAAAAAAAACACTCTGGCCAGGAGGGCCTCCGGGAGTGACTATTTAAAACACTCGGCTTCTTTTATTCCACCCCCATCGAAGTGAATCCAGTTCTTCGGAGCCAGAGCAAATGGAGTCATTTGGCTTCTGTGGGTTCTCTATGCCCTCGGCAGCAGGAACTGGGCCGTCTAAGTTGTCCTTACTTTATTAATTTCGTTTTCTTTGAAGAAGATAGTACGGTCAAAGAAAAATTTTAGGATGCAGGGAAGTGGGACAGATGCTGTCAAAGCCATCAGGAAGTCAGGTGTGAAGGTAACAGGTGTCGCCTGCCCAAGGCTGGGCTGGCACGAAAGGCTGGCCCAGGATTTTGTCAGTGAATTCATAAGTATTCTACGTGTCTTCCAATTTTCTTAAATATTGCAGATGATCATAAGATATTAATTTATCTAGGTGACTCCCTATTAAAGAAGACACTGAGCCGGGCGTGGTGGCACACACCTATAATCCCAGCACTATGGAGGCAGAGGCAGGCATAGGTGCATCCATGTGAGTTCAAGGCCAGGTTGGTCTACAAAGTGAGTCCAGGACAGTCAGGGCCATTGCACTGAGAAACATCAAACAAACAGACAAACAAACAAGGACACTAGTTTGCAATAAGAACTCCACAGCTAAGCTGGGCGTGGTGGCACACTCGGGAGGCAGAGGCAGGCCGATCGCTGTGAGTTCAAGGCCAGCCTGGTCTACAAAGCCAGGACACACAAAGAGACTCTGTCTTGGGAAAAAAAAAAAAAAAAAAAAATCAGATGACATAAAAACTGCCCTAAGATGCAGGTCCCTGGGGTGGCTTAAAGCACAAATGGAGGCAGAAGTTTCTTTCTCAATACCCACAGCAGAACTATTGCAAAAAGGTACTGATTTAATCTGCCCACCACCATCCCCACACCAAAGTGGACAACATTCTTGGATGAACTTCTCAAATTGTCTTAAACATTCTCAGATTTTTTTTTAATCCCTTTCAAGTTAAATTGAGATTACACTTGAACTCCATCCAAGAGCAAAGCTGAACTGAATTATGATAATTAGAAAGCTGTGCCTATAATTTTTTTAAAGGCAGCACAGTTGATGTATTTTTTTTAAAAGTTCATGCCAGAGAATATAAGTTCAGTATGTTCTCACATAATTAGCATTTGCCACCATTATCAGAAGTTTTTCAATTTGCCTATCACTACTGTTGTATATTCCTAGACCTCACTGCTGTCATACATGCCTGGGGGCTGTCAGATGCCTGGGGGCTCCAAGAACTCGCCCCTGCAGAGGCGGGGATGCCTAACTTCGTCATCAGTAAGTTGGACCACGTTTAAATCTAAGCTCATTTTCCAACACCCTTTCTTTCCAATTAAGAAATAATATTAATCCAGGGTTGACAATGTGGCTCAGTCCTCACAGGGGTTGCCTGCCATGCATGAGGCCGGGAGTGTGAGTCCAAGCAAGGGTGTAATATAAACCGAGCTCAGTGGCGCGGCTTGTAAGCCACCATGTTAGGAGAAGGAGCAGGAAGATCATGGGTTCAGGGCCATCCTCAGTTACACAGTAAGCTGAGGAAGTCCTGCTGCACAGGATCTGCTTCAAAAAACAAAGAGAGCTAGCGAAATCCTACAGCAGAGCCTCAGAGGCGACTGCGAATATGAAGACCAGGTTAAAAAAAAAAAAAAAAAAAAAGCACCAAGACAAGAAACACCAGCCTGAAATGGGGGGAAGGGGGGTGGAGGGGGGCTGCATGGCCCTCCCTTGGGTAGCCATGACACTGAAAAAATAGCTTCTCTGGAATGCCACTCCCATTATCCAACCAGAAAAGAGGTGTGTGTGTGTGTGTGTGTGTGTGTGTGTGTGTGTGTGTGTGTGTATGTGTGTGTGTGTGTGTGTGTGTCCCCATCCATTATGTCAGGAAACCATCCTGAGACACCCACCTTCATAACCGAACAAAATGGGAACTTGGGATCTGAGCGCACCCTGTGGGAAACAGTGGCCTGGTCCCTGCCCTACAAAGCCAAAACTTACCATTCCCCTGGACCAAGTGGAAAAAAAAAAAAAAAAATACACATTTCAGAACTCTCCTACTCTGTCCCAAAGCAAAGCCCGAACATTTCTAAAGAGATGGTCACATTTCACCCTCAAATGCAATGTACACGGAGCAGCACTGAGGCAGCCCATAGAAAAGAGAACCGAGGGACTGGCAACTCCGCTCACGTCTTCGAAACTAGACAAAAAGCCCCCCAAAATGGAAACCCAAATATTCCAGTGTTACACACTACACCCTAGAAGGCAGGTGGGTGGAACACCCTGTTCAGAGATGCACAGTAGCTGCCACAAAACCGCGTCTAAATGAGTCTACGCAAATGCCCATCCTGAGATGGCGCTAAAGACAGACCTGAACAGGAACCGCTTGGCTTTAGCGCCCTGATGAGTATGAAACAAAACATATTCATGCTACATGACTTAGGCTTCAACTTAAAGTAAGGTGAACTGAAGCCTCTACACCTGACTCAAGAAAAGGCAGCACACAGCTAGGACGCACGCCGGCAGCCAAGCACGGCTTATGCTGGTCAGTGAGGGTGAGCCACGATATAGTCTCCTTACTGGGTTCAGAAGTAGGACATAAGCAGTCCGCAATCCCAGTTACCAAACTCTAAAAGAGACGTTGCCTTGGTTAACAAAAATGATGATGGTTTTCTTGCAGTTGAGGGGGGTGGAGCACTCGCCTTTAGCCAGTATTTCTCAGGCCTCTGGGCGTAGAGGGAGAACAGACCCTACTCAAAGTTGTATCACTGGGCAGATTCGGCACATCTCCTACTCAGAAATACACAGAGACTTTTTTTTCTGTTTTCATACTCCCTTTATTGGGGAACAAAACCAAGCACCAAAAATGGTAGCTTCGGAGCAAGGCCCCTAATTTCTCTGCGTGGATAAAATCATTGTTTTTAAGGCCGCCGGACTGTACACAGTTATCTGTCCGGGCCTCTGCAGTGATAAGAGGCCATCACAATTTCCACTTGCAAGCAGTGTAATTATGCTCACAATTAACCCATAACACATGAGATTAGAGAGGAAAGTAATCCTACAGATGTTCAAGCTCTTGTTCAAGCATGGATTGGGGACTGAGGGGAATTTATCCATTTCCAAAGGCGGCAACAGCTCCCTAATGCTGCTTAAGGGCTTGGCTCTCCGACTGCTCAATATATACCTTCCCAGACAATATGATACCAAACACAAGTTTAGACACAGACGGTGCCATAAAGATATACCTTCTTACATTTGCTTCTGCACATTGTCAGAACCACCTAAAATTAAAACTGGTTATGTACTACTGAACTTTTTTAAAAATTTTTTTCTCTTTTTTTCTTAGTTTTCTGTCTTCTCCTCAAATCAGGAGATGCCACCAGCATCCAAAGTTAAGTATGTATGCGACCACAGAATCCCAGATGCATGCAGCAAATGGGGGCGGGGAGAGAAAGCAGGAGAGGCAGGAAGCCAACTCCCTACCAGACCACCCTCACGTTTGCAGTGCTGTGTGGAAAGCACATACTATGTGCCACAGCAGAACCCAGAGTTACCAGTTCAGTTTCCACAACCTTGGTCACACTATGTTAGGATGTCTGCCTCCTTCAAATTAAAGGCCACTAACTATATACATGTCCTGGTGAGTCCTGGCCTTTGCTGGTACAAAATCTTCAATAATCCCAGAGTTTATAAAGAACCCTAGTAAGGAGGAACTCACACAAAGATTCTTTCTCCCTTCCTCCTCCCTCCCCCCCCCCCTTTTTTTTAACTCTTCTGTAACGACAAAGTGTCTCTCTGGCTTTGTTTCAAACTTGTTTTAAAAAAAATAAAAAGTATTCTAATATTTTCCTAAATCCGCAGTTTAAACAATACTTGCCATTAAACGGGAAATAAAATGGTTCACTGAGGACAGCAGCAAGCCTAAGTAAGGGAGACAGCTTATCAGCTCTTTTTTTTTTTCAGCTCATTTTTTTTATACCAACAACAAATAAAAGAATTGTAAACTCTGTTGAAAACCTGCAACCTGAGAGTCCCACACAGAGTTACACATTCAAAGAAATACTACACAAAAATATCTTATGACCATTTATGGAAATACTGAGATTAGAAAAATACGCCTTTCCTCCTTAAAATCATCAACAATTTCAAAGCCTGCTGTTCACAAAGGTTCAGCTTAAACGCATTTGTCTTTCCGGAGTCGTGGTGTAACTGGCTCTACTGTTTCCTTCTAAAGAGGGAAGATTCTTACCAAAGTTGGATCTAACTAAGTCTGGCCCTTATAAGCATTCAGATGTGCCTGGGCCCAAAGATCCTGCTATTCACAGAAAAACGCAGACTCCGCTGAAAGGCGGAAGCCCCTGGCACAGTCTGTACAGCCTAAGGACGATTCCCAGCCCTAGTCTCAAGGCAGATTAGCCCCCACCCTGGAGTTCAGGCTTGCACAGACAAGTCACCCCTTGGCTCCCGGTAGATCGAGTCTCCCTAACGGGAAGGATCTGTCCACCCGGGGAACCACCTGCAGGCGCTCAGCACACCTAGACCACCTAAACGTCCACAACGAATAAAGGCCACAAGGCGGGGAGCGGTCTAAGCTTTGCAGTATCCGTAGGAATTGAAATATTTTCCTTTCACTATTTTGAAATCTGATCGTATTTACAGACCTGTTTGCCCCAAGGACCTCGGCTCCTTTCAAATGCGCTATTTTAATACCCGGCCTTTCTACGGTTCCCGATTCCTGGAATATCTGTCTGTAAGTTTCCAGCGCTGCCTGAGATCAATTTGCATTTCTGTAAATCACAGACAGCTTCCAAGAACTTAACAAGCCTCCTGAGAAACGCTGGTGGCTGGTATTTCATTGTTTCATAAATATTTTTATACGGGTGACACCATTCAACTTTAAATAAGTCTTTAAAAAAAAAAAAAGACGATTAAAAGCGAGGGAAAGTGGTCTGAGTTTTATTTTCTCCGGAAGAGGATACGCGAAGTGTGAGCCCCCCACCCCCCGCTCCGTCGTTTTCGACTTCTTAAAATGTAGCTTTGGTTTTTTGTTTGGGGTTGTTGTTGTTGTTTTTTTTTAATGCATTAAAAAGAAAAAGAAAACTCCTAGAAGTTGAACTTTCTTTCAAACGGGCCTCTGGACTTTGAAAACAAGTGGTGCTGCCGCGAACAAAGGCTAAAAGTGTCCCCAGATTTTTTCCCCCTCTTTGGGCCCTCCTGGGGATGGTTTTTCTCCAATAAACAAACAATCCCCCAGTATTTCCTACTGAGGGGAAGTTTTCCAGGAGAGTCGGCTCCCGGGGTTGGTGGTAAGTGCGACTCAGTCTTTTTTGGACACAATGTTTCTGCTGACTCCTGAAAATTTTCCACTTGAATGTGCACTGGAGCGGCGGCGGCGGCGGCAGCGCTGGAGAGGCGGCAAGGGCGAGAGAGCCCTCTTTCATCTCCCGGGAGGAGGAGCCCGGGTCCGCGCGGACCCCGAAGGGGCCGGGCGCCAGGGAAGTCGCCCCGCTGCAGGCTCTCGGCTGCGCGCCGGACGCTCTCCCTACCGGCGATCGCACCGAACTCGGCGCTTCCCGGACAAGGAGCGCGGGAGAGACAGGCGTGAAGGAGAGGCGAGCGGGGCCGCCTGTTGCCGCGCGGGGCTGCGGCCCAACTTGCAGGGCGGCGCAGCCGCTCCCCTCCCGGAGCATCGGGAGCACCGAGAGCCGCACACAAAGCGTCGATCGCGGTGACGCCTAGGCAGCCCGCGCCCCCAAGTCCGCCCCGCGCGCAACTTACCTCGGCCGCCCGGGCGGGCGCGGCAAACTTCGGGGCGCTGGGCCGCCGCCCCCGCTCTACTCCAGCCGATACTCCCCGCGGTGCTCCCGCGTCGGGCAGCCCCAGCCTGGCCTCGCCGGCTCCCGGGACGGGCAGGGCGCGCCGGGGCAGCTGCCCGCGCTCGGGCGACGCTGCGCTTTGGGGGGGGGGGGTCAGCGCATGGCCTGCGCCCCGCCGCGGCCGCCCCGGGCCCCGGCCCCGGCGCGCGGACACCCCGCGGGCTGGAAGCGAGTGTGCGAAGTGCTGGGGGGGCGCTCGCGGCGGGCGGCGGGGCCGCGGAGGCTCGGCTCGGCTCGGGCGGCGCGGCGCGGCGCGAGCGATGCGAAGAATGTGCGGAATGAGGACAGGAATGAAATGAACGCCAGGACCGAACTCGCTCCGGAGGGGTGGGGCCTCGGTGACGTCATGCCGCCGGGGCTGGGTGGGGCGGGGCCTACCGCTGCGGTGACGTCATGTATGTGGGGCGGGGTGCGTGGGGCGGTGCTTGGCGCCCAAGGGGGAGCGAGCCGCGCGCGCTCAGGGCTTTGTGCAATATGAGGCCGGGAGGCCGGTTGCTAAAAAGGCCGGGATTGCGCCACCGCCACTTCCACCACCACCACCTCCGCTTGCTGTGCCTCAGTTTACCCGCTCCTAGTGGGCACGGGCTCCGGCGCTCCCAGGCTGGAGGGGAGGTTGCTTTTCTGGAAACTGAGGCCCCGGCGTTCTGTTTCCCTAGCCCGCCACTCCTCCCCTAGCCCTTTCGTTTTCCCCAAGTTCACAATTCTTGCAGACTCTGAGTTGGAACACAGCAGAGTTCTCGTCCGCCTCCTGCCCATTCTTCCTGGAAGTGAAGTTCACTTGTGCTGCGAGTTGAGTCTACAGAAACCCTGCACACGGTTAAATAACAAAAAATAAAGTCTTGCCCAGCTGCAAAAGGCAGCTCTGCGCCGTCCCTTTAAGGAGAAAGTGGGGGTCGACCATAAGCGGTTTGAACTCTGGTTTTAGAGTGGACGACACTGCAATACTTCAGAACTCGGGTAAAGTTAAGGGTGGCTGGGGACAGACATGCTGGCAGTTTGGGCCGCTTGCAGTCCGTAGTTTCCCAGAAAGGAGGGAGCCCTTCCCGCACCGGGACTTCCTTCTTTCAGCTCTGGCTTCAGAACAAACTAATGGCGCCTGTTTTGTGCCCGAGGATTCCCGGAGTGTGCATAACTCAGGAAAGCGAATGGGACTCTGCGCACCTTTGCTCAGAAACGTTTACTAATGCGTTTTTAAGGCAACAGTATCGTTCACTGATGCATTTTTAAAATTTTATGTCCAAAGAATTGAAGTTGTAAAAAGTAATACAGAGACATTCTTTGTTCACTTTGCCCAGCTTTTCCCCCCAAGCCATGTCAGCCAAAATTATATCACAATCAGGGTATTAATTTCGCGCAGATTTTCCAGTACTACTTGGACACATCAGTGCATATCTGTTTAATTATATACAATTTGTTCACCTGTGTAGATGCCCACCACAGTCAAATACAAATGTGTATTATTTCTAGTTACTTCATAAGTAATGGGACAGGCTGACAATAAGAATCTCAGCCACCTAGGCAGAGTATTAGAGAATACACGCCCATTTTCACCTTAAAACTGTGGCAGGTGCATCTTTTTCCAGATACCCTCCCATAACAGCGCCAAATAAAGTCAGAAAGCAGAAGCTGGGGAGATGGTTCAGGGCTTAACAGGACTTGCCCCTCTAGCAGAGGACCTGTTCAGTTCCCAGCCCACAGAGTTGCTTTCAACAGTCTGTAATTCCAGTCCTGGGGACACCAGGCACAAACATGGTGCACATGCATGCGGGTAAAACCTTCGTGTACATGAATAAATAAGTTTAAGTCAGATAGCAGAGATAGCCTACCAGTGGGTAAAATTTCCAAACCAGTATTTATCTTGCCCAATACAAGATACCCTTCAGATTCCAGTTGCTCTCCTGGACTCACTTTGTAGACCAGGCTGGCCTCAAACTCACAGAAATCCACCTGCTTCCCAAGTGCTGGGATTAAAGGTTTGTGCCACCATACCTGGCCCTGTTCTCTCATTCTTACTAAGTTAGGAAAGATTCCTTGGCCAAACATTCAGAGCTATTTATGATGTGCTGTAGCTCCTTGGCCAGCGCTTTCTACAACTTCTTTCATTAATGCACACACCTCATGATATGTATGCTAAAAATTTTTTCTTCGAGGAAGTCTGCTCAGCTGTAGCCAAGCATAGTGGCATCTGCATCCAAGCAATCAAGAGGCTGAGGCAGGAGGATTGGCATGAGTTTGAGGAAATCTTGGGCTAAAGAATTAGAGTCTAGGTGTTGGAGAGATGACTCAGTGGTTAAGAGCTTTGCCTGCTCTTCCGGAAGACCTGAGTTCAAGTCCCAGAAATCACATGGTAGCTCACAACCACTTACACTGGGATCTGATGCCCTCTTCTGGCATACAAGTGTACATGCAGGCAGAGCACTTAACTACATAAAATAAATAAATAAATAATTTTTAAGAAGATATATTTATTATGTGTACAGTGCTCTGCCTGCATGCACACCTGCAGGCTGGAAGAGGGCACCAGATCTCATTATAGATGGTTGTGAGCCACCATGTGGTTGCTGGGAATTGAACTCAGGACCTCTGGAAGAGCAGACAGTGCTCTTAACCTCTGAGCCACCTCTCCAGCCCCAAATAAATAAATCTTTATAAAAAGATTTAGATTCTGACCGTGCTGTGGTGGTACATGCCTTTAATGCCAGCACTCAGGAGGCAGAGACAGGCATATCTCTGTGAGTTCGAGGTCAGCCTGGTCTACAGAGTGAATCCAGGAGAGCCAAGGCTGCACAGAGAGACCCTGTCTCGAAAAACAAAACAAAACAAAAAAATAAGATAGGCAAGCTGAGGACCAGAGGAGTAAGATAACTTGGCCTGGGTTGTGTGCTAAGTAAATGCAGATCGAGGATGAAAACCTGCACTGCTCCAGTTAAAACTTCATGTTCTTAGCTGTCCTCTCCACATCCTCAATGCAGCACTTCATAGAACTTAAAAGATCAAGTTGGGTGCAGTGGTGCACGCCTTTAATCCCAGCACTCAGGAGGCAGAGGCAGGCAGATCTCTGTGAGTTCGAGGCCAACCTGGTCTACAGAGTGAGTTCCAGACAGCCAGGGCTACCCAGAGAAACCCTGTCCCGAAAAACCAAGAAGTGGAAAAAGAAGGAGAAGGAGAGGAAGCAGAAGAAGAAGAGGAAGAAGGAGAAAAAAGAGAGAAAAGGAAAGAAGGAAAAAAGAAAAGAAAGAGGGGACAGGGCATAGTGGTGGAGTTCTTTAATATAAGCACTCAGGAAGCAGAGGCAGGCGAATCGCTGTGAGTTCCAGGCCAGCCTAGTCTAAAAGTGAGTCTAGGACAGTCAGGGTTCTGTTAAACAGAGAAACTGTGTCTTTAAAAAAAAAAAAATTAGTGGTCTACAGGGGTCACTGATCCAGAGATGTAGCAACCTTATGCTATCTAATGATAAAAAAAAAAAAAAAAAAAAAAAAAGAGGAAAGAAGGTAACTGATGACTTGTAACACAAAAGAAACAGTGAGACACCGACTGGTGACACATCTCACTGAGGAAGAGGTTCCCAGTCCTCTGAGCTGATAGAACCCCAGGCAGAAGGGCATGGCCAAGAAAGTTACTTCTTTTTTTTTTTTTTTTTTTTTTTTTTTTTTTTTTTTTGGTTTTTTGAGACAGGGTTTCTCTGTGTAGCTTTGGCTGTCCTAGACTCACTTTGTAGACCAGGCTGGCCTCGATCTCACAGCGATCCGCCTGCCTCTGCCTCCCGAGTGCTAGGATTAAAGGCCTGCACCTTCTCTTTCTTTCCTTCTTTCTTTCTTCCTTTTTTTCTTTTTTTAAGACAGGGTCTCACTAGTTTGCCTTGACTGTCCTGGAATCCACTATGTAGACCAGGCTGGCCTCAAGCTCACAAAGACCCACCTGCCTCTGCCTCCCCACACCACCCCAGGACCCCAGTGCTGGGATTAAAATATGCTTTTTGTTGTTGTTGTTTTTCGAGACAGGGTTTCTCTATGTACCCTTGGCTGTCCTGAATTCACTTCTGTAGATCAGGCTGGCCTCGACCTCACAGCAATCTGCCTGCCTCTGCCTCCCGAGTGCTGGGACTAAAGGCGTGCGCCACCATGCACAGTTGGGATTAAAACATGTACTACCAAAAAAATTAAATAAATAAAAAAGGAAAATAAAAACAGATTAACTGGGAGGTGGCGGTGTACACCTTTAATTCTAACATTTGGGAGGCAGAGACAGGCAGATCTCTGAGTGTGAGGACAGCCTGATCTACAGAGAGACTTCCAGGACAGCCAAGACTACATAGAGAAACCCTGTCTCAAAAAGGGGGAGGGGGAAGCAGTGGGGAATAAAAATGAATAAAAATATGTACCATAAGCTGGGCATGGTGATGCACACCTTTAATCCCAGCACTTGGGAGGCAGAGGCAGGTAGATCACTGTAAATTCGAGGCCAGCATGCTCTACAAAGCGAGTCAAAGATAGTCAAGGCTACAGAAAGAAACCCTTGTCTCGGGGGGGGGGGGGGGGGGGGGGGGGGGGGGGGTGGGGGGGGGGGGGGAGGGGGGGTGGGGGGGGGGGGGGAGTACCACAGCCAGCATGGTAGCACATGTCTTTAACTCAAGCACTCAGGGAGGTAGAGGCAGGCGGATTGCTGTGAGTTTGAGGTTAACATGGTCTGCAGCTAAGGCTACACAGATAAACCCTATCTCAAAAACCAAAACAAACAAACAAAGGACAGCATCCAACTTAAAAAAAAAAGATTCGTTTATTATTTATACAGTATTCTGCCTGCATGTGTGCCTACAGGCCAGAAGAGGGCACCAGATCTTATTATAGATGGTTGTGAGCCACCATGTGGTTGCTGGGGATTGAACATATGACTTTGGAAGAGCAGACAGTGTGTTTGTTTTAAGCTCTTTCTTTCTTTCTTTTCTTTTCTTTTTTGGTTTAGTTTTTCCGAGACAGGGTTTCTCTGTGTAGGCTTAGCTGTGAAGGACTCACTTTGTAGACCAGGCTGTCCTCAAACTCACAGAGATCTGCCTGCCTCTGCCTCCTGAGGGCTGGGATTAAAGGCTTGCGCCACCACACCCAGCTAAGCTCTTTCTATTGTTACCGTTATTTTTTTTTTTTTTTTTTTTTTTTTTTTTTTTTTGGTTTTTTCGAGACAGGGTTTCTCTGTGTAGCCTTGGCCATCCTGGACTCACTTTGTAGACCAGGCTGGCCTCGAACTCACAGCGATCCACCTGCCTCTGCCTCCCGAGTGCTGGGATTAAAGGCGTGCGCCACCACGCCCGGCTGTGTTTGTTACCGTTATTGTCCTTTTGAGACAGAGTCTAACAATGTAGCCCTGGCTGGCCTGGAAGTTGTCATGTAGACCAGATTGGCTCAGAACCCACAGCACTGCTCCTGCCTCTGCCTCCCAAGTACTGGATTACGGGTGTTTTTCATTATGTCCAGCTATATCTTTTGTATTTTTACAAGTTTGTTATTCTGAGATAGAGACTCATACAGGCTGGGTTGCCCACAAACTCACTACAGAGCTGAAGATGATCTTGAATTCCTCATCTTCTTAATTCAGTCTCCCCAAATGTTGGGATAACAGGTTTACACCATTTCATCTAGTTCTATAATTTATTATTATTAGTAGTAGTAGTAATAGTAGTGTGTATATGTATATTTTTTTTTCTTTCTTTCTTTCTTTTTTTTTTTTTTTTTTTTTTTTTTTTTGAGACAGGGTTTCTCTGGGTAGCTCTGGTGGTCCTGGATTCACTTTGTAGACCAGGCTGGCCTTGAACTCACAGTGATCCACTTGCCTCTGCCTCTGCCTTCTGCCTACATTGATTCTTTTGAGACAGGGTTTCTCTGTGTCGTCTTTTCTGTCCTGGAACTCACTCTGTAGACTGGGCTGGCCTCATAGAGAACTGAACTCACAGAGATCTGCCTGCCTCTGCCACTTGAGTGCTGGGATTAAAGGTGTGCACCACCACCAGGCTGTTTTATTTTATATATATGGTATTTATGTCTAGGGACAACTTGAGTGCCTGGTACTCAAAGAGGCCAGAAGAGGATATCCAATCCCCTAGAACTGGAGTTACAGATGGTCGTGAGGCACCATGTGGGTGCTGGGCATTGAACCTAAGTCCTCTGGAAGAGCATCAAGTGCTCTTAACCACTGAGCCATCTATCTCTAGCCCAAGAATTTTCTTTTATTTTACTTGTTTGTTTGTTTGTTTTGAGACAGGGTTTCTCTGTGTTAGCCTCAACTGTCCTGGACTTGCTTTGTAGACTAGGCTGGCTTAGAACTCACAGCAATCCACCTGCCTCTGCCTCCCAGAGTGCTGAGATAAAGGCATGCGCCACCACGCCCGGCCCAAGAACTTTAAAGTGCATACCACTATTCCACTTTTCCCCAGCGACCAGCAGTGTTACTGAGCTCTGAGCCACATAACTGCACAATCTTTCTGAAAATCTTTCCGCGTCCACTGTTCCCTTGCTCTCTTCCAGCTTCGGCATTTAAGAGTCGCTGTCCCATTCGCCAAGAAAGTGCAACAGAAAAGGCCTTCAGTCAGTCTAGCTTCACCCCATCTCTGCCTCTGTCCTCCCTTTCACTGCTGTCTTTCTGAAAGGAACTGCCTGACACACACACCCCACTCCCCACCCACACACACCCCGCTGGTCCCTTAGCCTCTCCAGCTGGGCTTCCTTTCATGGCCCTACTTCTTTTTGTTGTTGTTGTTCCGAGACAGGGTTTCTCTGTGTAGCCTTGGCCATCCTGGACTCACTTTGTAGACCAGGCTGGCCTCAAACTCACAGCGATCCGCCTGCCTCTGCCTCCCCAGTGCTGGGATTAAAGGCGTGCGCCACCACACCCGGCTAATGGCCCTACTTCTTATCCTATGTTCTCTGACTAGGTAGTTGTGATTGCCACCTCTCTGCAACCAGTTCCTTATTTTCTTCCTCTGTGTGTGTGTGTGTGTGTGTGTGTGTGTGCGCGCGCGCGCGCGCGCGCTCACTTTCCTCTGTGGATGTATTTTCTTGCACTTAGCCTGGAAGTCTGTGGTTGTGTGTTATGGACTTCATGCTGGCCTTGCTTTATAAGCCTTTATTTCACTCCCATGGTTTCAATTACTATTTGTTTGTTGTTGTCATTTGACCGTACAAAGGTAATCCATCTCTCACTCTCTGGAGTGCCAAAGGTGTGTATCAAATCTCTTGCTTGGCATCACCATCTGAATATCTGATACATCTCAAACAACCTGTGCAGAACCAAGGCCTCGCACTGTAGACTCAGCCTTCCATAGGCGTTTGTCATCTCCTGGAAAATTCACAGAAACCTAGATGCCAAGTTCGATACAGCCCCACCTAACTAAAACTCCCCAAGAGTACACAAAAGGCCACATTTATAATAAGAGGTTCTTCTAAGGCCTTGGATGATCTGACCTGCCAATGTACATTTTCAGGCATCTTACCTTCCTTCCTTCTATAGGTTTGTCCCATACTGGGTGGCTTTTAATTCCTCAAATGTATCATTTTCCTATAGGGTGTTTAGCATAGCTCCTTAAAATATCTTTCTCTCTTTTACCTAAGGATTCCTCTCCTGTTATTAATGCAAAACGTTGCTTCATCAAAGCAAGTCTTTCCTGGGCCTCTTTATTTTATCTCCTGATGACCTATTATTGTATTGCTTACTTCAGACTATATGACAAACATCTTTCTAAAACTTACTATTTGGAAACAATAATAATCACCTACTATCACTTCCTGTTTGTGGGAGAGCTGTTTGGAAATGGCTTAGCTGGGTGGGTAGAGTTGGTGGTCTCATGAGAAACTGCTGGGAAACTGGTGTGTGTGTGTGTGTGTGTGTGTGTGTGTGTGTGTGTGTGTGTGTGTGATATGAGCCTGTTAATGCAGGCGTGTGAACACTCACGTGCACATGTGTGTTCCAGCGGAGAATGGAGCTATCTTCCATGATTATTCCCTACTTTTATTTTTTTGGAAGTCTCTCACTGAACCTGAAACTCACCAATGAGCCAATGAGCTTCAGAGAGCTTTCTATTTCTGCCCATCCCACCCCAAAACTCCTAGGACTGGGGTTACAGCCACATGTCCCCAGGCCTGGCCTTTTTCAGAGGGTCTAAGCATCCAAACCCAGGTCTTCAAGCCTTCCCGGCAGACATTTTACTGACGGAGCTTGCCTGGCACTCCCCAGCCTGGGACTGGAGTTTCTATAATCAGATTGTTCTCCTATGTGGCAGGCACCCCTTGGCCAATATGAAGGACCCCAGTTCCTCTCTACATCGGCCTCTGCATATTTCCTGATCATCCCTTCATACTGACTTGACCACAAAGTCAAGCAATGGGCAGGTAGGGTAGGGGTAGAGGAAGGGAGGGAGGGAGGGAAGGAACAGGAAAGAAATGTAGCCTTTTAGATGCAATAACCCCAGAAGCTGCAGAGCTTCATTTCTGCAGGGTTCTGGTCACTAGAAAGAAGGAGTCACTCTGACTCCCCGTCACATCCATCGAGTGGGATTTGGATCCACCTCTTAGAGGGAGAGTGTGGGAGAGGCTTTTCCTGGAATGCACAACCCTCTGGGTTCAGTGCCCACTGCATGCAAGTGTACATACACACATACATACATACACACACATACACACACACACACACACACACACACACACACACACACACACACGATTTTTTTGTTTTGTTTTGTTTCTTCGAGACAGGGTTTCTCTCACACATACAATTTTTAAAAATATTGCAAAGACTTCTATCTGCTTTACCCACCATTATCTTCTTCCCCAGTTCCAAACAGAATACTTGGTACTCACGTATAAAATAAAAATGAATGTTAAAGCTATATGCAATACTTGAAACAGCCACTGAAGTAGGAGGACTGTTTTAGAGTTCAAAGCCAGCCTAGGCTAAGTATAGAACACGGATTTATCACTAAAACACTGTTCTCGCCTCATATCAGTCTTCTGAGCTATTGGTCTTACGTTTTTGTTTTTTGTTTTGTTATTGTTTTGTTTTTTTAGACAGGGATTCTCCGTTTAACAGCTCTAGCTGTCCTGGAACTCACTCTGTAGACCAGGCTGGCTTTAAACCCACAGAGATCCACCTACCTCTGCCTCTTGGGTGCTGGGATTAAAGGCGTGCGCCAGCACTGCCCTGGCTTTGGTCTTACTTTAGATAACTTTGATCAGACTCTAAACCAGAACATTCATCTACCTCAAACCCACTGGACATAGGACTAGCCCGACATGTCTCTTACCCTCCCCTCTGGCTCAGACTAGCCCATCTCTGCACTTAGACCAGTCTCCATCATTTTTGTCTCAACACATCTGGCTTATCTTCTCAAACAAACAAACTCATCTGAGGCCTGGGAAGACGGCTTGGTGAGTGAAGTGTTGGTTCTGCAGTGGAGCCCCAAAGCTGGTACAAATGCTATAAGAGCATGGCGCCTAATATGTAACCTCAGCACTGGAGAGGCAATGAGACAATGACAGGCCTCCCCAGAGCAAGCCGTCTGGCTAGACCAGCTGCACAGGTGAGCGTTAGCTTAAAGTGAGAAACAATGCCTCAAAGAGTACAGTGGTGAACAATCCTGACACCAACCCTGAGTCTCTACACACTTCTTCATTTAATGCTGAAAATCTAGAAAAGCCAACACCCAGCATAGTACAGAGATGACTGTGTGCCCACCTTTATCACAGTACTATTCAAAGTAGATTAAAAATAGAACCAACCTCATCTTCATCGATGGGTGAATGGATAAAGAGAAAGGTGGTATGGCTGGGCATGGTGCCACCACACACCTTTAATCCCAGCACTGGGCAGAGGCGGGCAGATCTCTGTAAGTTCGAGGTGAGCTTGGTCTACAAAATGAGTCCAAGACAGCCAGGGCTACACAGGGAAACCTCGTCTTGGAACCCCCCGCCCTAAAAAAAAAAGAATGGGAAAGGAAGCCAGGTGGTGGTGGTACACTCCTACTCAGGAGACAGAGGCAGGCAGATCTCTGACTCCACGGCCAGCCAGGTCTACAGAGCAAGTTCCAGGACAGCCAAGGCTACACAGAGAAACCCTATCTCAAACAAAACAAACAGTAACAAGAGACTGGGGGAAATACAGACAGGGCTGATTGGTGTCCACTCACGCAAGTGCTGCAACACCGCACTGAACCCCACTAGTGAGAACTTACACATGGTAATAAAAAAGCCAGTGTCGGGGCTGGAGAAGTGACTCAGTGGTTGAAAGCACTTACTGTTTTTCTAGAAGACTCCAGCTCCAGGGGAGCTGACTGGCCTCCATGGCACCTGCACTCATGTGTACACATACCCAAACACAGACATACACATAAATAAACATAAAAATTAACATTAAAAAAAAAAAGTCAGTGGGGAAAGGTCTCAAGTCAGTCAGCTCTGAAATACCATATTTTTCTGGACAAAGCAAGTCACAGTGATGGGCAGGCTGCAACTCACAATAACCTATAGTGCAATTTATAAAAACCTGGATGGAACAAGCTCAAGGCTCCAAATGCAAAGAAATAGTCAGAAGACAAAAATGCTCATCCTGAGCTGACCAGCACACTGTGTGTTCAAGCTGCAGCAACACAGGGGAGCTTGCAAATGCAGACACGTATTAATGTATGCATTACGCAGTATCCAAATGTATTAATTAATCTTTGAGCCAGGTTCTCCTGTAGCTCATGTCACTTTGTACTGTGGTAACCTTCTTTAATTCTTACATCCTCAACCCACCCCCATCCCACCTCGTTTGCGACCTGCAGAGGCCTGTGAGTGACTGACAAGGCCTGTTTGGTCAGTTTTTCTTTAAATATTTGAATGCTTACACAGGTCCTCAGAAGCACCAGCTGTTCAAAAAAAAAATCTTCATTTCAA